>NC_061781.1:27155000-27455000 GCF_022458985.1 Mugil cephalus
GGACCAGTTCTTGTATCAATTGTTTATTTGAAGGAGTCTTAGTATAAAATGACAAACGTACGACATCCAAACTAAAAGATGTGGGGGTGGTCCCAGGCAGACCCAGGTAGACCCAGGTAGACCCAGACCCAGGTAGAACCAAGTAGACCCAGGTAGACCCAGGCAGACCCAGGTAGACCCAGGTAGACCCAGGCAGACCCAGACCCAGGCAGACCCAGGCAGACCCAGGCAGACCCAAGTTAACCCAGGTAGACCCAGGTAGACCCAGACCCAGGCAGACCCAAGTAGACCCAGGCAGACCCAGGTGGTCCCAGGTGGTCCCAGGTAGACCCAGGCAGACCCAGGTAGACCTAGGTAGACCTAGGTAGACCCAGGCAGACCCAGGTAGACCCAGGTAGACCCAGGCAGACCCAGACCCAGGCAGACCCAGGCAGACCCAGGTAGACCCAAGTTAACCCAGGTAGACCCAGGTAGACCCAGGTAGACCCAGACCCAGGTAGACCCAAGTAGACCCAGGCAGACCCAGGCAGACCCAGGTGGTCCCAGGTGGTCCCAGGTAGACCCAGGCAGACCCAGGTGGACCCAGGTGGTCCCAGGTGGTCCCAGGTGGTCCCAGGCAGACCCAGGCAGACCCAGGCAGACCTAGCCTCGTGCTAATAGCACCCTGGTCTCTTCCTGGTCTCAGGGTTCCTCCCGACCTTCGGCCCCGCCTGGATCAACCTCTACGGTTCGGCCAGAAACTTCTCTCTGGGGGACGACACGGTGGAGCTGAACGAGGGCATTGGAGAGGGCGTGTCCTACAGGTCTGAGGAGACACGTACAGATGATTTCATGATTTAACAGATGAATGAATGAATGAATGAACGTGTGGCCAGGGGGCGGGTCTTCATGGAGCTGGCGGTGGAGGTCCTGTCAGGAGGAACCGGCTCAGAGTTCAAACTCAGCACCCCACTGAAAACCGCTAAAGACACGAAGGCAGGAAAGACTGGAGGGAAGGACGGGAAGACTCCTGCAGGAGGAGCTGGAGGAGGAGGAGCAGGAGGAGCGGCGGATGACGACAAAGGAAAAGCTGCAGCAGCAGAGGTCCTCCCTGTGGAGTCTCCTCCTGTGGTGAGAAGAAAGACGTCCAGAGACCAAGTGTAGTAGAAAACAATACCAGAGAATCTGAGCCTCCATCTAGTGGACAGATGGTGGTACTACAGATAACAAACACTTAGCTTAGCATTTATATCTAGCCTTGGTAGCTGTTAGCTTAGCATTTATATCTTGCCTCGGTAGCTCTTAGCTTAGCATTCATATCTAGCCTTGGTAGCTGTTAGCTTAGCATTCATATCTAGCCTTGGTAGCTGTTAGCTTAGCATTCATATCTGGCCTTGGTAGCTGTTAGCTTAGCATTGATATGTAGTATGTAGCCCTGGCTGGTTTCCTGGGGAAGAACTAGAGAGACCAGGGTCCACAGAGACCAGAGTTTTAGAGACCAGGGTCCACAGAGACCAGAGTCCACAGACACCAGGGTCCACAGAGACCAGGGTCCACAGAGACCAGAGTTTTAGAGACCAGGGTCCACAGAGACCAGGGTCATGGGGTGTTGTTGTGTCTGTGCAGCTGAACTCTGACTGGAAGGAAAACTTCTTGTTGTTTGGTGCCGTGTTCGAAGCCACAATGATTGACAGGAGGATCGGAGACAAACCCATCAGCTTCGAGTTCTCTCTGGGTGAGTCCCCCCCCACCCCACCCTCCCCGACTCCCTCCCTCCCCCATGACTCTCTGACATACTCTACTCTCCTCCTCCAGGTAACTATGGTAACGTCCTGGAGACCGTGGTGGCCCAGCCCATCATCAGCGTCACCAGCCCTGGCCTGAGCCGGAGGAGGCGAGCACTGGACGTCCCCGATGGTAGCGACTTACTCAGCACCTCCCCCACCTCCCCGACCTCTCCCCTCCTCCCCAGGGAACCTCAGGACACCCCCTCGACCTCCAAGTCCACCACGCCTCCGGAGAAACCGCTCATTGTGGAAGGAAACAGGTCAATGCATCAGTCAGAGCCAACACAGACACACAGTCACCTGGAAGTCAACAAACACAACCTGGATCTAACGAAAGCTCCGCCCACAGACTAGAGGGGGAGGAGCTCCGCCCACAGACTAGAGGGGAGGAGCTCCGCCCACAGACACTAGAGGGGAGGAGCTCCGACCACAGACTAGAGGGGAGGAGCTCAGATCACAGACTAGAGGGGGAGGAGCTCCTCCCACAGACTAGAGGGGAGGAGCTCCGACCACAGACTAGAGGGGGAGGAGCTCCTCCCACAGACTAGAGGGGAGGAGCTCCGACCACAGACTAGAGGGGAGGAGCTCCACCCACAGACTAGAGGGGAGGAGCACCGCCAGCAGACTAGAGGGGAGGAGCTCCACCCACAGACTAGAGGGGAGGAGCTCCGCCCACAGACAAGAGGGGAGGAGCTCCGACCACAGACTAGAGGGGGAGGAGCTCCACCCACAGACTAGAGGGGGAGGAGCTCCGAGAACAGACTAGAGGGGAGGAGCTTTATCTGGGGCCAGACTGTGTATTTAATGTTATGAGGAGAGGCTTTGTGGTCCTTCTAGACCAGTTTACCTGAAGTCTGACTCTGTTTTCTCCTCAGGTTTTACATGTATTTGCCGCTGGAGAAGCAGAAGCCGTGTGTTAATGTTCTGAGCCACTGGGAGGACCGACTGTACCGAATGTACAACTCCAACATGCTGGAGAACATGGCCCTTCTCTTCGTAAGTGCAACACATCCCCGAAACCACTAGGACAAGGTCTGGACTGCTTCAACCCACAGACCCTATATAAAGATGGAGCCAAAGCCAGTAGAGCTCCTCCTGGTGGCTGGAGAATGCAGGAAACTCAGTGGTAGTCATAAACTCAGTGGTAGTTTCAATTGTTTCAGAGTCATCAGGAGTCATTTTTTTGTATAAGTTTCGTTTTAGTTTGTTATTTGATGCTGTAGAAACAGGATGTGACATAATGGAGACCACTAGTTGCCATGACAACCGCTCTGTAAAGAGGTCTGTGAGAGTTATAAAAATAACTTTAAAAAATAAATTCAGTGAATAATCCAACATTTCCTTGTAGCTGGTGGAGGTAGAGCAGAGCATAGTATTAATTAAATGAAAACAACAGTAAGTGTGGAAGAAGTGTGGATGCAGTGTCCATATTTATATACAGTCTATGGAGGAGACGTGTTTAGTCCATATTTATATACGGTCTATGGAGGAGACGTGTTTAGTCCATATTTATATACGGTCTATGGAGGAGACGTGTTTAGTCCATATTTATATACAGTCTCTGGTTTAAACCCTCTTAGAGTTCACTGGTGTTATTTCCCAGGTGTCTCAGGGTTGTTTGGTTTCTCTGTCTGGTTTTAAACTCATTGTTTTATAGGTTTTCTAATGTGAATCATCTCTTCCTGTCCTGTAGGAGGAGGGCGTGGCCGACGTCGCCGCTCTCCACAGGAAGTCCGACCCATTGGCCGAGCCCACGCTGAGGAGCGTGCTCAGAGAGTTCTGTATGGACGCCAGGTAACCTATGGGAGTCAATGGGATATTTTTAGTAGGAAATTTTAAATCTATTTTAGAAAATCTTAGTCACATCCAAGACTGATCTGAAAATAATACCCCAGACCCCCAACATTAGTTGAATGGAAACAAATATGGATTTTAGTTTTTTTCATTTATACCAACAGTGACTTTAAATAATCAAATTTCATTTAAAGGGTTAAAATCCTCTAAGTGGTTTAATTTGTGGTAGTTTTGTAAAGTGCAGAAGTTGTGTAAATGTTCCTGATGATGTGTGAAGGATAAATAAGCACCTGGACGTGTGTTGATCTGCAGGAGCTTCATCGCGGCTGCTGAGGCCAAACTGAAGGCAGAGCTGAAGTCCACCTACATGACTCAGCTGGACAAGAAACGTCTGAAGCTGTGTAAACAGGAGCTGGTGGGAAATAATATTAATAAAATGATCCTGGTGCATCCTCCAGGATCCACTGGTCATGATAAGATAAGATCCAGATGAATGAATGGAGCTTAGATTAAATTTACTTTACCTACAGTGTAAAATATTCTGGCCTTTAAGGCCCTGACCTGGTCTGAGCTGATGCTCCTGTGTCTGGTCTCTGGTTCAGGAGAGTATGATCTGTGAGGCCCAGGCCCTGAGGGGGAGGAAGCCTAAAGCTGGAGGAGTCAAGGAGCTGCTGCAGGACGCCACCAAGCTCACGCACAGACTGCGCTTCCTGGTGGAGGAGGTAGGAGGAGGCGCTCCTTTTATTCACCTTCTACCGGCTCCCCTTCGCTCTAACCCCCCCCCCCCCCCCCCCCCCGTCTGTCTGCAGCCTCAGCACACGGTGCCCGACACGTTTGTCTGGTTACTGAGCAACAACAAGCGCATCGCCTATGCCCGGGTCAGAACCCGTGACCTGCTGTTCTCCAGGAACCAGGAGGGCCGAGGGATCAACTGTGGCCGGATACTGACCCTGTTCCTCAAGGTAAACCAACCAAATGCACCCTCACCGGAACCACTGCCCTGTCAAAGACCTGGACCCTGGAGGCTCGGTCCGGTCCGGTCTGGTCTGGGTCTGGGTCTGGGTCCGGTCTGGTCTGGGTCTGGGTCTGGGTCCGGTCTGGTCTGGACTTCCTCAGTAAACTCTTATACCTTGTTAATGATAAAGAGGAGAACTAGAATGGTTCCAAATGGTTCTACATGAGGTTCTATTGAACTCTTTGAAATGTACTTGGTTCCTGTCTGGAGAACTCTGAGGATCCACTTCATTAGATCATTACACATAATACTGTAAATGATACTAAAACCAAACTATAAATGAATGGAACCATGTCAGAGGATGAACTCTGGTCTAAAGTGGATATTAACAAGTCATGAAATGAATATTCAGGCCGGGGGGTTTATTAGACCCAGTAATAAGCCGGTTCTGCTGCAGCCTCCAGGGAAGCGTGTCTCCGGCCTCTCGGTCCAGGCCAAGCTGGACGTCTTCCTGTGGTTCGGACCGTGTTCAGAGTCCAACCACATGTTGGACGACCTGCCTGCAGGATTCAGCCCGACCACCGGGGGCGCCGACGCCAGCTGCCCTCCCGCCTACCTGCACAGTACAGGTAACGTATAGCACCATGTGTGCAGCAATCAGCCATAACATTATAACCACAGATCATCTCCTCACAGTGGGCAAATAATATTAACAGTGATATTATTAATATTAATAATACTGCTTAAGGAGAGGAGGTCATAGAGAAGAGACATGTTGTTTTTAATCTTTTTTACTTTCTGTTGCAACATGTTTGACCATCTGTCTTTCTTAAAGGAACAGAGCTACATTACATTAAGGTGCAGTGCAAGGATTTTCTTCTACCTTCAGTCAAAAAGTCTAAAGCGTGTGGTCCCCCGCCTCAGAGTGTAGAGTAGTGCAGGAAGGTGGTCGTAATGTTATGGCAGGTATGTGCTAACCTCTAGTCTGTGTTTACGTGAGCAGAGCAGCATCACTTCCAGCTCCGCTGTCACATGTATCAGGCTCGAGGTCTGATCGCTGCCGACACCTCTGGTCTGTCAGACCCCTTCGCTAGGGTCACGTTCCTGTCGCACAGCCAGACCACGGCCGTGAGTTCCCTCCGTCCGTTCATCCATTCATCACTTCATCTGTTCATCCATTCATCCCTCCATCCATTCATCTATTCATTTATTCATCCATTCATCCATTTACTCATCCATCCATCTATTCATCCCTTCATCCATCTCTTCATTCATCCATTCATCTATTCATCTATTCATCCATTCATCTATTCATCCCTTCATCCATCTCTTCTGTTTTCAGATCATCAGTCAGACTCTCAGTCCGACCTGGAATCAGAGTCTGTTGATGAGTCCTGTGGTTGTGGCTGGAGACCTGCAGCTCCTCCAGGAGGAGCCTCCTCGGGTCCTGGTCGAGGTCTACGACGACGACGCTCTGGTAATAAACCTCCGTCCTCCTCAGGAGAAACAACCTGATCCACGGCTCAGGCTCAGGCTCAGGTTCAGGTTCAGGTTCAGGCTCAGGCTCAGGCTCAGGCTCAGGCTCATGTTCAGGTTCAGGCTCAGGTTCAGGCTCAGGCTCAGGCTCAGGCTCAGGCTCAGGCTCAGGTTCAGGTTCAGGTTCAGGCTCAGGTTCAGGCTCAGGTTCAGGTTCAGGTTCAGGTTCAGGTTCAGGTTCAGGCTCAGGTTCAGGTTCAGGTTCAGGCTCAGGCTCAGGTTCAGGTTCAAAAAAACGTACTATAAAACCATCAAGAAATCATAAAAATCAGTGTTGCTAGTGCTACTCATCACTGACATGTCCAATTATTCTAAAAAATAAAAAGAAGAATAAATGTGAAAACCTGGTTGATCTGAGACACCCCCCCCGTCTGCAGGGAAAGGCTGAGTACCTGGGGGCCACGGTGGCGGTGCCTGAGGTGCGCTTGATGTCGGAGCCCTACACCCCCCCGACCCTGCAGTACAGCCCCCTGCACTGTGGCAGCCAATCAGGAGGAGACCTGCTGGCTGCGTTCGAGCTGCTGCAGGTCGGTCGGTCGATCCAGAGTCAGATGTTAGAGTTCAGGATAAAGACAATAAAGACGCTGATGTCCCCCCCCCCCTCAGATCCCAGAGTCTGGCCGGCCCCAGCTCCCAGACCTAGAGGAGGTGGAGGGAGGTTTGTACCAAGTTCCTGCAAACATCCGGCCGATCCTCAGCACCTACAGACTGGAGGTGAGTGTTAGTGACCAACCGAGGATCTTTACTCTGGGAATAAGACAAACAGACTGTTCTGTCCTCCAGGTTTTATTCTGGGGTCTCAGGGAGCTGAAGAAGGTTCAGTTCCTCTCCGTCGATCGGCCACAGGTGAGAACACTGTCCAGACACCATCTAGAGCTGACTTCTTCTAGAGACATGTCTTTGTCTCAGCTTGGTTGTTTGGACATTTTGAATAATCTTTTAGTCTTTATGACCGGATCTCTGTCCTGAAGAACCTTCTGTTTGTCTTCAGGTCTTCATCGAGTGTGCGGGTAAAACTCTGCGTTCCTCCGTCATTCAGAAATATAAATCCAACCCAAACTTCACCACGCTGGTGGACGTCATAGAACTGGTGAGACAACACGTGTCCCACTAACACGAGCCGGACACAGTGTCCCTGAGAGGACGCGTCCACCTGTGACTGGACTGAATGTGGTTGTTACAGGAGCTCCCGGAGAACGAACACCTCCACCCTCCGCTCAGCATCACCGCCGTGGACTGGAGGGCGTTCGGTCGCAGCACGCTGGTTGGAAACCACATCATCAACAACCTGCAGACCTTTAAATACTCTCCTCCTCCTCCTCCTACCCCGGCCCTGCCGCCTCCCCCACAAAGTCCTGCACCGGCCGAATCCACTCCTGAACCTGCAGCGACGCCCCACGGCCACGAGGGTACGAGGTTCACTGGTCCCCTCAGTCCAGTATTATTATTATTATCATTATTATTATTATTATTATTATTATTATTATTATTAATATTATCTGTAGAACACGTTTCATACAAACTCTAGACAACAACACAGACACGCAACTAAATAATCTGAGAATAAAGACAGCGTTCATTAAAACAAGAGGAAATAAAAACTACACATTAGTAGAAATGGAATAAAACACAAGAAAAAAGAATCAGATAAAAAAATAAAAACGAGAGAGAAAGTGATGAAAAACAAACAACTGAACCAATAAAATGTTTAAATAGTCAACAAATAAACAAACAAACAGGTGGTTCAGATTCAATTAAAGCTAAACTTTAAGATCAGTTTGTGCAGGTCTCTGGTCTCAGGTCTCAGGTCTCTGGTGTCAGGTCTCTGGTGTCAGGTGTCAGGTCTCTGGTCTCAGGTCTCTGGTCTCAGGTCTCTGGTGTCAGTTGTCAGTTGTCAGGTCTCTGGTGTCTGGTGTCAGGTCTCTGGTGTCAGGTGTCAGGTGTCAGGTCTTAGGTCTGAGGTCTCTGGTGTCAGGTCTCAGGTCTCTGGTATCAGGTGTCAGGTCTCTGGTCTCTGGTCTCTGGTCTCAGGTGTCAGGTCTCTGGTCTCTGGTCTCAGGGGTTCAGGTCTCAGGTCTCTGGTCTCTGGTTTCTGGTCTCAGGTCTCTGGTCTCTGGTGTCAGGTCTCTGGTGTCAGGTGTCAGGTGTCAGGTCTCTGGTGTCAGGTCTCTGGTCTCTGGTCTAAGGTCTAAGGTCTAAGGTCTCAGGTCTCAGGTCTCAGGTCTCAGGTGTCAGGTCTCTGGTGTCAGGTCTCTGGTCTCAGGTCTCTGGTGTCAGGTCTCAGGTGTCAGGTGTCAGGTTTCAGGTCTCTGGTGTCAGGTGTCAGTTGTCAGGTCTCTGGTGTCAGGTCTCTGGTCTCTGGTGTCAGTTGTCAGTTGTCAGGTCTCTGGTGTCTGGTGTCAGGTCTCTGGTGTCAGGTGCCAGGTCTTAGGTCTCAGGTCTCTGGTGTCAGGTCTCAGGTCTCTGGTATCAGGTGTCAGGTCTCTGGTCTCTGGTCTCAGGTGTCAGGTCTCTGGTGTCAGGTGTCAGGTGTCAGGTCTCTGGTGTCAGGTCTAAGGTCTCAGGTCTCAGGTCTCAGGTCTCAGGTGTCAGGTCTCTGGTGTCAGGTCTCTGGTGTCAGGTCTCTGGTCTCAGGTCTCTGGTGTCAGGTGTCAGGTTTCAGGTCTCTGGTGTCAGGTGTCAGTTGTCAGGTCTCTGGTGTCAGGTCTCTGGTCTCTGGTGTCAGTTGTCAGTTGTCAGTTGTCAGGTCTCTGGTGTCAGGTGTCAGGTCTTAGGTCTCAGGTCTCTGGTGTCAGGTCTCAGGTCTCTGATATCAGGTGTCAGGTCTCTGGTCTCTGGTCTCAGGTGTCAGGTCTCAGGTGTCAGGTCTCAGGTCTCTGGTCTCAGGTGTCAGGTCTCAGGTGTCAGGTCTCAGGTCTCTGGTGTCAGGTTTCAGGTTTCAGGTCTCTGGTGTCAGTTGTCAGGTCTCAGGTCTCTGGTGTCAGGTGTCAGGTCTCTGGTCTCTGGTCTAAGGTGTCAGGTCTCTGGTCTAAGGTCTCAGGTCTCAGGTCTCTGGTCTAAGGTCTCTGGTCTCTGGTGTCAGGTCTCTGGTCTCAGGTCTCTGGTGTCAAGTGTCAGGTTTCAGGTCTCTGGTGTCAGGTGTCAGTTGTCAGGTCTCTGGTGTCAGATCTCTGGTCTCAGGTCTCTGGTGTCAGGTCTCTGGTCTCTGGTGTCAGTTGTCAGTTGTCAGGTCTCTGGTGTCTGGTGTCTGGTGTCAGGTCTCTGGTGTCAGGTGTCAGGTCTTAGGTCTCAGGTCTCAGGTGTCAGGCTGCCCCCTGTGGGTTTTAGTTCTAATCTGGTTTTATTAAAGGCCTGAGACCATGAGGAGCTTTATAAACCACTTTGATGGATGTTATGGTTTCAGGACCGTCCGGGGACCCTGCAGAGACCAACCAGGACGTCCTGATCACCATAGAGCACGAGCTGCCTCCTCCACCTCCTCCCACCCTGACGCCAAAACCCAGGAAGAAATTGGTGAATGTTTCTACAAACCCATCAGGTTCTGGAGCCCATGCGCCTCCTTCTACGCCTCCTTTACATTTATGCGTGTTTTTATAAATCCAGGAGAGTCGGGCGAAGAGCTCCCGCAGCCGGTCCACCAAGCGGAGGAGGAGGACCATCGCAGACGAGTCGGCCGAGAGCGTCATCGACTGGTGGTCCAAGTATTACGCCTCAGTGGAGAAGGAGGTAAACTGGTCCTGGAGATTCACTCTGAATGTGAGTTGTTCTAAGAGAGAACATGAACATACGCTGGTTTGTTTCAGGCCAAACAGAAGGAGGGCGCTCCGTTCCCCCAGGTCTTTGACAAAGGTAAAGACTTTATTCCAGATACAGTCCAGAGACTAGAGCCTACATGATGAAGTTATTAACTCCACCCCTACCGTCCACATCCTGGTCCAGTACCTGGTCTGGATGAATTAGAATGGGTCAGTCAGAACTGGAGATCTGGTCTCAGTCTGTGTGTCGATCAGCAGCAGCGCCACCATGTGGTCAGTAGAACAATGTATCAGCTGCTGTCTCTGATGGATCTCAACCTACCACTGGACCAGAACCAGGGACACATGGTTGGAGACATGATCCAGATTTAGGACCAAGATGGGAAGGAAGGAAGGAAGGAAGGAAGGAAGGAAGGAAGGATGGATGGATGGATGGATGGATGATTTCCTGACTTGATTCTAGTTCAGACCAGGTTCTACTTTAGTTTGGTTCTCAGTTTCGGGTCCAGAATCTGTTAAAAGGCTCATTACTCATGAACAGACGTCACTTATTCTACCAGTGGATGAATGAGTTCAAGTCCTCTTCTGTTCTCTAGGTGGTTTTTAATGGGACCAGGACTCATTATGGGTTCACACCCGGACTCTGACCTGGATCACATTGTTTATACCACATAGATATGAGGTGTAGAAGCTTTGCTACTTTGGTTCTCATTGAAATACTTTTCATTTTAAATTTAAACTCTGTGAGCGTTATTGTAGGACGGAAGACTTTGGGGGATTTTTTTATTTTTCCTGAGTTAAATCAGATGAATGAATGTCTCATATCTGGTTCCTGGTCTCATATCTCATATCATATCCTTAAACTAATGTAAACATGTATTTGTCACATTAGAACATCAGAGCTGATTCAGACACTTGTCAACATCATCACATCAGAAACATTAGGACACTTGTTCTTCTTCAAAGAAAACCAGTTCAGAGGGGGACCTTGTAGACCACATTAGACCCTGATTAGACCTGACAATGTTTCCTTGATCTTCTCTGATTGGCTCAATAAAACCACATGACATAAACCTCACTGAGAGGAACCAGGAACCACGTTACCACATATGGTGAATAAAGAAATGTTTGGGGAACGTAGCTGTGAGTAAACTGGAAGCTTTGTGCGTTGCAGTGTTGCCGTACCACAGCCTGCTCAGCCATGGAATAGACTCTCTGGGTAAGAACTAGACCTGCAGCGGGTTTTCATCTTCTGCTTGGGGACTCGTTCTGGGAACTGAAGGATTCTTAGGGGTTTCAGTGATGCAACCCTGCAGAAAGACTGGTACTCAGACTGGTTTACGATGTTACCCTGGTCCTGGTCTTGGTCCTGCATGGTCTGCATGGTGTTATGAAGATTCATGACAAATTCTCCTGGAAGGGCCAAATATCTTAGAGCTGTAGGGTTTCCTCTGGTGGAGATGAAGGGAACCGGATCGAGTTCAGTTTTACTTTTACGGGTTCTTTGACTGAACGTGTTGTGTTTGTTCCCTCAGTCAGCAGCAGCCCCCCCGACGGGGACAAGAAGAAGAAACCCAAAGGAAGAGGGACCCTGGAGACCAGCGTTGCTCTGACAAAGTTAGCCACACTCAAGGTAATTCACCTGCAAATCATCCCAACACTTTAAGTTCACCGGGAGACAGGATGCGTCCAGAAGGTACAGGACTGAATCACCATTTTAATGATATTTTCTTTAAGAGACTAGTTCTTCTTCTTCTCTAGGTCGTGCAGGACTCTAAAAGAACTTAAAGACGTGAAAGTTGAACAGTTTGTGTCATGAAATGTGACGAAGTGTTCAGATACTTATCTCCTAACAGAACGAAAACCACCTGAGGACTGTGATCTTGTCTCTGCAGCTGTACAACAAGGAGCTGGAGGCTGAATTTGGGCCATTTGACGACTGGGTGAAAACCTACGAACTGTTCAGAGGGAAAGCCAACGAGGAGGAGGGAGCCACCGACGAGAGGTTCATCGGTAAATTCAAGGTCAGAGAAAAATAAATCATAAAAGGACGAACGTCGTCTATGAATCACAGACTGTAGTTTAGGTCTGTCTGTCTGCACCTCAGGGGAGGTTCTGCCTCTATAAGCTGGATGAAGACGAAGACGAGGAGGACAGCCCCGTCAACATGGGACACTTCCGAGTCAACAGAGGGATCCCTCCCAACAGCCCCGTCCAGGTCCTCATACGGGTTTACATTGTCTCTGTGAGTCCAGACTCTTTACAGATGGTTGTGGAACCTTTTCCAGCTTGATGAGCAACAACAACTCTTTTTCTGAGCTCCTCACAAAGCTCCTTTGATCTGTTGTCGTCACACACTTCAACACAAACATGAGACAAATCCCTGATTCATAGAAACTAAACCAGGACCTGAGTCTCATCACATTGATGGAAACACATCTGAACACATGGACTCTGTTTAATCTAGGGGATTCCTATCTCAGTCTCATGTTTGTCTTTCTCTGTCAACTTTCAGGATGTTTTGGGTCATTTTACGAAGAAATGTAGAAAATTCTGAAGCATATCAAACCCTTTGAACATCCCTGTATTCTCTGTTTTCTCTGCAGGCGTCTAACCTGCACCCAGCAGACCCTGATGGGAAGGCGGATCCTTACATTGTCCTTCGACTGGGCAAAAATGAAATCAAAGACAGAGACAACTACATTCCCAAACAGCTGAACCCTGTTTTTGGGAGGTAAGCTTCTGCTAAGTGGCTAAGTAGCTGCAGGAAGTTTAACCCGACTTAACTTCCTGGTTTCCTTCTTTCAGATCCTTTGAGATGCACGCCAAGTTTCCTCACGACTCTCTGCTGTCGGTGCTGATCTACGACTTCGACCTGGTGGGAGGGGACGACCTGATCGGAGAGACTCGCATAGACCTGGAGAACCGGTTCTACAGCCGCCACAGAGCCACCTGTGGACTTCCCACTGAGTACAGTCTGTAGGTCCACACTCCCAACTCCTTCCCCGCAAAGAACAGAGTCCTTCTAATGTCGGTTCAATGAACAGAGTGTTCTTCTGTCTGTCAGCGACGGCTACAACGCCTGGAGAGACTGTCTGAAGCCCTCAGAGCTGTTGTCCAAGATGTGCAGAGAGAATGGAGTGGACGGTCCTCACTTCAGACCGGGACGCATCACGGTAGCCGACAAAGTCTTCACTGGAAAGACCCTCTTCATGCACGAAGGTGGAGTCAGATCTGTAACTGATAAATAGAGATTTTAGATTAAAGCTCTTGTTCAGACCATCAGACAAGTTTCATTCTGGCCACGTGTTTGTGTCTCAGATGAGCCGGTGGAGTCCTACGAACACTTGTCCCTGAAGATCCTGCACCGCTGGGCTGAGATCCCGGGGGTGGGCTGCAAACTGGTACCAGAACACATAGAGACCAGGACCCTGTTCAACAAGGCCCGGCCTGGGATGGACCAGGTATTCAACATCATCACATAATTCACCTTCAGTGCGTGGGCCTGGTTCTATTTTAATAGAACCTTTGGAGAACATGTGCACTTAGTGGTATTTGTAGAAACTCTGGGTCCAGGTCTCTGTAATCTGACGTATCCACAGAGACCAGGCCCAGGAACATGAACTGTTTATCTTTGTCGTCTCTCGCCCTGTTCGTGTCCAGGGTGGGGTCCAGATGTGGGTAGACATGTTCCCCTTGGACCTGCCACATCCAGGACCTTCAGTGGACATTTCTCCTCGCAAACCAAAGAGGTGAGATTCATCTGCCTCCGAGTTCGTTCCTTAAAGATCTACTGTCAACATTGTTTATGAAACTGTTCTGTTTTCAGGTACGAGCTGCGAATCATCATCTGGAACACAGAGGACGTCATCCTGGAGGACAGCAACTTCCTGACCGGGCAACAGTCCAGTGATATCTACGTCAAGGGGTAAAAACAAGCTTTAATATGATCCTACATCTTTTTTAAGGTAAGCGCGTAGTTTCTGCTCCTGTTCAGTTTCTTCTACACCTGAGTAGCATAAATAAAGAACGAAGTAAAGGGTAGAGAGAAAAACAGGAAAGGTGAAATAAATGCAAACGTGGCTTGTGGGACAAAAACAAGAAGAAATGTCTTCCTTTCCCGTAGTCGTCTTCCATATAGTGGTGCTCACAGGCAACATGTCAGTGTCCTTTACTTTTCCTTGATGAAATGTCCACTCCTGTCATTTCTCCCTCTGACGCAGCACACGAGTCATTTATGTACATGACTCGTGTGCGTCACATTTATTTACATCCAAGCACCTCAGTCAGAAACGACTATGGCCTCACAACTCCAGAACAATATGTGTGTGATGAACATTTAAAGTCCACGTGTCTCCAACAGGGCTGAGGTGTTGATGATCTTTTACTCTGGATCTGAGGTGTAATAAATAAAAAGATAAAAAAATGAACCAACATCAAACCTGGTTCTGATTTCACATATAATGCTGAGTGGCTCTTACATTCCATGAGACTTTCATAAAGCCCTGAGATTCCTCTGGTACAGTTACTATTAGGTTTATATGGAGTCAGCATTTATTTTATTGGTCACAGTTCTGCCAGGTGTGAGGACAGATGTGTTAACTTTTTTTCTCTGTAGATGGCTGAAAGGCTTCGAGGACGACCGCCAGGAGACCGACGTCCACCACAACTCTCTGACCGGAGAAGGGAACTTTAACTGGCGCTTCGTGTTCCCCTTCAGCTACCTTCCTGCTGAGAAGGTAAGAGCCTGGATGTGGCTGGTGTGAAGCTGCCGAGTCTAAACTAAACTCTGGTGTCTGGTCTCAGGTGGTGGTGGTGAAGAAGAGGGAGAGTATTTTCTCTCTGGATAAAACGGAGCAGAAGCTTCCAGCGATCCTCATCCTGCAGGTCTGGGACTTTGAGACGTTGTCCTCTGACGACTTCCTGGGTTTGTGTCACTGACCGAGTCTCCACATGAATCTGTGTTTGTCTCCGCTGGTCTGACCCTCCGAGTGTTTGCAGGTACGCTCGAGCTGGACCTCCACGGATTTCCTCGAGGAGCAAAGACCGCAAAGGTTTGTAAGGGGGACATGTTGACGAACGGGATGGACAGGATCTCCATCTTCCAGCAGAAGAGAGCGCGGGGCTGGTGGCCGTTCATTAAGTCTGGAGAGCTGACGGTAAGTTCACCGCCTCAGAGAACACAGGGCCCTGTGAAACTGATCCTGATCAGAAAACCGCTCCTCCTCCAGGGGAAAGTGGAGGCAGAGTTCCACCTGGTGACGGCTGAGGAGGCCGAGAAAAACCCTGTAGGCCGAGCTCGCAAGGAGCCGGAGCCGCTGCCCAAACCAAAGTAAGAACTATCAGTGTGATCAATGAAACAATTAACCCTGCGTCGCTTTAATTTAACGGGTCATTAAGGACAAAAAAATATTAATATTATGACTGAGATCATCTAAGATATTGACTTTGTTGCATTATTAGTTTTTGTGTAGGACCAGACTTAGTGTCTCATTAACTCCCATTAGTAGAACAACTAATGAAATAAACACGATGTCATAAAACGGGAAACGGATGATTTCAGTGTTGAACAATAAAACAATACATTTGACTATTTCTCTAAACAATGAACCCCTGATTTTTCAGAATGAGTGTTTATATTGTGTGATGGCTGAGAGATTAATTAATGTGGTTATAATGGGTCATATTCAAGACTTATCTGAGAAACATTAGTTATATGAACAGTGATCAAACTGGGATTTAAAGGGTTAAAGTTAAGGATTTGTTTTTGGTGGTTTTGTAAAGTTCTGACGTGATTTAAGAGATTTATACAGAAAAAGGATGACATGTCCCGAGTTAACGTCTGGTTCACGTCTCCCCAGTCGTCCCGACACCTCCTTCTCCTGGTTCGTTAACCCCTTCAAGTGTTTCTTCCACCTGGTTTGGAGAAACTACAAGAAGTACATCATCGCCGCCGTCCTCCTCCTCATCACCATGCTCTTCCTCGCCCTCCTCTTCTACACTCTGCCAGGAGCCATCTCTCAGAAGATAGTCGGTGGATAGACCCAGGCGTTCAAATCAACCTTTATTATAACAGCTGATTATTATTTACAGTGTAATAAATACAGAGGAGCACGTTGAATGAATCTGATTAAACTTGGTCACGATGAGCGAAGCTTCAGTTTGAGTCTTTTAATGTATGACGCTCAGTGTCTGTCAGGGAGATGCTCTTCTGTGATTGGCTGACCTGGGGGTGGGGGGAGGAGGGGGGAGGGATGGGAGGGACAGCAGAGACGCTGGTGGACATGTTTCTGAGGACGCTGCTGGACGGAGACGACGCTGAGCTCTGATTGGACGCTGAAACAACAGGACAAACAATATAAATAGTCATTCTAATCTAAAACCCACGAACCGGAGCGGATTTTACTAGAAAGACAAATGTTCAATGACTGAAGTGTTGAGAACACGTCTTTAAACATGTTTAATTAAATAAAAGTCAATGGGTAAATGTGTAATAATGGACAGTTTTTCTAGTTCATTCTGATACTTTAATCATTGACATGTGTCTTAAATTATCTCAACAGTTGATTTTTAAATTAAAAAGTTTAGTCAAATTCACATCTGAATAATTTAAACAGCTTTCATCCAAAAATGCAAAAATCTATTTGAGATAAAATTAAACGCGACGTCTGAACCATGTGATGAGGACGTTTTAGTTTTATTCAGTCATTAGTTTTAACTGAGAACAGGTCTTGTTAATTTGTCCTTGTGTGTAATTAAATGTAGGTCGACGTAAAACAAAGCTTTTTTGTAATAAGGATGTTGAACTTTGACCCAAACAGGAAATAAAAAGGTCCAAACCAAACCTCTGAGTATTGGTGTATCTCTTATCTTTAGTTTTTTTGTCTGTGGATGCGTGAACAGAGACGTCTGGTGAAGGTTGATCTGACCTCTGAGCTGCTGATGCTGGAGACTGACAGGAAAACCCAGGTGAGAAAGACCTGCAGCGCCACCATGAGTCTAAGAAGAGAAGGAGACAGATTATTGAAGCATGAAGAGTCCTAACGAGTCCTTCTTCATCAGGGACGTCTTAAAATGAGCCTCACGGTCCAGTTATGGACCAGAAACTGGTCTCTAGAGTCCAGGTGTGAAGACAGGTGAGATCAGAGCAGATCAGTTTATTAGGGAAGAGAAGAGCTGAAACTAGATTTAAAGTTAAACTGAAGAGAATCAGTATCATTTTTTAGTTTCAGGTTTGATTTTAAGACTAGAAATAAAACAGAGAAAGTAACTTTTATGAGGTTTTTATTTTTAAATAGATGAATAGATTCTTAATGTTCAGACACCAGCAGAAGAGACGTGAAATATTCACCATTCAGTTTACTTTGGACAGATTCCTTGTACAAATATTCTTGGCAGTAAAGTCTTTCCTGATTCTTCTTTAGTTTTTATTTTAGAGTCTAAAACCAAACCTGAATGAGCTGAACCCAGATGTGTTGGTCCCACCTGAGCCTGGTTCAGACAGGCCTGGAGTTTCCTCTTGGCCCTCCACCTGGCCACCCTCAGCCTGGTCTTCTCTCGGCGCTCTTGCAGCTTCGACACATGATATTTAACGTTGATTAAACTGGTCTAAATGACATGAACCAGAACCAGAACCAGAACCAGAGCAGGATCTGACTGACCAGGTCGGCCAGTAGAGGCTGAGGCAGCGTCTTCTCCAGCTCCCGCCGCCGGTTCAGGTTCCTCCGTCGCAGATCGTTCCTGCGCAGCTTGAACTCCTCATAGAGGCCGAGGTCCTTGGTCCAGGGACGGGACGGCAGCCGAGGGGGGGGCCCAGACCGAGGGGGGGGCCCAGACTGAGGGGGGGCCACGGAGGACAGGGAGGAGGCCGAGTGAGGATCTGACAGCAGAACAAGACATTCACACCTGACTCATGTGGTTTTCTGGTTGTGATAAATAAAGGGAGGAAGGAGGTCATACATACAGGAGGTCTGGCCTGAGCTGAAGGTCTCAGGACTCGTCTGGGTCAGTCTGGACCAATCCATCATCGTCCTCTGAGGAGAGACAGGTCAAATATTTCAATCTTCTGTCTTTGGTCCAGCTTCACACACCTTCATCTTATTGTGATTTAACCCTCTGGACCAGTTTAAGACGTCGTAGCATCAAGACGCTTCTCACTGAGTCTGTTTCTAAACTTCATCCTATAGATCAGTTTTTAACTGGACCAAGAAAAACTAGACTGGTTCTAAATAACGGAAGATCGTCGTCATGTTTGGTTCACGGAGGAGAGAGCTAGCAGGAGGAGAGAGCTAGCAGGAGGAGAGAGCTAGCAGGAGGAGAGAGCTAGCAGGAGGAGAGAGCTAGCAGGAGGAGAGCTAGCAGGAGGAGAGAGCTAGCAAGAGGAGGGAGCTAGCCAGCTACACATGATAGAAAGAAACAGCCTCTTTCCTATTGGTGGAGACATGCATCCATCAACCAATCAGGACGTGATGTGTCACCCAGAGGAGTCAGACTAAAGGACCATTAGACTCAAGAGGGTTAACGTTGATCATCTTTACCTCCGTCTCTGGACGATGAACCTGCTGCAGCATAGCCGGCACCTCCTCATGCACCTCCTCATGCGCCTCCTCATGCGCCTGCTCCTGCTCCTGCTCCTCCTCCTCCTCCTCCTCCTCCTTGATACAGATCACCTCCTCCTGCTTCACCTGCAGGTCGACAGGAGTTGACCATGTTTCGGTGTTAGAGGAAACTGAAACAGCTGCTCTATAAAACCATTAGTTTAGCATCAAAAGGATAAATTAGCTCTGGTTAAAGCACAGACTGTATATAAAGATGGAACATCTCTACATGAATGATCAGTGTATTGGACACATAGTGTCATCTTTACATACGGTCTGTGGCTCAGACATATGTGTGGTTGTAATGTGACCTGCAGGGCAGGAGGGGGCAGCGTGGAGGCATCGGCCTGGTCATCCACCGCCTCAAGTCTTTCTGCTTCAGGCTGAACACTGAAGCTCCACTCGTCCTCCTGCAAGACTGCACCACAAAACGGAATATATCAGGAAATAATCTGGATTTACTCTGTGTCTCTGAGGGGGGGGGGCTGCTCTTTACCTCCGCTGCTTCTCTCCACAGTCTCTTCTTCTGTGGTTGAGCTGTGGGCGGAGCAGGAAGTGGCGGTCTCAGTGGCGCCCCCTGGCTGCGTGCGGGGGAAGCTGTGGGGGTGGATGTACACCAGGGTGGCGGCTCTCTGCTGCAGCTCCTCCTCCACGCCCTGCCGGTAGTACTTCAGCTTCAGCTCCGTGTAGCGCAGCTTAGCGCGGATGTTGTCGTTCTCCTTCTCTTTCAGAGCCTTCTCCCTCTGCAGCGCCACCATGTCCCTCTTCATCAGCATCACCTGAGCCTTCAGCTCCTCGAACTTCACTCCCACCACTTTCAGCATCTCGGCCAGAACCGTCTCCACGGCGCCGTTCACCGCCCGCTCCACCACAGCGCCCATCTGACCCCGGATCAGCGACACCGCGATGCTCACGTCCATGATGCCGGCCCTGACGGAACAACACACGCTTAAAAGCGCACAACTGCAGCTACAGTGGGTTTTAATGGGTTAAATTTAAGACCTACACCGAGAATTACTTTCAAAGTAACAGAATTTATTGCCATTCAACCATCAACTCAGGAAATCCCTGGGGCAGAAGCATGACAGGCTGGGCCAGAGCAGGTCATACTGCAAATGATGCGGTAAATGGACGTAAGGATTTAAGACAGGGGCCAAACTCATCTCCCTCTCCCTCCATCTTCTTGTGAGGGTCTCTGGTCTGGAGGCTGAATATCTGACCTGTGGAGTTCTAAGCTACATCTGCTGCCGTGGCCTCATCAACCAGCCCAGTCTTCATGGTCTGGAGTCTGTGTCTCAGACCTGTGGAGCTCCATAAACTACATCTGTCCCAGTCTTCATGGCCTCCTCCAGGTGTCCACTCCTACCTAGATGAACTATTCACCAACCTGCCCATGATTCCTGTTATACTCACAAACTGTCACAGATCATCAGCTGTGTGTTATATTACTAGATCCTACATGTTTCCTTCAGCTTGATGTTTGAAGTTAGTTTATCTTGTTTCTCCTGTTCTTCTTCTCTCTCTATCTTCTCTGGTTCTACCCGGCTGGTCTTCAGCAGATGCTTCCTCCATATGAGCTGGTTCTGGTTCTGGTTTCTTCCAGTTAAAGGGAGTTTTTCCCTCAGGCTGCTCTGGAGGTTTCAGGCTGGTTTTTGTGAAGCATCTTGAGACGATTTGTGTTGTTATTGGCGCTATATAAATAAAACTGAACTGAATTGAATTGAATTTTAGTTCAGGGCACGAAGACACAGGGAGAACATGCAAATTCTACACAGAAAGGCCAAAGCTGGACTCGAACCCGGACCTGCTCGTTCAGTGCAATATTATCACACCTCAAGGCTTCAACATGTCCTGTGTACAACTCTGTGCAACATCCAACAATCAGCATCTGTGCAGTTCAGTTTTTAGTACGTTTTCTTTTCTATTCTATTGCAGCTTATTATTTATTACACAGTCCACTCTTCAGTCTTTAGTCATTTTCTGCCCTATATTGCTGTTACAAAAGGTTTTCTAATTCTAATGCAAAACACGCTGGTAGTTAGGACAATGCTGGGATACTTATGTTTTAAGACTCTGCAGAAACCTGCAGTTTCAATTGGTTTAATGCGTGTTTTTTAAAATGTGACATTAAATGATCACGTCCCTGAGGACAGAGAAGAGTCAGTATCGCGTCCATGCTGCGTTATTAAACAGTGCGGTGATAAAAAGCCAAAGTGCAGTTTACAGTGTTTATCGCTTTAGACCAATGAATTTAAAACACTCACCGTTTGTTGTTAGCCCTTGTAAGCGAACCGTTAGCTTAGCTGCTCGGTTCCTCCGACATAGTCCAGGAAAACGGAAGTAGTAATTAGATGATAAACTAAACCGAACGTTAATTTCACTTCTTTACCTGTTATAAAAAGACTCATTGATTAAAAACGCGTTGACCTGGAAGAATTAGCTCCAGATAAATGCTAATTCTCTCAAAACATTTCGAACTATACGCAACAAGCCGTTTGGTCAAGTACTTCCGGGGTCAAAGGTAACACAGGACACCAAAGATCGTCTATGGAGGAGGGAGGGGGGCGATGCTTCCTCGTTGGGGCGCAGCACCGCCCCCTGCTGTAGAGGAGACGTATGTGGAGCTCATTATGACAAAAATCACGGTTCGGTTCATTTTCGATTCAGTATGAGAACAAAATGCAAAACCTAAATTTGCTTTTTATTTTTTACATGTTTATTGTTTGTAAACCTTGCAATTTATTCTAACATCATACAAAATATGATACTAAAACAGAAATAAAATACTGTTGTAAAGTGCCGGCTGGTAATAACTTTAACCAAACAATATATGAAATATCACATCATAAATAAAATGTACTAAACTTCCGCCCTGAACCGACCACTTCCATACAAACCCACATATACCCGTATGGTTACACCCCCTAAAGACAATATGTGCCTAATAACACAAACACAGACCTGTTGATCTGAGTATCTCACCAGGTTCGTCTAGTCGCTTGAAACGGACCTTTTCTCTGGTCCGGACCTTTTGCGTAGGTGTTAATTTAAATGACCGGACTCTGGCGGACTCACCTGAGTAACAACAAACCCTGGTCTGATCCGTTTGTCCTGTGAATGCAATCCCAACATTTTCTTACCAAATGCAACATCTGAGCGGCTTTTTGGATTAAACGTCTGTTCGTAACGATTCAGCACAAACAGAATTTCCTGGTGTGAAAACGTCTCATTCAGGGTCAGAGGTCACAGGCGGAGCGCTCTGATTGGTTCTGACCCAGGAACAGGAAGTAGGAGGAGATCCAGGGACGAGAGACTCCCTGAGACTTCTGTAGACCTCCGGCCTCCACCAGGAGGCCTCTCCTGAAGGAGCCCAGCACCTCCTCCTCTCTGCAGGGAGGAGGACAAGAAGGAGGACATGAAGGAGGAGGACAGAGAGGAGGGAGGAGTAAAGAGGAGACTCCTCTTACCTGAACAGACGCTCCTCCTGCCGCCGGGCCTCCTCCTCCTGTCTCCTCCTCTCCTCCTCTTGTCTCCTCCTCTCCTCCTCCTCCCACTCCTTCCTCCGGAGGAACTGCATTCTCTCGCTCTCCTCCATCTTCAGCAGCTTCTGCTCCTCCTCCTCCTTCCTCTGCACCTCCTCCAGTCGCAAACGCTCCGACTCAGCTGGAGGAGAAACCTGGTGTTATAGAGAAGGTTCTCCTCCCTCCTCCTCACCTCCTCCTCCTCCTCCTGTTACCTCTCCTCCTCAGTTCCTCCTCCGCTCTCATCTTCCGGAGTCGCTCCATCTGTCTCCTCCGCTCCTCCTGCCTCCTCCTCTCTCTTTCTCTCTGGTCCTGTTCCCGCCTCACCCGTTCCTCCTCCTCCTCTCTGTGCCTCCTCCTCTCGTCCTCCCCCTCGTGTCTCCTCCTCCTGTGGATGGAGACGTGTGAAGGAGAGAATGTCTCCGTTTTAAACCTCCTCCTCCTCCTCCTCCTCCTCCTGTCTTTACCTCATCTCCTCTGCTCTCCTCCTCCTCTCCTCCTCCAGCTCCTTCTTCATCCTGTCCTCCGTCTGCTCCCTCTCCTCCTCCTCCTCCTGCTGCCACCTTCTTCTCCTCTCCTCATCTTCCTCCTGCTGAATCCTCCTCCTCCTCTCCTCCTCTCGACTCCTCCCAGGAACTAGGTTAAACATCAGCTCCTCCGTCACCGCAACAGTTGAACACGACCTCCTCGAACTCCTGGACCTCCTCAAACTCCTGGACCTCCTCCTGGAGGCAGCGTCTTCATCTGAATTCATCTTGTTGTGTTTTTCTGCTCCAGAGGAACTCCTGCTGGATTTTAGGAGAGACTGGTCCTCCATCTGGTCCTCCTGGACCTCCTCCTGGACTTCCTCCTGGACCTCCTTCTGGTCCTCCATCTGGTCCTCCTGGACCTCCTCCTGGACTTCCTCCTGGACCTCCTTCTGGTCCTCCTGGACCTCCTCCTGGACTTCCTCCTGGACCTCCTTCTGGTCCTCCATCTGGTCCTCCTCCTGGTCCTCCTGGACCTCCTGCTGCAGGAGGTTCTCTGGTTTTCCTGAGAGAAGAAGAAACTAGATCATCTACAAACACACTGATGGTTAAAAATGTGAACCCTGGACTAGACCTGGACCAGACCTGGACCAGACCTGGACCAGACCTGGACCAGGACTAGACCTGGACTGGACCTGGACCAGACCTGGACTAGACCTAGACTAGACCTGGACTCAGAGCTCACATGTTCTCCAAAGGTTCTAGTGAAACAGAACCAGGTCCACTCTCCATCTGGACATTAGGATCAAACCAAAGAACCCAAAGTTCCTCCACGTTGGGTTTTTACCTCTTAAAGTGAATCTGGCTCCAAAATGCTACTGATTCACTACAGGAGGCAACGTTCACACAATTCAACCTTTGACATTTTATTTCTCCTGGACGTCATCACATTCTACCATTGATCTCATTATACGATCCAGAAGAAGATGGAGATTTACACATGGAACTCCCCAGGACCCCAGCCACCAAGGCTACATGCTACATAGCAATGCTAAGCTAACAGCCACCAAGGCTACATGCTACATAGCAATGCTACGCTACCAGCCACCAAGGCTACATGCTACATAGCAATGCTAAGCTACCAGCCACCAAGGCTACATGCTACATAGCAATGCTAAGCTACCAGCCACCAAGGCTACATGCTACATAGTGTATTGTGTTTATTATCTGAAGTACCACCGTTACTCCACTAGGTGGAGACCATGTACTTGCTTGGTACTTGCTTTAAATTGTAAAATGTTTTAAATGTTTATTTCATGTTTTCATGACTTCTTACCAACAGCTGACTCCTTATCTTTAGGTCGTCCTCTTCTCCTCTTCCTCCCAGCAGACTCCTTCAGCTCCTTCAGCTCCTTCTCTTCCTTCCCCTCCTTCCTCCCTCCTCCTCCTCCTCCTCTCTGTCCTTCTTTGCATCTCTTCTTTTCATCGTCTTCTTTCATCTTCTTTTCTTCAGAGTTGCTGGTCACAGCTTCATCTTTGCCAACCAGTTTCACCTCCTCTTTCTCCTCCCTCTTTTCCCTTTCTCCTCCTCCTCCTCCTTCCTCTCTCCTCCTCCTCCTGTCCTCCTCCTGTCTCTCTGACCTCTGTTTCCTGAACAGAGGAAAGACTCCAGTGAGTTCATTTCGATTCTCTTCCGTTTAAGAAAGTTTAAATGTTGTTGACTTCACCCTGAGGTCGATGTGTCCTCCTCTTCCTCCCTCCTCCTCCTCCTCCTCCTCTCTCCATCCTTCTCCTCCTCCTCCTCCTCCTCCTCCTCTGACTCCTCCGTCTGTCTTTCATGGGAGTCGTTCTGTTGTCTGACAGATTCGTCTTTAAATAAAACCAACAGACATGGACCAATAGAAAGATGTCAGAAAACCAACCTGGGTCTAAGTGACTCAGTACTAGCTGGCTCCTCCTCCGGCTCCTCCTCCTGCTCCTCCTCCGGCTCCTCCTCCTCTGCTCCTTCTGGTTGCTCCATCCAGATCCTCCTCTCAGTGTCTGTAGGTGGTTTCTCCTCCCTCCTCTGGGTCTCATCTGACCAGTGAACTCCTGACAGCTGAGAGAATAATCTGATGTCACCAAGGTTATTTTAATGATTATTAACTATTAATTATTAATCATTAATTATTAACGATGATTAATTATAGTTAATTATTAACTATTAATTAATTATTCATTATTAACAATGATTAATTATTGTTCATTATTAATGATGATGATTTAAAGGAAACTCACCAGAAACTCCTGAACGTCTGGCTCCACTCCTCCATCTGAAACCAGAACCAGGACCAGAATAAACTGCTGAGGTGGGAAAACCTCAAAAAAGAAACGGGTCTACTTCACAAGGTCCTGCTCCAGGATCTGGGTTCATACATTTAAATCTGCTGCAGACACTCAGACTAGGACTAGAACCAGGACTAGAACCAGAACTTTGAACCAGGACTAGAACCAGAACTTTAAACCAGGACTAGAACCAGAACTAGAACCAGGACTAGAACCAGAACTAGACGGACTAGGACTAGGACCAGGACTAGACCCAGGACTAGAGCCAGGACTAGACGGACCAGGACTAGAACCAGGACTAGACAGACCAGGACTAGAACTAGGACTAGAACCAGGACTAGAACCAGGACTAGACGGACCAGGACTGGAACCAGGACTAAAGCCAGGACTAGAACCAGGACTAGTCAGACATGAGTCCAGATCAAACTAATAATTATTTATTTCATATTTAAATGACATTTTATTAAATGGAAACTTCATCTAATCTCCTTGTTCTTCTTTGAACTAAAACTGTTACAGAGGTCAGAGGTCACCTGTGTTTTGTGGCTGCAGGACAAAGACCCAGGGGACCTGGTCTCCTTCCTCAAACAGAACCTGCAGAGCTGAAGCAGACAGAGGTTAGAACAGGACCTCAGGACCAGGACCAGGACCAGGTCTGCAGACGTGTTGTGGTCTCATGAGGATGTACCTAGTTTCTCTGAGTCTCCATCAGCCTCCAAGTGGTCTTGGTCCACACCCCGGTCCACGTCCGGGTCCACGTCCCCGTCCACATCCTGGTCAACATCCTGGTCCTGGTCCTGGTCCACGTCCACGTCCACGTCCACATCCACGTCCACTTCCATGTCCACATCCTGGTCAACATCCTGGTCCCGGTCCCGGTCCACGTCCCGGTCCACGTCGAACAGAGACAGATGAATGATTTGTCCATCAGGACCCAGAAGGAGGCTCCCCACAGGTCTACGGTTCTGGAAGTCTGACAAAGAGGACTAGACCATAAATGAACTGAACCCGGTTCCTGAGACCACAGGACCAGGTCCCAGGTAGAACTAGTCCCCTGAGGACGGGATGGGGCTGATACCTCTGAGCTGCAGAGGGAGGACTCCTCTGATCACTCCACCAGGAGGAGTCCAGGAGCGGTGCAGGAGGTGCAGGAGGTCCTGAAACCGGTTCTTGAAGGAGGCAAGAGAGCCCTGTTTCCTTGGAGCTCTCGGTCCTGGGCCAGGAGGTCCAGGTTCTGCAGGAACCAGAGGAGGAACCACGGCTCACATGGGTCCATAGACTGGACTGAAGACATCAGAGACACCTACCTCCTCCTGGCTGCAGCTGGACCACTGAGACCTTATCAGAGGGGGACCAGACCCGTCCTCCTCCTCCTCGTCCTCCTCGTCCTCCTCCTCGTCCTCCTGCTCTTTGTTGTCTTATCTCATCTGAAAGAAAGTTACCTCCTCTCTGTTCACAGCCTTATGATGTCTCAAGATGAGACAACACAGGACAGGAGGAGACAGGAGGGGGGAGGGGTTAATTGTGTCTTTATTACCGTGATTCCCAGGAATCAGCAGAGCCTGATGGGGGGGTCTGTTCTCCTGGTTTTCGTGGGACTGAAGCTGAGGTCTATCTGTTTGGGCCTGGAGCTGGAGGTCCTGCTTGGTCTGGACTGGTGTCCTGGTCCTGGTCCTGGTCCTGGTCCTGGTCCTGGTCTCAGCTATCGGAGGCAGAATCTGATGTTCAGATGCCACCGGCCTTGACTGGAACAGAGACATGTCAGAAATAACCGGACATTTAGAGGAGGAGGAGGAGGAGGAGGAGTGCTCCATGTTACGTCTTATTATTTGAGGAGAATCCTGTTTAGGTCCTACCCTGTTCTCATGATTCCTCTCCTTCAGAGGAGGGAGGACCCAGCCTGGGAAGGAGGAGGAGGAGGATCATCATCATCATCATCATCATAATATTAATTATTATTATTATTATTGTTATTATTATTATTACCTGAGCTGGTTTTCCGCCTTCTCGTCCCTTCATAGCTCTTCTTATTCCATGGATCTACTATTTGGTCTCTGAGGAGTTGATGAAGATCGTTGATCTGCTCCATGTTCAGAGAAACACAGACAAATTAATTAAATGCTGGTTCTCTCTGGATCAGGTTTATCACAGGACCTCTGTGGTACCAGAAACAGGGTTCGGGTTTAATCTTTACTTCATAAAACCTTTACCTCTTTCACTAGCACAGATTATCAGATTAAACTAGTCCCTGTTAGAACAGGGACTATGTAGACCTTTAGTCGGGTCACCTCTGGTCTCGCTGGATCTTCAGGGGTCACTGCTCCCCGGCGTACCCAGGACCGAGGCTCCATCTGTGGGGTTGGACTCCTGGAGGTCCTGGGTATCTGGAAGAACAGATCCAGTGGGACTCTCCTAGCTCCTTTAGGATCCTCCTCTTTATCTGCAGAGAAGAACAACCTCTCACATCTGAGCTTCAAAGATGGCCCCTGAGAGAGCAGCGTGGGTGGGTGCCCCCCACCAGCTTCACCTTTGTTGTTGGCTCCACCGGAGTCTGTGCCTTGGACTCGAGTGTTTCCCTTTGCAGGAAGCCTCCGAACATCTGGACGAGGAAACAGCTGTGAGGAGCGAAGGGGGGGATGAGGAGGAGGGAAGGGAAGAGGAGGGAGGAGAGGTGGAAACCTGGAGGAGATCAACTGGAGGAAGAGGAAAACTAATTTAGAAAGATATAAAAACCTGTTCTACCAGGGACCGGTTTGATATGGACCTCTGGTAAAACAATAAATGAGACTAGAAATTTTGAAGACGTTTGAACGACCTGATTGCTGCTGAAACTCAAAATGGCCGCTGTCAACTCCTTCATGGTCCTCAGCTGCTGCTCCACCTGCGTAGCGTAGCGATGAAACACTCGATGCTTCCTGAGTCTGGCCTTCGATTGATGACTGCTGTCCAACGAAACCAAGTCCTGGAGAGAGAAGACAACACCGCTACTGTTAGCTGGGAGGCTGCAGATATAGAGTTAGCTGGGAGGCTACTAGGACCCACAGATACCTGAGAGTAGAGCAGCAGTGGTCCTCTACGAGTGCTGTACGTCTTTGGAAGCATTGACACTGCTTCTAACACCAGAGACTCCCTGGACTTCCACATGCTGAAATCCTGTGGATGGAGCAAACAATAAATACGTCGTCATGGTCGATAGGACTTTATGATGGATGTTGCTATCGATCTGTGGTGAGATGAGGAAGGCCTACCTGTGGCGTCAAGCAGATGTCCAGTCGTCCATTTTGTTGTCCAGTGTTGCTGTCGGACGCCACCAATCGACCACATCCCCGACTCAGCAGGGACAGAGAAAACTCCTTCATGGTGTCACCACTAGCTTTAGCTTAACGTAGCTAAGTGGTTGGGAGGAGATACTGTTAGTTGGGGGGCTAGGAGGAGCTACTGTTAGCTTGGAGGCTAGGAAGAGCTACTGTAAGCTGGGAAGCTAGGAAGAGTTACTGTTACCTGGAAGGCTAGGAGAAGCTACAGTTAGCTTATAGGCTAGGACAGGCTACTGTTAGCTGGAAGGCTAGGAGTAGCTACTGTTAGCTTATAGGCTAGGACAAGCTACTGTTAGCTTAGAGGCTAGGAAAAGCTACTGTTAGCTGGAAGGCTAGGAGGAGCTACTGTTAGCTTAGAGGCTAGGAAAAGCTACTGTTAGCTGGAAGGCTAGGAGGAGCTACTGTTAGCTTAGAGGCTAGGAAAAGCTACTGTTAGCTGGAAGGCTAGGACGAGCTACTGTTAGCTTAGAGGCTAGGACAAGCTACTGCTGGACATCTGTTCTCTTAACATTTACTAAACTCAGAGTTTTTGTCACAGATTTTTGACTGTAGTTTAATCATCACCAGCTTTAAAGAAGAGTTTGTAATTTATTATTTAATTTACTCCTGTAAAAACACAACAAAAAAACATGACAGCTTTTAATTCCTTTAACGACGAATCAATGATTAACTGAGATCCTTGTTTCTTCTCCTCAGAGACGCCAGCTCTGGAATATTCCTCCTGTTGTGTCTCTAAAATAAAACTAGTTCCTACGTCTGTAGTTGTTGCACCAGGAATTAAAAACCAAACCTCGTGTCTCTATATTCAGCTCCTTCCTCTTGTCCGTTTGTTGTGTTTTGAGGTAAAACTCTTTGTGGTTTATGGAGATCCGTCTGCTCTGTGTGGACTCTGGCCTCGTTGCCGTGTCTCTGTTGCCGTGGCTTCAGGGACAAATGAAAAGAAACAAACAGTAATGTAGCAACATGTCTGTTTCCTGGTAAACATCACAAGCAGCAAACAGCACCTTGAACTGGTCTGTTCTCATCTGGATGGACACTAAATGGCCACTTTATTAGGTACACTAGACCAGTGGTTCTCAACTCACTGACCCAAATCAAAGAAAAGACTTGATTTGTTCCTATGAAGGATTAAAATGCCTCTGGAGAAACTTTAGAAGAAATAACAATCGTCATTTGTCTGCACAGACAAACCCGGAAACCTGGTTTTTGCTAAATAAACTAAAAACTCAAATCTGCTTCTGCAAATTCTCTGTCTTGTCTCCTGTAGTCCAGCTGGTAGAAGAAAGTCCAACATGTGTCACTCAACACCAACAAACCAGTCTGGGACAAAACCCTCCCACGTCCTCCCAGTCTGCAGAGAAGAACCACTCCTTACTCCTCCTCCTCTACAGGTGATCTGTTCTTTTTTAAGAAATTTGAGGTTTAAACTTTACTCGTAAAACAAACGTAAGGGAAATAGACAGAAAACATGACGGCCATGTCTAAAGAACTAGTGGAAAGAAAAACAACTGGTCTTACTGAGCTTGTTTTTTGGATACTCTGACACACAAGAGAAAAACTCATGGGGCCTCATATTTAAGCCTTTAAGGTTCAGACAGTCCAACGTTTGACAAAGCTTTGACCACATCTAGAGGTCAAACCCCAGATGTGAAAGCACTGGTGTGTGTATATAAGGATAAAAGTGGAACATGAAGACAAATAACCGGAGCAGAGTCGTCTTGTAGTGCTGACAATCATGCTTTATTAAATCAATAGATGGAGAAAAACTCAAGGAGGCTGCGAAAAATAGTCTACAACTCTAAGTTGAATCACATCAAAGAGCAAGGCAGCCGCCACGCCTCCTCTCCTCCTCGACCGCGGCAGCCGTTGGTTTGGGCTGCGGTGCGTGGACTCGGCGCCGCCCTGCTGGACGGACAGTTGAACTAAAAGCTAACACAGAAACACACGGCAGACCTCCGAGAGACAGCTCTGCCTCTGCAAACCAGCACAGGACACAGGACTCCCATTTATTGGCCAGGTTGATGGTACGATTGCAGAGCCTGAGCGAGTGGTCGTTTGCCAGAAGCAGAGCACAAAAAAAATAAAAAGAACACTTGTGCTCAGGGAGTGCAGGCCGCTCGCACTGTGAGCATGTCATTGAAATGGCGATATGACATAATCCGTCAGAGCACGAGGTCCAGTCGTGCTGCTTACATGAGGGTAAATGCAAACAGCACTCAGGATCTCATGCTCGTTCCAATGAAAAAGCACCGCTCTCTTTCTTGCAGTGCGTTCATAGTTTTGTCTCTGATTGAGTTAACATCAACAGGGAGCCTCTCTACCTGTTGAGGCAATCTTAGACTTCAACTTATTGTTGAGGCACAGTTTTTAGTTTCTCAGTTTAACAGGGTATTCGTCCCACGTGAGACTTTCTCCTGCTAAACCACATTCAGTTTCATTTAGTTTCAGTTAATATTATTGTCATAAATAACAATGCATACATTTCCCATAACCGTTAAATTCGGCTATATACATTATGTACATGTCACAGATATGGCACATTTTATAACAACTTTAGACTTTAGTCTAGTTTGGCATAAATTAATGTCAAGTTTGGTACAAAAATAGTTCATATTTACAAGAACAGAAATCCAGATCTTTATCAAGTAGATTATTTTGATCAATTAATAAATAAAAAGTCATGGAAGATGGGAAAAGGGGAAGTTTGGAAGGTTAGATAATTTTTTTTTTTTACACCGATCGAATGCTAATGTGAACAGTGGCTGTGTCAGATCCGAGCTCGTTGGACAGTTTGAGGGTGTAGCTTCCAGCATCTTCCTCCTTCACCCCAGTGATGATGAGGGTGGTCAGGTCCTCGGTGGTCTCGATATGGAAGCGTCCTCCGGAGGTCACCTCGATGGTTTTGCCACCACGAGACCACTCGATGCGTTTGGCGTCACCAGAGAAAGCGCAGGTGACGGTCAGGACTTTACCCGGCTCGATGCTGATGTCCTCGGGCAAAGCTTCGATCCTCGGCGCACAACCTGGAACCAAATGAGAAAACTCTATCAGGTGTTGTTGGAAAGTGGAAAAACTAAAAAGATAGTTTTGTTAGATGAGTGTATATTCTTAATCTAGCACGCTTAGGTGGTTTATGATCTGCAGCTGTTATTTTGAAAGAATTCTTTGGGTGTGGGACCCACTGATTCACATTCTTACCAACTGCTCTCATTGATGATCCCTCCATGTGGGAGGACATCTCTGTGAGGCTGCTGGAGCTCATGGCGTATGTCTCAGATGTCATGGAGGACATGCTGGACATGGACATGGTCTCAAACTTCATCTCGGCTGCCATGCTGCTGAAGGCACTCGATTCCATCATGGATGACATCATCGATTGCTGAGCAGAGGAAGAAAAGGAGGAAGACTCCTCCATTGTGTGGATTTCTTTCTTCATCATCATGGCTGAGCTCACGGACGCTGCCGCCTCTTTGCGGCTCATCGTCACTGATCCTGTTGAAGGTGAATATGCAAACAATGAGTATGTAAATCTTTGGAATGACTTGATAGTGTCAGAATTTCTCTTAATGAGCAAAAAGACTAAATATTATATGAAAGCTTGACCAAGACAACTGGACTTTTAAGGTTTCTTCAAGACGTTGAGCTTTTCCAGTTGGGGAGTTGGAGTCTGAAATGACCCCCAAACATCTTGGACAAACTCAGCAAGTCCAGTTGTCTTACTTTGAGCTTCTATTTCTGAGTATACCATGACCTGAATGAAATTATTTGATGGATGGATTAAGGAAGGACGATGCTCACCTTTGAGTGCCACTTGCTGCTCACAGTAGGCTGTAATCTTCTTACGTATGGACTGAAACACCTGTCCAGTGAAGGAGAAGGTGGATTTGGACACGCCTCCATCCGAAGTCATTTCACAGATGTACTCTCCCTGATCGCTGTCTATCAGGTCGTGGATCAGGAGGCTGCAGGAGCCCTCGGAGTAGTGCATCTGGAAGCGGCTGCTCTGTGAAAGCCTCCTTCCGTTCATGTACCACACCACCTCCCTGACGCTGCTCTCACAAACGCAGATCATTCTCACCGAGCCCTCGTAGGCCTCCGCTGTCAGCTGACTCAGGACCTTGGGAGGTTTAGGGATCGGGGATTTTACAGTGGGTGGGGACACTACCCTCTTGGGGGACATTATGGGAGGAGGAGACTTCATCCTTGTAGGGGATTTGATTCCCTCTGGCTCAGGGGACTTCAAGGCCCTCGGAGATTTAATGCCGGATGGCTCTGGGGACTTGATGCCTTTTGGGGTTTTGACTCCAACAGGTTCTGGTGACTTAAGACCTCTTGGTGTTTTGATTCCTGCAGGTTCTGGAGATTTTACACCTCGAGGTGATTTTACTTCTTCGGGTTCTGGAGACTTAACTCGTGGTGGTGACTTGAGTCTGGGTTCAGGAGACTTTAGACCACGAGGTGATTTAATTCCCTCCGGTTCAGGAGATTTAACACCTGATGATTTTATGCCTGGTGCTGGAGATGGTGCAGCTGGCTCAGGTGATTTCATGCTCCTGGGAGATTTAATCCCCTCCGGTTCAGGAGACTTCACACTTGGTGTTGGTGACGTCACACTTGGTGTCGGTGATTTCACACTTGGTGTCGGTGACTTCACACTTGGTGCAGGAGATGTTACACTGGGTTCAGGGGATTTAACGCTTGGAGCTGGAGATTTAACTGAAGGCTCGGGGGACTTGATGCTGGGTTCTGGTGACTTCACACTGGGAGCAGGTGATGTGACTGAAGGCTCAGTGGATTTGACTGCCTTGACCTCCACTGCAGGAGCTGCTTTGCGAATGGTCAAAGTGAAGTGAGCTTCCTGTCGGCCTGCTGAGTTCTCAACCACCACAGTGTAACTGCCCTCATGCAAGGCTGTCACAGAGGAGATCTCCAGACTGGATTTGTACTGAGTCGTGGTGACCTGGATGTTGTGAGTTGAGACAAGGGTTGTGCTCTGATGCATCCAAGTTACAGTGGGTGCAGGTTCCCCATCAATATCACAGGAGAATCTGGCTGTGTCTCCCTCTGCGACTGTCACGGACTGTGGCTTGGTGAGGATTTTGGCTGGAAGAGATGGTTTAACCTTGCGGACAGACGTTTCCTCAGTTACAGCAGCAGAAGATGATTTCAGTTTAGCTTCAGATAATGCACTGGTTTGTTTCTCAGTTGCAGAGAACTTGTCTGATGAATAGGAGGAACTAGATGACAGGTATTCAGTCGAGGCATACTTGACAGATGATTCATACCTCTCAGCAGAGGAGAACCTCTCAGCAGAGGAGAACCTCTCAGCAGAGGAGAACCTCTCAGCAGAGGCGCCGTATCGTTCATGCGTTTCCGTCATCTTTGACTTGGTCTCTTCCACCTGGAAGTGGGTCTGAGAGGCGTAGCCAGCTTTGAAGTGTGTGGTGTGATAGTGGTCAACTCGAGTGACTTCTGGCACATATGCTTTGGGAGCATCCTCATCCTTGCGGCGAGAGGAGAAAGTGGTGTAGCCGCCACCTGAAACCTCCAGGGTAGCGTAGTCTGAAGCCTCTCCCTTGGCATTGGTGAATACACAGCGGTATGTGCCACTGTCCTCTTCTTGACAGTCCAAAATAGTGATGGACAGGACACCGCTCATGTTGGTGAAGATGTATTTCTCGCTGCTTTCAGAGATGGCAGCTCCATTATGGAACCAGGTGACTTCGGCTTCTGGCTTGGCTTGGATGTTCAGGGTGAATTTGGTATCTTGACCAATGGGGATACGATGTGAGCGCATTCTGACCGTGACACGAGGAGCGTGGTCCAGGCTGAAAGGCGTCTGACTGACCACCTGATACTTCCTCTCAGACTTCAGAGCAGCTTTTCTAGCCTCATAGCGGGACATGATGTCAAAACGTGCGGACCGCTCAAACCTTGAGGAGGAGCGGGACAACCTCTCCACTGATCTGATTGGACTGGGAGACCGTGGGCGGGTCCTCTCTGGGGTGGGGGACCTCCTCTCCACGACCGCCCCCTCTACTTCCAATGGAGGTCTGGCACGAGGAGGTCTGATCAGTTCTGAGACTGGACGCATCAGCTCGATGTAAGTGGGAGACAGAGACCTTCTCCTCCTCATAAACTGAGAAATGGTGCGTTTCTTCTTTGTTTCAGAAACTTCAACGGCCTCGTGCTTCACTTCCTGCCTCCTCTCCTCACGTTCAACGGCACGCCGCTGAATGCGTACAGGGCTGCCAGCAGGAGAAGCAGAAAAGCCAAGCTCCAGTTCATCCTCCAGCATCATTTTTTCCTCCTCTGTTCTCCTCATGGACAGGTAGTCGTCCACGGGCATCAGCAGCTCCTCATCACTAAGGTCTCCCAGAGATCTTCTCCTGGATCTGAAGGAGATCTCAGATTCTGGAGATGGTGAGCGACGTGCAGGTCTGACTGTCTCCAGATCATCCAGAGTGAGTTTGGGAATTCGCCACCTCGGTCTGTACTGGTCAGTGATTCTAGGGAGGGGCATGACGTAGAACTGCTCCCACCTGGAGAGACGAATACGCCTCTGCCTCTTCTGCACAATCTTCTCCATCTTCTCTGGAATCTCATACTGATCTCTCAGCTTTCTGTACCACTTCATGTCTGACAGAGGCACAAACTGTTTGATAGCTTTGTCTTCATCCAGATCTCTGGGGTCATGAACCACGCGTTCAGGAATCTCGTACGGCATAAAGATTCTCCTCTCCTCCTCCAGCTTCTTGGTTTCTGACTTCTCCACCGTGATGTCGAATTCACCTTCAACGTTCTTGGTGCTCACTGCAGGCTTGTACATCTCTGCAGCAAATTTGAGAGCCTCCTGTGCCGTGGGGTTAAAAGATACAACCTCTTCAGTGGCAACAATTTGCTGAGCCATCTTGTTAGTCTTCTCGATTTGTTTCTGTACATGTCTGAATTTCTCCTCCTCACTCTTGTACTCTCTCCTGGTGTAGGTGAGGCGGTCCACCTTCAGCATAGCCTGGCAGCTTGCCGAGCCGGCAGAATTGGTTGCAGTAACTTTGTACACACCAGAGTCCTCAAGCAGAGTCTCTCTGACGTGAAGGACATGATAGTCAACGTCCTCCTGTACGACAACAACCTTGGGACCAAACTGTAGCGGGTGTCCGTCCTTTTCCCATTTGAGAGCAGGAGTTGGGATTCCTGAGACTCTGAGCTCAAACCGGACACTATCTCCCTCAGTGACCTCAGCATTAGCGAGCAGACGTTTGAACATGGGCCTCATTGTTTCCTCCACCACAGGATGTGGTACCACAGTGAGACGGGCCTGGCAGCTGTCTTCTCCGAATTTGTTGTGGGCCATGACGGTGTATTCGGCATCATCGTTCATATCCAGGTTGTGGATCATGAGCTGGTACAGACCCTTATCACTGGTGAACGTGTACTTGCTGTCGTCATCACCCGCCTTAATTCTCTCACCATTCTTAAGCCACATTACATGAGGCTCTGGGTGCACGGTGATGGTGACACCGAAGCGCACATCTTCTCCAATGTAGGAGGTGCAGTTGTAGAGAGGCAAGGTGAACTCTGGTGGTCTCTGCAGGAGTCTAGTTCTGTCAACTCTCCTCCTCAGCTTCTTGATGGAGCGGCTTATGTAATGCTCTCTGATGCTCCTCACTGTCTCAACAAAGAGCTCTCCATAAGCACTGTCCTCTCCATCATCACTCACCACTTTGCATCTGTATACACCATCATCACTTTCTTCTATGTCCTTCACGTAGATGCTGGCAAAGCCGTTGCTGTAAGTAATTTCATACTTGGTGCTGGGGAGTAGCTGGCGGTTACCGAAGTACCAGGTAACCTGTGTACTCTTGTCATAGTTGGCGATGAAACAAGTGAATCTGACATGGCCACCTTCCTCAGCTGAGCCATGCATGACTGGACCAGCACGTATGCCATGGTACTCAGTTCCAATCTTCACTTTACCCACAGCCAAACCTCTTTGGTTCTTGAAGGCACCGCCGTATGCAACACGGGCTGCAGATACGATAGTATCAGTTTTCTTCACTAGAGTCTGATAGTACCGTCTGTGTCTCAGTGTCTTAATGACCTTATTGCTGATGTGTTCGATCTTTGTCCTGAGCCATGGGTGTTCCAGGGCCTCATGGGCGGTCATACGGAGCTTCCTGTCCTTGACAAGAAGTCTGTCCACAAAGTCCATAGCCTCCAGGCTGATGTCCTTAAAGGCTTCACTGTTAAAGACATACTCACAGCTGGAGATGTTTTCAATCATCTTTGTTGTGGACTCTGCTGCGAATGGGTTAAGGCCACTGAGTAGAACATATGCCATAACACCAACAGACCACATGTCAGTGGCTGTAGTAACCAGGTCATGGCGGTGAACCTCTGGGGCACAGTACTCTGGAGCTGAAAAGAGCATTCTGATGTTTTCCCCCGGCACCATTAGCCTAGCCTGACCCATCTCAATGATCTTTACATTGGTACTTCTCCTTGTGGTGTAGACAATGTTGTCTGGACGGATATCAAAGTGGCCAAAGTTGTGGCTGTGCAAGAACTTGAGAGCGGAACAGACTTGTCTGAGGTATCGGACAATTTCTTGTTCTGTGAGCTCAAAGTTGCTGGTGCCTAGGCGCTCAAAGATGTCAACTCCAGAGATGAATTCAAAGATCAGGATGATCTCCTCCATGCTTTCAAAGTATTCATGCAGGTAGATGATATTCTTGTGCCTTGCAACATTAAGAGCCTCAATTTCTCTGAGAACTAACTCACGGTCGGTACCTCTGACCTTGATAAACTTGGCCATGAAGGTCTTTTTGGTGGCAATCTCCACACAACGGTGGACTGCTCCAAACTGGCAACGGGCAAGCTCCTCAGAGATGACATACTTGGAGGACAGCTCCTTCACCTTGTAAAATAGGGCTTCATCTTTGGTGATCTCTCGGGCTTCATCCACTTCCTCATCGTAGTTCCTAATCACTGACTTGTCTTCCTTCGTGGTGATGGGCTCAGTTGGTGCAGAGGGAGGACTGAGTCCAAACTGGTTCTCTGCAATAACACGGAACTGGTATTTGGTCTTTCCAAATATATTGATGATGGTGATACTGCAGTCAGTGGTATGTCCAGCACGGATCCACCTGTCAGCAGTGGTGGGACACTTCTCCACGATGTAATTTATAATGTCGCTTCCACCATCACTGGCAGGGGGCTCCCAGGTCAGGGTTATAGAATCCCTTGCAATTTCACTGACCACAAGTCCCTTTGGAGCTTCGGGAATGTCAGCCACAGCCACCTCAATGGTTTGCTTGTCTGTTCCGAATCGATTCTTTGCAGTGATACTGTAGTAACCAGTGTCCTTCCTCTGTACTCCCTTCTGGAAGACCAGGGAAGTGAAAGACCTGGTGGTGATGACTTGGTGATAAGCAGAGTTGGAGAGGATCTCCTGGCCCTTCTGCCAAGTGATAGCTGGCTCAGGTTTGCCAGAAATGGGGATTTTGATGGTGATGTGATCACCACGCACTGCGTGGACGGCTCCCATTCCCTGGAGCTCTTTAGGTAGATGGATCTTTGCAGGGACTGCATTTCAAATGACAAAAAAACACGAGGTTAGAGTAATATTAACAAGGGTTAGGGCAAGAAGCACTTTAGCATGTCCACATTTATACCATACCTTCCACCTCCAGGTTGGCTGTCGCAGATATGGATCCTGTAGAGTTGGTTGCTCTGATCTGGTAAACCGAGGCATCACTCTCGTCAGCGGAAGTGATGACCAGCTGGTAGTAGCCTCCCTTGAACTCTTGGGCTTTGATCTTGGTTCCATCTGCCATGATCTCCTTTCCACTGCGGTACCATTTCACCACAGGCTTTGGATAGCCCACCACCTTTACATAGCAAAAACAAACAGTTATATATTATTATATGCACGATCGCCACCCTCTTTTATTTCTTTGATGGTTTCTTGAAAGGAAATGAAATACAGTTTTATCAAGTACCTTGGTGACAAAGGTGGCATTTGAGTGGAATTTGACCGTCATGTCTCTGATCTCCTCTCTGAATACAGGAGCACGAGGAGCCTGGTCGGACTTGGGGATGATTGGTGCAGAGATCTCACTCCAGTCGCTCTCGCCACCCATGTTCTCACATTTGACACGGAACTCATATTCAAAGCCCTCGATCAAGCCTGTGACCTCATAGTTGGTTTCCACAAACTTCTTAGAGGTTACTGTCATCCACTTGTTCTGCTTCTTTTCACGCTTTTCCAGGTAGTAGCTGGTGATCTTAGCTCCACCATCGCTGCTCGGAGGCTTCCAGGAGACAACGCAGGAGTCTTTGGTGGAGCTGATAATGAAGGGCTGTTGTGGAATTCCAGGTTTTTCTGGGAAACAAAAAAGAGATGTCACCTGAGTTCACTATTCCTGTCTTAATACACTGTAGCTACCAAAGCAAACAGAAAAAAAACTGAAAAAATAATGGGAATGCACTTACCAAATGGACTCTTGACGATGACCACCGATGGGATCTCCAGAGGCTCGCTGACTCCATACTGGTTCTGTGCAGACACTCTGAAATAGTAGCCAGCGCTCTCTATCAGGTTGGGGACTCGGCAGGTGGTACCAGAGACGGATGAGGACACAAGGTGCCACTGCTCGCCTTCTTTGGCTTCACGTTTCTCCACAATGTAGTTGGTGATCATGGATCCTCCGTCATCCTTGGGAGCCTTCCAACTGATGATAACTGAGCTCTTCAGCAGGGCATCAACAACCACAGGGCCCTCAGGGATGCAAGGTTTGTCTAGAAAAAAAAAACAAAACAAAACAAAAAAGAATGAGTAACAGTTTCTTTTTTCTTTATTAGCTTTGGTTTATTTGTTTTTCCCAGTTTTTTGTGTTTACCTTGGATTTCAACACGTAGCACAGTGTCGATAGTTCCAAAGACATTACTGAGCTGCACCTTGTAGCGTCCAGCATTGGTTTTTCTCTGGACATTCCTCACCACCAGGTGGGTGTAGCTTTCTGTGTTTTCAATGATCACATTCTCAGATGAATTTAGAGGCTTCTTGCCATAGAACCACATGATTTGTGGAATGGGGCGACCAATGTATACGACATGAAGACGGAGACTGGTGCCAGCACCGGCAAAGTATTTCTCCTTCAGGGGGAACCCAGGGTGGAACTGGGGTGGTGCTTGCAAGCGCAGTTTACCACTGGTCTCAATCTCTCCAGCCTCGTTGATGGCTCTGCAGGTGTACAGGCCCTCATCTTCCTGTTCGTCAGTCAGGATGCTAAGCGAGTGGTTGCGGCCATCTGAACTCATCTTGTACTTGCGGCTCTGGATCAGTTCCTTGCCGTATCTGTACCACTTGATCTCAGGCAGTGGTCGACCAATGATGCCACAGGTCAGAGTGCCAGACTCGCCAAGTTTGGTGGTTACGTCTTGGATTTCATCCTTCAAAGCTGGAGCCTCACCAACTGCAAAACGACAGCAGTGTTTTTATTTTTCAGTTGGGAGTGTACCCACTGCAATATTTAGGTTCTACTGATGTGGATACATTTTCTATGGGATTTGGCGTAATTTAAACTCACCGCTCAGTTTAGTCTTGATGCCCATGGGAGTGCGACGTGGTCGACTAAGTCCAGTTTCATTCTCAGCGAAGATTCTGAACTCGTACTCGGTAGCCTCCATTAGGCCGCCCATGGTGAACTGGCGATCCTTAGAGCGCTCCTTGTTGCATTTCTTCCAGGAGCTCTCTCCGGCCTCCCTGAACTCAATCCAGTAACCCAGAATTTCTTTGCCACCATCATGCTCAGGTCTGAGCCAGTGTATTGTGATGCAGTCTTTGGTGACTGAGATGATGTCGATCTCTCCTGGCTGGCTAGGTTTGTCTAATTGTAGTAGACAGAACAAGAGTTTAAGTATTGTAGAGAAACTTTGTAGAAGCATTGTGTCTGCTTGGAGTTATTACTTTATTCATGCAGTCAACTCACCAAATGGATCTTTGCAGACCACAGCCTCTGAAGCAGGACCGGGTTCACTCTGGCCAATGTCGTTCTGAGCCACCACTCTGAACATATACTCTGCATCAGGGATGAGACCGGTGACATTGTACATGGTGGTGGTGATATGGGTCTTGTTGTGGCGGACCCATTTCTCTGTCGACACCTCCCTTCTTTCCACATAATATCCTGTGACACGAGAGCCTCCATCATCCCGGGGTCGGGCCCAGGAGAGAGACACAGTGGTCTTGGTCACGTCCATGATTTCTGGTGGGTTGCTGGGAGGTTCTGGCGGGCCTTTAGTAAAAAACAAAGTGTGTAAAATAAATGTTTATAAACAATTTACCTATAAGACGCCACAGATGCACAATGTGCTAGGTACTTACAAAGAGGTGTTTTTGGTGTGACTGCCTCATCAGACTTGAGAGACCGGCTGACACCAAACTGGTTCTCAGCAGAGACCTTGAAGTGGTACTGCACATTCTCCTTTAAGCCCTTCACCACCAGAGAGGTCTCAGTCACCCGAGCATCTACTGTATACCAGGCAGCTTTGGGTACCTCACGCCTTTCCACAATGTAGCCGAGAACATCAGAGCCGCCGTCATCTGATGGCGACCTCCAGCTCACACGGACTGATCTGGCCTGAATGTCATCAAATTCCAGAGGGCCTTCTGGGGCATCAGGGCGACCAATCACCTTCACCTAGAGGGAGAAAAGATAGAAATACATATATTTGTTAAATGGATTTCTGATACCAAAATACTGTTTTATTTTATTCTGGTCATGCTTAAACTTTCCGACTGTTGTGCCACTCACCTTGATGTACACAGCCTTCCTGCCACATTTGTTCTCCAGCACCAAGTCGTAGGTGCCAGTGTCGTCTTTGTGTGCCTCCTTGATGACCAATTCTGTGATGTCGTCATGGGTGGCAATCATGGCACGATGGGAGATGTCACGGCCATCTTTGGTCCACTTGCATATAGGGATTGGTTTACCCTTAATGGGTACAGACAGATGGATCACTCCACCCTGGCGCACCACATAACCCTCCTCATATTTACGATCAAGCTCATAATCAGGATAACCTGAAGAAGAAATTGATTCGATTTCAGTCAGATGGTGATTCAAATGACATGTGACTGTGAAATCAAATGGCCTGATTTTTGTTATACGTACCAAGCATCTCCTGGACTTTAACCACAGCAGGAATCTCAGCAGGCTCTCCTGAACCACCAGCGTTGCAGGCGATGACCCTGAACTTGTACTCAGCGCCCTGTGGCATGTGGGTGAGGGTGTACTCGCACAGCTTGGTGGGTGTGGTGTTGCACAGTGTCCATTCCACCTGGTCTACCTTCTGCATCTCTATCAAGTAACCAGTGATGATTGAACCACCCTCCTCTTCAGGTGGCAGCCAAGCTAAAGACACAGAAGTCCTGGTAGTGTCGGTGACTCTGGGCTGAACTGGAGGACCTGGAGGTTCTGTTCAACAAGATGGAAAAAGACTTGGTAAACATGGTGGGTCCAAACTAGTACAATTAATGAAATACACAAAGATTTGCATCACGTACCGATCGGGTCCATGGCGACAGTGATGGCGGAGCTCTCGCTGGGTTTGCCGGCTCCTCTAGAGTTGATGGCAGTGACACGGTGTTCATACTCCAGGCCCTCGATGAGTCCGGAGGAACGGTACCTGGTCATGGTGACAGGGTTCTTGTTGATCCTCATCCACCTGTCAGAACGGGCCTCTTTACGTTCAATGATGTAGCCAGCAATGGTAGAGCCACCATTATCCTCGGGTGGTTGCCAGGTCAGGGTCATACCCTCATGGGTAACATCAAGCAGTTCTGGCCTGCTTGGAGGTCCAGGAATGGCTAAACAAAAATAGAACAAACAGAGAGATTAACAAAGGAATTGAAGACTACTCCAAAATATGAACAGGAAAGCTTTTGATGGGTAGAGAACTCACTCTTGGCGCTCTTGCACTCCACCACCTCGGACTGCAGGAAACCACCAATGCCAAAGCGATTCATGGCAGCAACTCGGAACACGTACTCTGTTCCCTCTGAGAGCCTAGTGAACTTGAAGCAGGGTCTGGTCACCGATTCAGAGACCGTCCTCCAGCCAGGCCGGTGGGCGTCACGCTGCTCGACCACGTAGCCGCCGATGTTGGCGCCGCCGTCCTTCTCTGGAGGTTCCCAGCTCACCGCCACAGACGCGCCATCAACCTCTTCGATCTTCATTGGACCAACTGGGATACCGGGTTTGTCTGGATGGACACAATAAGGCAGCTGTTTAAAAAGTCTCCAAATGTCACCTGAATTGTAATTGATATAATTAGCACACAAAACTGTGTATAATGTTCATCTGTGTGAAGTAAACCTTACCGAGGATGATGACCTTGATAACCTCTGTTGCCACACCAAGAGCATTCTTCACTTCTAGGGTGTAGTCTCCTGTGTCATTGATGGTGGTCTCGCGGATGACGAGATGGGTATATTTGCCATTGCTGTCAATCTTGATGCGGTCCAAGCTGTCCTTCAGCTTCACACCACCGAAGAACCAGGAGCAGACGGGCTGTGGTTTGGCCTTTATGGGGATGTTGAGGTCGATGGGCTTGCCGCGGTGCACGTGAACAATCTTCTGAGGGATGTTGGTCAAGTCGATCTTGGGCATTACTGAAATACACACAAGAGATAAGATCCTTTAGTACTCATTCATAGGAAGCTTTCAGAGTTCATTGGACACATGTTAGAACCCTGTTAGAACCATGCATGACGTGATTTATGGTGTGCTTTGGTTTCTTACTCTTGATATCGTGGATTACGACAGGAGTGACGGTGTCCATGGGCTCGCTGGCTCCCCTGCTGTTTGTGGCCCGGATCCTGAACAGGTACTGGTCGTTCTCTGTCAGGGACTGGATGGTGTGCTGGGAGGCTGAGGCCTTGACAGTCGCCACTGCACTCCACCTGTCCGAGCCCACCTTGCAGGCCTCTATGATGTAGCCCGTCAACCTGCTGCCACCGTCGTAGAACGGTTTCTCCCATTTTAGAGTGGCGGTCGACTTGGTGACGTCAACAATTTGAAGGTCCAAGGGCACTGACGGTACTTCACACACCAGCACAGCCTCGGTCGTCTCACAGGGCTCCCCGACACCATAGATGTTCTCTGGCAGGACCCTGAAGAAGTAGTGCACACCCTCCTCCAAACCAGTGATCCTCAACAGGGTCTTCCTACACTCAGTGGTAACGGTCTTGTAAGATTTCATGTTGGCTTCACGCTTCTCCACAATGTAGTTGCTGACATGAGCACCACCGTCGATGCTTGGGACGTCCCAGATGATCACAACTGATTCTTTGGTGTAGTCCTTCACCTTCACTGAACCTGGAGGACCGGGAGTGTCTGAGGAAGAAATGGGAGTGTTAAATAAATTTAAATAAAGCTGTAATATTTTTGATTCTCTTCATCTGCAGAAACTTGAAATGACATACCGTAGACTTTAACAAGGATGGTGGCGGTCTTCTTGCCAGATGGGTTTTCTGCTTCTACAACATATTTTCCAGAGTCATAACGATTAACCTTCTCCACCAACAGTGAAGTGTAGCTGTCAGTCGTCTCAATGTAGCCACGGCTCTGCAGCTCCACGCCGGTCTTCCTCCAGGCCACCACTGGCGTTGGCCGGCCAGTAACAGAGACGAACAGACGCAGGGTACCTCCAGCACGCAGACACACCGTCTTCTTCAGGTCGTCGGCCAGCTCCAGGTCCGGTATTTCTAAGTGGACGGGGGACAGTGAGGGTCCAATAATGCAGCCTAGGCCGTCTAACAAGCTGTATGAAGGAGATATCAGACTGTCTGACTTACCAATTCTCTCCAGTGGCTCTATCTCAGCACTTGGTTCGCTGAACTCTCCAGTGCCATTGCTGTTGATGGCCGCCACTCTGAATCTGTATTTCTTATTGGCTGCCAGGCCAGCGGCCACATATTCATTAGTCTTGATAGCCTTAGCTGTGGCGCGGTACCACTGCTCAGTGCCCTCCTCCAGGATCTCCACCACGTAGCCAGTGACATCTGAGCCACCGTCATACATGGGCCTGGTCCAGGTCATGCTGATGCTGTGCTTAGTCGTGTCGGTAATGCGAGGCATTGATGGAGGAGCTGGGGTGTCTGGGGATGGAAAAGGATATATTCAGATGTTGTATATCTGCCTTGCCATTTCCTTAAATGTAACTAAACTTGATGATGTTTGATTGGATGTCGGATTCATTTGTGATAAACTAAAAGGAAAAATTAGTAAAAAAAAAAAAAAAAAAAAAGTAGAGCCATTCTCCATCTGGAGATTTGTATCAAAGAACCCAAAGTGTTCCTCCACGTTGGGTTTTTACCTCTTGAATCTGGCTCCAAAGTCAAGAGGCAACGTACACACAATTCAAGCTTTTGACATTTTATTTCTCCTGGACATCATCACATTCTACCATTGAGCTCATTATACGATCCAGAAGAAGATGGAGATTTACACATGGAACTCCCCAGGACCCCAGCCACCAAAGCTACATGCTACATAGCAATGATAAGCTAATAGCCACAACGGCATGCTACATATCAATCTGCCAAACCAAGGGTCTCTTACATGTGGGGTCTTTGCAGAGGATGTATGGGGAGGCGTCGCTCGGTTGGCTGTCTCCAGCAGCGTTGACAGCTGTTACTCTGAACTGGTACTCGCTTCCCTCCAGTAGGCCTGTGATCTTCAGACGGGTATCGTAGATGGTGTAAGTCTTATTCACACGAGTCCACCTGGTCCAAGAAACAACAATATATCATGACAAAAAGAATAAACATTGTCATTTCAGAAATTAAAATCTGTTGAATGCAGTTCAGACCTGGTGCTGCTCTTCTCTCGTTTATCCACAATGTAATTTTTGATCTCACTGCCGCCATCACTCTCAGGCTTCAGCCACTCAATGATGACGTGCTCCTTAGCCACCGCTGTGGCCTCCGGTGTTCCTGGCTGTGAAGGGATGGCTGGAGAGGAAAGGAAGGGTCAGAGCTCCGAAAACAAACCCACATTTTTTCACAAGGCGTAATAGTTTATTCTGAGTGCCAATAGTTACGCTCAGAACAATGTTGCAGCTTACTGTAGGCGTTCCTGGCAATAACCGGATCGGACTCCAGAGGTACTCCAGGCCCAAATTTGTTGACTCCTCTAACTCTGAAGATGTACTCGTTATTCTTGATCAGCCTGGAGCTAACACATGAGAGTGTCTTGCATTCGGTCTCCATAATGACCCAGTTAAGGCGGCTGGTCTCACGACGCTCCACAATGTAATGGGTGACAGAGTCGCCACCGTCCTCCAGAGGAATCTTCCAAGACACTGTACACTTCTCCTCCGTCACTCTGCTGATCACAATCTTATCAGCTGGAGGCCCAGGAGTATCTGCGAGACAGACATGGACAATTAGATCAGATGTTTTAAACCAAATAGTTAAATCATTTGATCACAGTTTAATTACATGTTTTCTTTTTTTTTAGCTGCTCACCCAGAACTTTAACACTGACGCCTGCTGTCTTGGTTCCACTGGCGTTCTTGACGGTCAGGATGTATCTGCCTGTGTCATATCTGTCACAGTTCTTGATGACAGCCATGGCTCTGGTGGAGGTGTACGTCAGCGAATATTTTTCTCCGAGTTCCAAAATCTTGTCTCCCTTGGACCAGTACACAGTGGGTTCTGGTTTACCACCAACAGCACCATCCAGGACGAGGTCAGAACCAGCAGCAATGGTGACGGTCTCGCCTATCAGTTTGCTGTCAAGCTCAGCTTTGGGAGGAGCTGCAGCAATGAACAGATGATTAATGATTAACTTGATAAATGCTAGTCCTGTAGTTCTATATTTTTGGTAAGGATTCAGCTAGTAGTGACAATAGTTCTGGAACTACTAAATCTAAATAACAGACTAAGTGAAATATATAGGACAACAGAAGTTCTTGAACTTACAGTATTCGTCCTTGCATGTGACTGGTCCGGTGGACTCAGAGGGTGCACTGTGGACGCCACCGGCATTCTTGGCAATGACACGGTACTCATAGGTCTCTCCCTCTCCCAAGTTTGTGACTGTGAAGTAGTTCTCTGTGATTGTGGTGTAGTTGCACTTGAGCCAACGGTTGTCATCCCACTCGTCTGTGCTGTAGACTTTCCTCTCCACCACGTAACCGATTATCTTACTGCCGCCGTCGTTAAACGGTATGGTCCAGCACAAAGACACAGAGGAGCGGCTAATGTCGGTCACCTCAGGTTTACCAGGAGGATCTGAGCAGAAAAAGATAATACTTCATTATAAAACTGTAGCACTGCTATAATCACAACTTGTTATGCCGACTAAAGTCATTGGTTGGCATAATAAACAAACATGTTTCCCTCACCAACAGGATTGAGAGCCACCACAGGTCTGGAGGCCTCGCTGGCCTTGCTGAGTCCGGCAAGGTTCATGGCATACACCCTGAACTGGTACTCCAGGCCTTCGATCAGGTTGGACACCTTGTAATGGCACTCCAGGCAGGGCAGCTTGTTCTCCCTCACCCACAGAATTGTATTCCTCTCTTTCTTCTCGATCCAGTAGCCAGTGACCTGGCTGCCGCCATCAGCATATGGTACATCCCATTTGATGTTAATGGCATTGGAGGACACGGATACCACATCTGGACGAGTTGGAGGACTTGGAGGAACTGAGGAGGAAGACGTGATGGAGGGGATTGTTAAATTGAAGGAGGAACAAGTGTCTTTGGCTCATAATACATTATATTTATATTAACTGCTGGACAGAACTTACCAAATGGATGTTCAATTACAACAGGAGCAGACTCGATGGATTTGCTGACTCCAAACTTGTTCTCGGCACACACTCTGAAGGTATACTCCATATATTTGGTAAGATGAGTCACTTTGATAGTGGTTCTCTTCACGCTGGAGTTGACCACTTGCCAGGAAGCAGAGCCAGACTCTCGTTTTTCAACAATATAGTTGGTGATGTCAGTGCCGCCATCATCAGCTGGCTCGGACCAGGCCAGGGAACAGGACTCTGAAGAGACTCCAGAAATCTCCACAGGGCCTGTGGGTGGAGTAGGTCTGCCGACAATGACCACAGTCACTGTGAATGTCTTCACACCAGCAGCATTCTCCAGGGTCAGGTAGTACTTGCCGCTGTCACTTCTCTTGCTGTCTTTCACCACAAGAGTGGTCCTCTCCTTTGTTGTTTTGATAGAAAGTCTGTCTGTCTCCTTTAGCTTCATCTCCTCCAGCTTCCAGTTGACCTTGGGCGCAGGTCTGCCACTGATGGGGATGTCGATTGTGAAGGTGTTGGAAGTCTTGCAGGTGATGAGCTGGTTGGTGATGCCACTGAGATCAGCAGTTGGTTCGATGCAAGGCTCCTTAATGACCACGGAGCTGAAGGTGCCCTGGGGCTCACTGATTCCAGCATCATTCTTGGCCTTAACTCTAAAGTCATACGCTGTGTTCTCAGTCAGGCCCTCCACCAGCATCTTCAAGGACTTTGTCTCTCCGCTAACAACCCAGCGGTCAGTGCCCTTAGCTCTGCATTCAACAATATAGCCTCTGATATGGCTGCCTCCATCATGCTCAGGTTTCAGCCACACCAGGGAGGCTGTGGAGTTGGTGGTGTCGACAACGTCTAATCTCTTGGGTGGTGCAGGTTCTTCTGTGGCAATTATAGGCTCTGTCATCTCATGAGGTTCTCCCTGGCCGTATTGGTTGACGGCAATCACTCTGAACAAGTATGGCACGCCAATATCCAGACCAGTTACCCTGATCATTTGGCGAGAGCACTTGGTGGTGACCTCTTGCCAGGCTAGACGGCTTGCCTCACGCTTGTCCACAATGTAGTGGTGGATTCGGGATCCACCATCATTGGTAGGGGCATCCCACATCAGAGTCAAGGCTCCACGGGTAACGTCTTTGAAGGAGATGGCTCCTGGAGGACCAGGAGTGTCCAACACTTTTACAGTGAATGTGATGGACTTGCGCCCACTGTTGTTCTCTAGGGACAGTGTGTATTTGCCAGCCTCATACCTAGTACAACTCTCAATGGTGAGAGTAGAGAATGAATCTGTGGTGTTGACATCAGCCATGACAGGCAGCTCACCGTCAGCCTTAGACCAGGTGGCAAGAGGAGCTGGCTTTCCTCTGAAAGCAATGTGAAGGGTGACGGTGCCTCCGTTCTTCACAATGTGAGTTTGCTTGAAGTTGGCATCAATGTCAATTTCAGGAGATGTAAGTCTGTCCAAAGCCTGAACAGGGTTGGGCATCACAGAGGCTTCACCCTCTCCTGATCCATTCACAGCACTGACCCTGAACTTGTAGAGCTCGCCAGGTATCAAGCCCTTGGCAGTGTACTTGGTGTGGATACAGATCTGGCTGTTGACCCTGTGCCATTCCTCCAGACTGGCTTTACACATGTCGATGTTATAGCCAATGATTGCCATGCCACCATCGAAGACTGGCTTGGTCCATTCCAGGGTGACTGAGGACTTGGTGGAGTCAATGACCTGATCAACAAGAGACAACATAGTTCAAGCAATGAATTTTATTTGATCTGTTGCTGATTTTCTTAATCTTTGGAGGTAAAATAATTTCCCTGTCACTCGTGTGTAAATGTTTATTGTGAAATGAGAGTTAAACTAAATCTGTCTTGTCTGCTCTATTGAAGTAACGCAGACTTTACATGAATGGTTCTGCTGATACAAATCTTTGCTGTACTCTTGGAATCCTACCTTGATCACAGTGGGAGCGCTAGGAGCACTGGTCGGCTCTCTGCATTTGAAAAGCCTGGAGGTACTGCTGGCTGGGCCGACGCCGGCGCCATTTTCAGCCATAACACGGAACTCGTACTCATTGCCCTCAGTGAGGTTAGTGACACGGTGCCTTAGCTCTGTGATGGGTCTCTTGGAGGAAACCTTCACCCAGCGCAGGCTCTTCTTCTCTCTCCTCTCCAGGATGTAGTGTTTGATCTCATTGCCTCCGTCTGACCTTGGCCTGGTCCAGCACATGGTGATGCTGTTTCCGGTCACATGGGTGGCATCTGGGGTACCAGGGGCATCAGGTACAGCTGAGAGGGAGAGGAAAATGTGTGAAGGCAGTTTCTATTTCAGTGTATTAGATCATTCAGGCAACAAAAAGATAAAAGTGAAATCTGTCCTATTTGTCTGTCTTATAGTTTATTTCTTGATTAAACTGTGCTGCTGCCACTCCTGGCTGGGCCTCCTTTGTAAAAGAGATCCTTGATCTCAACAGGACAAACCTGGTTGAAATGGCTGAATAAAAATAAAATAATTCAAACTTTACTCACTGTACTGCATCTGTGCAATGACAGGGACAGAGTCCAGTGGTTTGCCGACACCAAACTTGTTGACAGCAGAGATTCTGAACTGGTATTCATTGCCTTTGATGAGGTTGGTGGCATTGAAGGAACAAGCTTCACACTTGGATGTGACCGTAGCCCAGGAGATCCTGGATGTCTCCCTCTTCTCCACCACGTAGTGGGTGATGGCAGCACAGCCGTCATTCTCTGGTGGGTTCCACCACACTGTGCACTTCTCAGCTGTGATACCAGTGAAACGAATAGGACCCTCAACAGGTCCAGGTGTATCTGAGGGAAAGCAGATGGTTGACATGTTTTAGGAATGGGGAGTGGAACCTTCAACTCTAACTTATATTAATGTCAGTGTTGTCAGCATAAACAAATATTTTGATTATTAACCTTGCACTCTGACATTAACGTCAGCTTTCCTGGTGCCAGAGCTATTTTTGGCCTCAATGGTGTAAATTCCACGGTGGTTCCTGTCAGCATCGCGTATGAACACATTGCTTGTGCCAATGGCAGTGGTAATCTCAATGTCAATCATTGTCCTCTTGTCGATCTCTTTGCCGTCCTTATACCAAACAACCTGGGGAACTGGACGTCCAGTGATTTTGCAGCTGAGCTTGACATTTTCTCCGGCCCTGAGGACGGTCACTTGGTCTGGAGACCACTCAATCTCAGGAGCAACTGCAGATGCAAAGGATACAATCAAATGAGGAATCAACTTGGTGTGTCAAACGAATTTGAATCGAATTAAAATCTGAGTTTTGAGAAAATATTAAAAGCACTTACTGCTCTCATCTTTGGTCATGATGTATCCAGAGGAATTTGAAGGTGGACTGACTGTGCCAACAGCATTCCTGGCAATCACTCTGAACTCAAACCTGTCTCCAGGCGACAGACCAGTCACGGTGAACTGGGTCTCGCTGATATCAGTGAAGTTGCATCGCAGCCATTTGCCTCTGCCTTGGCGCCTCTCCACACTATAGGCCACAATTTTGCTGCCACCATCTCTCTTGGGGATATCCCACTGCAGAGTGACTGAATCTCTGGTCACATCGATGCAGACAGGAGTGCCAGGTGGATCTAGTTAAGATGAGAAGGAAAAAATTATTACATAAGAAGTGTCAAATTCTATTTATTTACAAGCTACTCATACCTGCTTATACATGTAGGAACAAAGTGATCTGAAGTTATTTTTGCAAAGACTGGTGTAGTTCTGAGCAGGTGCTTACCAACAGGGGAGATGGCGAGTGCATGTTTGCTCTGTTCACTAACGGGACTGAGTCCAGCGTTGTTCTCCGCATAGACTCTGAAGGAGTACTCCAGACCCTCCATGAGACCAATGATCCTGTACTCCCTGTTGGAGATTATGGTGGAGTTCACCTTCTGCCACAAGAGGCTGTTCCTGTCCTTCTTCTCAACATGATAACCTAAAATAGGGGAACCACCGTCAAAGCCTGGGGCCTCCCACCTGATTGACATACCATCACTAGTGACGTTGTATGCCACAGGTTTTCCTGGGGGGCCTGGAGCTTTGTACTGGTGCTGGGCCACAACCTCTGTGGAGATGAGTGGTTCACTGACTCCATATTTGTTTTCTGCACGAACTCTGAACTGGTACTGAGTTCCCTTGACCAGGTTGGGAATCTTGAAGCTGGTCCTGACAACACTGGAACAGACCATCTTCCAGTTGGCTTGGGCGGTTTCACGTTTCTCCACACTGTAGCAGGTGATCTCACCACCTCCATCTTCTTTTGGCTCATCCCAGGAAATGATGATACTCTGAGCCTTTATCTCGTCAAAGCGGACAGGGCCAACAGGCATAGATGGGGGTCCCAGAGTGATCACATTGATGTCGAAGTAGTTCTTGATGACTCTGTTGTCCAGAACCAAGGTGTACTGGCCAGCATGCTCCTTCTTGGCTCCTCTGACTGTGACTGCAGTCTTGTTGTCAGTGGTCCTGAAGCGAATCTTATCACTTTCCTTCAGAGGCAAGTTGTCTTTCAGCCAGCTGATTGCAGGTCTTGGTTTGCCCTTGAAGGGGAGCTCAATGTGGATGTTTTGACCGATACGAACAGCGAGCTCTCCATTGGGGTAATCGCTGAGGCTTGCTTCAGGTGGAATGATTAAGTCCACCACTGTGATCGGACCAATCTGAGAGAAGTCACTATTTCCCTTCTCATTTTTAGCAAAGACTCTGAAATCCATGACAGCATTCTCCTTGAGTCCTGTCACCTCACATGTGCAGCGCTTGCATGTAGCACCTAAAGTCCACGTGGGATCCTCTTTGGTTCTCTTTTCAATGATATAATCACTGATGTGGCTGCCACCGTCATGGTCGGGTCTGGTCCACTGCAGGGTAACAGAGTTCTTTGTGGAGTCCACCATCACCAGGTTTTTGACAGCTCCTGGAGTTTCTGTTGCTCTGACAGGCTCAGTGGTCTCGCAAGTGTCACCAACACCAAACTCATTTTCAGCAGACACGCGGAAGAAGTAAGCTACATCCTCTTCCAGGCCAGTCACCTTGTAAGTTGTGTTCAAACACTCCGCAGTGATGACCTGGTAGGCCTTCATAGTGGAGGCCTTTTTCTCAACTATATAATTAGTGACAGGTGAACCACCATCAATGAGAGGAGCCTCCCAGCTCAGGGTGAGCTTTCCTCTTGTCACGTTCTTGATCATCATTTTCTGACAGGTGGACGGACTGTCCAGAACCTTCAGAGAAACGGTGATAATCTTAGGCTCTCCCACGCCGTTCTCAATCTCCAGCAGATACTTGCCACAGTCATCACGGGTGACTTTGGGGATGAGAAGAGTGGTGGCTCTCTCGGTGCTGTTGATCGTATAGCGGTTATCGCCCGCGATGTTGCGGTCACCACGGCGCCAGGTGACATTGGGGGCGGGGCGTCCCTTCAGGGGAATAAACACTTCCACGTCACGGCCGGCCTTGGCTGTGTATTGAGTTGTCATGGGAACATCCAAGTCCAAATCAGCCTCCTCTGTTGGACACAAGGGTAATTGAAGAATTAAAAGCAATTAAAATCAGAAAAGCACAGATTTTGTGTCTGTCATTGTCCTCTAATAAAATACTTAACCCCACTTCTCTTAAGTAAAATGTTTCCCAATTCATCTCCTAGATGTCATCGCTGTACAGGTTTTTTTTGGGAATGCAGAAAATTAAAACATTTCTGGAAGGCAGTGCATGATCTGACTGTCAAGGCTGTGGACCTCATACCATCATAGCCCGGTTTAGTCTGGATACCACTTACAAATGATGAACTGTGACCATGGACTGGATTTATTTCTTTATGATTTTTCATCATAGGTCCTACATTTACACAGATAGTTTTTATGAATACATACCCAAAATATCTTTGGCTTGCACTGGCTGGTACATTTTGATTTCTTCTCCTTTGCCCTTGCAGTTGACAGCTGAGACTCTGAAGAAGTAGTAGATGCCTGGTTTGAGGTGGGACACCACATACTCACAGGCCTTGACCTGTGGGTTGACAGTCACCCATTCCTTCTCCTCTGAGTTCATCTGCTCCAAAAGGTAATGTGTGACTTCACTGCCACCATCATAGACAGGCTTCTCCCAGCCGAGGGTGATGGAGGTCTTTGTGGAGTCCACCACACGCAGCTTGGAGGGTTCACCTGGCAGATCTGCATAAAGTGTACGAATTTAGTCAATAACAATAAGGAAATCTTAAGAATATATTGCTAGAGTGGCATGGTGACACTGAGTGAAAATGTAAAGCATACCAATGGGGTCATAGGCCTTGTAGAGGTCAGAGGGCTCAGAGTAGTTTCCTGCCCCAGCCTTGTTGACCGCACAAACTCTGTACTGGTACTCGTTGTTCTCCACCAAATTGATCACTTTCTGCCTTGTGTCTCTAATGGTGCCCTTCACAACCTGGATAAAATATGGATATTGAGATGAATAGACATGCCGGTCATTAGGCCGAATTCCTTGACACTTAAAACACAAAATGTTAAAAGAGAGATGAGCAAAGAAACCTTGAACCACTGTAGACTCTTCTTCTCCCTTTTCTCTAGGTAGTAGCCATCAATGTCACTGCCTCCATCCAGTGCTGGTCTTTCCCAGATAACTGTCATGGTGGACTTGGTGATCATGCTGACTTTAGGCTTGGAGGGTTCACTAGGTGGAACTACAAATTTAAAATGATTAGGTTAGATTAGAATATTCTTTTTTTTTTTTTTTTTGATATTTCAGAGCTCTCTGAAGAATAAATAATATAAAGCGGGTGTGACTGACGGTGAGCTGTTTTGCTTACCAAATGCATTCTTGGCGATTACAGGCTCAGACTCCAGTGCGTCGCCGACGCCGTACTTGTTGACTCCACGAACTCTGAAGATGTACTCGTTACCCTGGATGAGTCTGGGCACGTTGATGATGCAGTCGACAAGTTTTTCAGACACTATGGACCACATTATTCTGCGGGTCTCTCTTTTTTCTACGATGTAATGAGTTACCATGGCTCCACCCTCATCAGAGGGTGGGGACCACATGATGGTGATGTTGTCAGCTGTCACCTTCTTGAACTGAATCTCTCCAGCAGGGGGGCCGGGCTTGTCTGGTTGGAGAAGGGACATGTACATTCATCAGTGTCTATTCTGTATGTAAGATACATATTAAAACGACTCTTACTGCCAAACCTTTGGAATAATATGTGGGTACCTTGAATGAGCAGTCGGACAATGGCACAGGCAGATCCCAGGGAGTTCTTCACCCTGACCTCATAGGTTCCAGAGTTCAGACGAGTGGTTTCCTTAAGGAACACACTGGTGGACTCGAATGTGTGTTTGAAAGACAGCTGGGCGGTCGGCTCAAGCTCTCTGCCATCCTTAAACCACTCAATAGTGGGAGCAGGTTTGGCTATGACATTGAATTTGAGCTCCACGTCAGAGCCAGCCTTTTGCTTGACCTCACTGAAGTACTCCTGTGGTACTTCAATTTCTGGAGCACCTGGATAATAAAACAGAACAGGTAGATGAGTTAATGTACACATTACAGAGCACACTCTGGATGTAGACACAAACAAGCAATCAACTTCCAGAATGAAAACCAAATAACTAAAATAAAAGCAAATATTGTTATTGAGTGGAAGGGGCACTGTTTCGACGACGACATAAGAAAGACCTACCATAGGTGTCCACACATGTGGCTGGTCCAGCAGTCATGGATGGGTTGCTCACTGAGCCAACTGCATTCTTGGCCATGACTCTGAACTCGTAGGTCTCATCCTGGGTCAAGCCGGTCACGGTGTAGCGGGTGTCTGTGACATTGGTGAGGTTGGTCTTGAACCACTTGGTACTAACACCCTCTCTCTTTTCAATGATGTAGCCAGTGACTGGGGATCCACCATCATAGTTGGGCTTCTGCCAGGCCAGGCTAACAGAGTTCTTGGTGATGTCACTGATGCGCAAGTTGATGGGGGGCTCTGCAGAAACAGACAGTGAGAACCCATTAAATACCTGCTCTACTAAAATGTGATTTATCAAACTACTAATAGGTTAGTGTATTACTTTTCACTCACCACATGCATCAATAGCCAAGACTGCATCAGAAATCTTGCTGAAAGCACTGATTCCAGCTGCGTTCTCTGCTGCCACCTTGAACTCATAAATAAGTCCAGCGTTTATGTTGGTGACCTTATAGTGTGTCGCACGGATCACCATCTTGTTAACTCTCTGCCAAAGGATGCTGTTCCTGTCTTTCATCTCAAGATGGTAGCCAAACACATGGCTTCCTCCATCTGACTTGGGCTCCTTCCAGGCTACAGTGATGGTCTCCCTGGTTACAGCAGTGATTTCTGGAGTTGATGGAGCATCGGGAATAGCTGGAAAATAAGAGTCAGAGTTTAAGGGTGTTGACGTGTTTATTGTGAAGTACTGAGAAGACTAATGTGTGTGTGTGATGAAGCAAAATAAAGGCTGCTTACTGTAAGGCAGGCTGACACTGACAGTTGGTGAGTCAATGTGTTCACTGATTCCATATCTGTTCTCTGCCCTGATTCTGAACTGGTACTCATGGCCAGTTTTCAGCTTCATGATCTTCATGGTGCAGCGGGCCACAGCAGAGGAGACATCCATCCAGTTGGCTGTGGTGGTTTCTCTCTTCTGGATGATGTAGTTGGTGATGGGGCTGCCACCGTCATACAATGGTGGAAGCCACTTCAAACTGACGCTGTCCTCTGTGATGTCAAACAGCTCCACAGGTCCAAGTGGGGCGCTTGGGCGGTCCAGTACCACAATATTCACAAAGGACTTGGTGGTTCCACTGGTGTTGGAGGCAGTGATTTCATAACGTCCTGAGTCTCCAGCAATGCTCTCACGCAAAATGATCTTGATACTGTCAGGGGTGACTTCATAGTTGAACCTCATTGTTGACTTCAGCAGCGTATTGTCCTTGGACAGAGTAACTTTGGGTAAAGGCCGGCCTGACAGCGGGATCTCGCATTTAAGGGTTGAACCAGCTCTGACATACACTGTGTTATGAGGGAAGTCCTTCATGTTGATCTCAGGAGATTCTACACCAGAAATTAGAGTGTTACAACAGGACACATTTTGTGTAATTTTAAAAACATGTTAACTTATTCTGTTTTTCTTCCTATTCTTCACGAATCATATTGCTGAATCTTATTAATGTGTTCAGTATGTCACTTACCAAGCTGGTCTTTGACGACTACAGGGGTGACCATTTCCTTTGCTTCACTGAATCCAGCATGGTTCTCAGCTCTGACTCTGAAGAAGTACTCGGCATTCTCCCGCAATCCAGACACAGTTAAGTGCACAAACTTGGTCACACCACACTTAACCCATTTCTCCTGGCCTTTCTCTAGTGCTTCCACCAGGTAACTAGTAATTCTGCTTCCTCCATCATGCTCTGGTTTGGCCCAGACCAAGGACACGCTGTCCTTGGTCACTTCAGTTGCACCCAACTTTGGTGGCTGACTTGGTTTTTCTGGAAGAAGAGGACAATATGTGTTTTATTGGATAAATATATCACGTTAATATATCTGTATATATAACAATAAGAAACTGCAATGTCCTGAAGTTGAAATGTGTACCTGTGATCTTGGTTCCGTCTTTGGTCTCAGCAGGAACACCAGTGCCATACTCATTCTCGCCTGTCACTCTAAAGTAGTAGACTCCTCCCTCCTGCAAGTCAGTCACCTTGTAGGTCAGCCTGTGGCACGTATCTGTCAACCTCGTCCAGCCTTTCTTGCTAGCCTCGCGGAAATCGACAAGGTAATTCTTCACCGGTCCTCCTCCCTCATTCTCAGGAGTGTCCCAAGTTACAGTAGCAGAAGTCTTAGTTACATCCTTGACCTCTATGTGGGCAGGAGGGCCGGGCGAGTCCAGGACCCTGACATTAAGCGACAAGGAGGCAGTTCCAGCTATGCTGGATAAGGTGACGGTGTATTTTCCAGAGTCGTTGCGAGTCGCCTTTTCCAGCGTGATGGAGGTGAAGGTGTCTGTGGTGTCAATGACAGCACGGACTCTAAGGTCAACATCAGGCTTAGTCCAAGTAACACTGGGGATGGGTTTTCCTCTGAAGGGTACTGTCATTGTGAATGAGCTTCCATCCTTCACAATAAGAGTCTTCCTCATCTCATTGCTGATGTCAAACACTGGCTCCTCCTCTCTTTCTTTGGCAACTTGTTTGTCTGATTCAGGGCTGGGCTCGCTGACTCCCATCTTATTAATGGACTTGACAACAAACACATATTCAGCTCCAGGTGTCAGTCCCACCACAGTGAACTCTGTGTTCTTGGTGTTCAGGACTCCTACAAACCATTCATCATCTAATGTCTTCCTGTACTCTACTCGGTAACCAGTCACAGGGGCTCCACCATCAAATAGTGGCTTATTCCATGACAGTGTCACTGTAGTCTTTGTAGAGTCAATGATCTTGGGCTTAGCAGGGGGTGAGGGCAGGAACTGTGGATCTTCAGCCTTTGTGAGTGGACAAGGGACACTAGGAGCACTGAGGCCAGCAGCATTCTCTGCAAACACTCTGTACTCATACTCACAGCCCTCACGGAGGTGTGAGGCTTTGACTCTGAGATCATAAACAGGTTTCTTGTTGACACGGCACCAGCGGAGGCCAGTCTTCTCCCGCCTTTCAATCACGTAGCTAGAGATGCTGCTGCCACCATCGGAAACTGGTCTTTCCCAACAGATGGTCATGGCCTCACTTGTAACTGACGTGACCTGGACATTAGTGGGTGCTGCAGGCACAGTGAATGGATCCATGGCTTTTGTTGGCTCGCTCTCAAGGGCCTCACCATCTCCATATTTGTTGACTCCTCTGACTCTGAAGATGTACTCATTTCCTTTGAGCAGCTTGGTCACTTTACAGGTAGTTGCCTTCATGTCACCATAGACGAGAGTCCAGGCAAGACGACTGGTCTCACGTTTCTCAACAATATAGTGCATGATTTCTGCACCACCATTTTCCTGAGGGGGTCCCCATGTTAGCGTGCATTTCTCTGCTGTGAGGCCAGACACTGCCAAAGGTCCTGAGGCTGGACCAGGTCTGTCCAGAACCTTACAGTTGATAGCCACAGACCTTGTTCCTGCTACATTGTGCAGAGTCAGGACATACTGACCAGAGTCTCTCCTGATTGCATCTCTGACAATCAGGGAAGTTGTGAAGTTGGTGGAGGTGATTTCACACCTGGCCTTGGCCTGAATCTCTTTTCCATCCTTAGACCATGAGACAACAGGGAGTGGACGGCCTGTGATTTCAGCATCGATTGCAATGATATCTCCAGCCTTAACAACAACCAACTGCCTGAATTTATCTTCCAGGATAATAGTGGGAGGGTCTACATCATCCTTGACAGTGACAGGACCGGTGGCCTCAGAAGGAACACTCAAAAGTTCTGCAGAATTTTTGGCAATAACATGGAAGTCATATTGGACATCTTCTGTGAGGCCTGTGACATCATAGTAGGTGTCTTGCAGATTGGTGAAGTTGCATTTCAGCCAGCGACCATTGGGTAGCTCTCTACGCTCAACAATGTAGCCCGTAATCTTTGCTCCAATAACAAACTCTGGCTTCTCCCAGCAGAGGGAAACCGAGGTTCTGGTAATATTTGTGACTCTAAGGTCATGTGGAGGTTCACATGGATCCCTGGCTGCCACAGGATCACAGGCCTTTGTGCATGGACCGATGCCAGCAATATTCTCAGCATAAACTCTGAACTGATATAGCAGGCCTTCTTCGATTCCTGTCATCTTAAACTGGTTCTCTGCCAGCAGGCCTCTATTGACCTTGGTCCACAGGATGCTACTTTGCTCTTTGCATTCAATGTGATAACCAATGACAGGGCTTCCGCCATCACTGGCAGGTCTGCCCCACACTACAAGCATGCCAGTCTTAGTAGCATGTTCAACATGAAGGTTGGTAGGAGGACCAGGAGGCTCAAATGGATACTGAGCAACAACAGGAGCAGAATCAATGGCAGAACTCTTGCCATAGCGGTTCTCAGAAGCAATGCGGAACTGATATTCTGTTCCCTGAGTGAGACGAGAAATCTTTATGGATGACCTGGCAACCGTGGCTGAGACAATCTGCCATGTTGTAGTGGTAGTGTCTCTCTTCTCCACCACATAGTTGTTTATCTGGCATCCACCATCATAGGCTGGAGGATCCCAAGAGAGACAGATGAAGTCAGCACTAACCTCATCGAACTTAATGTTGCTGGGTGGGCCAGGTTTGTCAAGGATTATAACTGAGACTTCAGCTGTCTTGGTGCCAACTGAGTTAGTCAGGGTAATCTCGTACTTTCCTGCATCCTCCTTGGTGGCATCTTTGATGATAACCTTGGATGAGGTCTTTGAATTAAGAACATTGACCCTGGTTGTCTGCTTAAGCACGTGGCCATCTTTCTTCCAAGAAACCTCAGGCTGAGGTCTTCCTCTGAAGGGGACATCAATCTTCAAGTCATCTCCTGCTTTCACACTGTATGTATTAAACAACAGGTTGATGGTGGGCTCCACTGTGATGTCCTTCACCACCACAGGGGTAGCTAGAGGCTTGGCGTCACTCCTGCCCTTATCATTCACAGCAATCACCCTGAAGGAGTATTCCTCTCCGGTTGTGAGTCCATCAATAGTAGCTTCTAGTGCTTTGACTTCACTGCACACAGTCCATTTGTCATCTCCCTTGGGCTGCATCTCCACAACATAGTTTGTAATCTTACTGCCTCCATCGTGATCAGGTTTTTCCCAGGAAAGGGTGACAGTATGGCGAGTGACATCAACCAGTATCACCTTACCTGGAGGCAAAGGAGCCTCAGATACCTTGACTTGATCTGTAGAGGCAGGTAGGCCTACTCCCAACTCATTCACAGCCAACACACGGAAATAGTATCGGCCACCCTCCTGCAGGTCAGAAATTATGTAGGAGTTTCTCACACAGTTTGTACAAACACTAGTGAAAGCCATTCGCTTCTGTTCTCTCTTCTCCACGATATAATGTGATATCTTAGCCCCACCATCAATCAGAGGAGGTTCCCAAGAGATTGAGACAGAATTCCTTTTCACATCCTTGACCTCCAGGTTTGTAGGAGCACTTGGGGAGTCCAGAACTCTGACATTGATGAAGGCTGATTTAGAGCCGCTGAGGTTCTCAAGGGTCAAGACATATTTTCCAGTGTCAAATCGGTCAACATTCTCAATCACCAGCATTGTGTAGGAGCTTGTAACATCAATCTGGGCACGTTCATTTAGAGTGCCATCAGCCTTTGACCATCTGACCTCTGGCTCAGGCTTTCCTCTGATTGTCACAAAGAGACGCAGGGTGGCGCTGGCGCGTACATTGACCATCTTCCTCAGGTCAGCATCTAGTTCAATTTCAGGGGCTTCCAGTTTCTCTGCAGCTATGACAGACCCAGGGAGGTCAACATGCTCTCCTACTCCCTCACAGTTAAAGGCACAAATGCGGAAGTTGTACTCCGCATTCTCTTTCAGGTGCTTTACAGTGTAGTGAGTGGCTTGGACACCAGTCGGCGGCGTGCTAACAATCCATTCATCATCTGTTGCCTCCTTGACTTCAACAACATATCCAGTGATCTGTGCTCCACCATCATAGATAGGTCTGGACCAGGAGAGGGACACTGTGGTGCTTGAATGGTCAGTGACTTTAGGGTTATTTGGAGGTCCTGGTGGGTATGTGGCATCACAGGCCTTGATATACTGAGTTGGTGCACTAGGCTTTCCCACACCAGCAGCATTTTCAGCAGAGACCCTGAATTCATAAGAGTGGCCGTCTGTGAGACCAGTGCATCTGAATCTCAGGTCATTCAGTCTCTTCTTGTTGCACTTAGTCCATCTGATGCCATCTTTATCACGTTTTTCTAAGACATATCCTTCAATCTCAGCTCCTCCATTATCCTCTGGCCTCTCCCAGGTAAGCACAATGGAATCCCTGGTGATAGCACTGGGCTCTGGGGTGGATGGGGCACTAGGAGTGGTGAAGGGGTTACGAGCAATGACGGGCTCCGATTCTAAAGGCTCACCAACACCATATTTATTCACAGCAGTGACTCTGAAAATGTACTCATTGCCAGGCAGCAGTTTTGTAATTTTGTAGCTGATTGCCTGGATCTTCGGCTCAACCATAGTCCACGACAAACGACTAGTCTCTCTCTTCTCAATTATGTAGTGGGAAATGCTTGCACCACCATCATGTGAGGGATGATTCCAGTGCAGATAACATTTCTCTGCTGTAACCCCTTTGACTTCTAAGGGGCCATCTGGAGGACCAGGTCTATCCAGAACTTTAACATTAATTGGGATCATCTTAACTCCTCCCACATTGACAAGTTTGAGGGTAAAGTGGCCACCATCCACTCTGATACAATCCTTGACTGTCAGCATGGTATGCGTAAGTGTGGTCTTGACCTCCATTCTCGGTGTGGTTTTATCAATCTCCTTTCCATCCTTTAACCATATTACTTCAGGCAGAGGCTTGCCAGTGTAGTCGGCATCAATGACGAATGTGTCACCGGCATTAACTATGGTCAGATCCTTGAATTTAGAATCCAGGGTGGCCTCTGGAGCCTCAATTTCATCTTTGGCTGTAATTTCTCCTGTGCTCTGAGAGGGTCGACTAGAAATGCCAGCAGCATTCCTGGCAACAACTCTAAACTCATAAACACAGTCCTCAGTCAGACCAGTGAGTGTGAACTGGGTGTCAATGATGTTGGTGAAGCTGGCCTTCATCCAGCGGGTATCTGGGTGCTTCCTCCTTTCAATCAAATAGCCAGTGATTACGCTGCCTCCATCATACTGAGGTCTGGTCCACTGAAGTGTCACATGGTTTCTGGTAATGTCAATAGCCTCGGGAGTTCCTGGTGGATCACAAGGGTCCCTGGCCACTGTGCTCTCAGATATTTTGCTAGCTGGGCTGAGACCAGCAATGTTCTCAGCATAAACTCTGAATTCATACTCAATACCTTCTTCGAGTTCTGTAGTTTTGAAACGTGCATCTGGGATTAAAAGCTTGTTGAGTTTAGTCCACAACAGGCTGTTCTTCTCCTTCCTTTCAAGGTGGTAACCTAAGATGGGACTGCCTCCATTGTTGGTAGGAGGTTTCCATTCAACAACCATGTTGTCTTTGGTTGCAGCAGAAACTACTGGTGTCCCTGGGGCAGAAGGCTCAGTGAATGGATACTGAGCAATAACAGCTGGAGAGACTATGGCAGAACTCTTTCCATATCTATTCTCAGCAGACACTCTGAACTGATACTCAGTGCCGGTCTTCAAATTGGTGACCTTGATAGTTGTCCTTGCAATAGTAGCAGACACAATCTGCCATGCGGTGGTGGTAGTGTCTCTCTTCTCCACAATGTAGTTGTTTATCTGACAGCCTCCTGTATACTCTGGTGGCTCCCAGGAGAGACTGACATAATTAGAGCTTACCTCCTCAATCTTCACAGGCCCTGTGGGTGGCCCAGGTTTATCAAGAATGATAATGGTAATCTCCTCTGTAGCTGTTCCAATGCTGCTGGTGGCTGTGACAGAGTATTTTCCAGAGTCCTCCTTATTTGCATCTTTAATGAACAGCTTAGTAGATGTTGGTGTGCCTGATACATTTAGTCTGGTTGTCTCCTTAAGAGCCTGTCCACCCTTCTTCCATTCAACCTTGGGAACAGGGCGTCCAATAACCGGAATCTCAATCTTCAGATCCTCACCATACTGTACACTGTAAGTGTTGAATGCCATCTTGAATCTGGGCTCGACTGTCACATCTTTAGCAGTAACTGGTGCAGCAAGTGCTCTGGGGTCACTCTTGCCCTTGTCATTGAAGGCTGAGACTCTGAACAAGTATTCGTGTCCTGCGCTGAGGCCTGTGACAGTGCCCTCACAAGATTTGGATGTGGTGGCCACCACCCATTCCTCTGAGCCCACAGGCTGCATTTCAATGTAGTAGCCAATGATCCTGCTTCCTCCATCATGAACTGGCTTCTCCCAAGAGAGTGAAGCACTGGTTTTAGTCACTTCAGTCAGTGTGACCTTACCCACAGACAGAGGGGGCTCAGAAGTCTTAACGGATTCTTCTGTCTCAGCTCCTTGTCCCACACCGAACTCGTTTTCAGCTAATACTCTGAAATAGTAGATGGTTCCCTCTGTAAGGCCAGTAATACGATAGCTTGTCTTTGTGCACTTGTTGTCCACATTAGAATAAACCTTCCTGGTAGACTCACGCTTTTCAACCAGGTAATTTTTGATTCTTGAACCACCATCAATAAGAGGAGGCTCCCAGGTCAAAGTAACACTTTCCCTCTTAATGTCTTTCACTGACAGATTTAGAGGAGCCCCTGGAGTGTCCAGGACTTTTACAGAGACAAACGCTGATTTGGTGCCTGCACTGTTTTCTAATTTGAGTATGTATTTTCCGGCGTCATATCTGTCACAAATGTCAATGGAAAGCTGGGTGTAATCTTCCCCTGTCTCGAGCTGAACTTTACTTGGCAGTTCTCCATCTTCCTTGGCCCATTTTATCTCAGGTGTAGGACGGCCCTTGAATGGAATGCAGATTCTCATTGAGCCTCCAGCACGAACAACTATTCCCTTCCTGAGCTCTGAATTCAGAATCATTTCTGGAGGATCAATCGTATCCATAGGTTTCACAACTCCTTGGATCTCTGTAGGCTCGCCAACACCAAGCTTATTGATGGCACATATGCGCACCTTGTATTCTTGGTGTTCTATCAACTTTTTGATGGTAAACTTGGTAGCATTAACTCCAGAGGGTGGGGTGCATATAGTCCATTCCTCCTCATCAGCCTTGGTAATTTCCACAGCATATCCTTGAATCTCGCATCCACCATCATAGATAGGCCTATGCCAAGCCACAGTGACAGTGTCTTTGCTAGTGTCGACCACATGGGTGTTGGTAGGACAGCCTGGTTCAAAGGTGGGGTCACAGGCTTTGAGGTAGGGTGTAGGTGGACTTGGTTGGCCCACTCCAGCTGCATTCTCAGCAGATACTCTGAATTCATATTCATGGTCCTCAGTCAGTCCAGTTACCCTAAAACGTAAATCTGTCACTCTGCGTTTGTTGCACTTGGTCCACCTCACTCCAGCTCTGTCTCTCTTCTCAACAATGTAACCACCAATCTCACTTCCTCCTGTGGTCTCAGGGCGGTTCCAACAAACAGTCATGGAGTCCCTGGTAATGTTAGTGATCTCAAGTTCCCGAGGTGAGCCGGGAGGAACAAATGGATTCCTCATGATGACTGGTGCTGATTCCAGAGGCTCCCCAACACCATATTTGTTGACAGCCATGACTCTGAATATGTACTCATTGCCCTTCAGTAGTTTAGTAACCTTGAACATGGTAGCACCACAGTCACTGGAAACCACAGTCCATGCCAAGCGGCTGGTTTCTCTCTTCTGAATGATGTAATGAGAAATGCTAGCTCCTCCATCGTGTCTGGGTGGCAGCCATGAAAGTGAGCATTTCTCCTCAGTAACATTGCTCACAGTGAGAGGTCCCTCTGAGGGTCCGGGTCTATCCAGAACCTTGACAGCAAATGGGACAGATTTAGTACCACCCACATTTGTTAGAACCAGTGTGTACTGTCCACCATCCACTCTGATGGCATCTTTCACAACGAGCAAAGCTTTGAAATCTGTATTTTTAATTTCGGCTCTTGCTGAGTTTTCAACTTCAACATTTCCCTTGAACCACTGAGCTGCTGGGATGGGCTTTCCCTCCACCCTGGCCTCTAGACTGAAGGTCTCTCCAGCATTAATAACCAGGGCTTGGTTATACATAGGATCTGTCTCACATTTAGGTGGCTCAATTTCATCCTTGGCTGTGATCGACCCTGTCGTCTCAGAGGGCTTGCTGACAGCACCAGCAGCATTCTTTGCAATTACCCTGAAGTCATATTTATTGTCTTCTGTCAGGCCAGTAACTGTGAACTCCTGTACAATGACATTTGCAAAGCTAGCCTTCATCCATTTTCCTTCGGGAAGGTCACGTTTCTCCACTACATAACCGGTAATTAAACTTCCACCATCATACTGTGGGGGGGTCCACTTCAGTTTCACCGAGTGCCTGGTCACAATCAGAGCTTCAGGACGGCCAGGAGGATCACATGGGTCACGAGCAACATAAACTTCGGATACCTTGCTGCATTTTCCAATACCAACAATATTCTCAGCATAGACTCTGTATTCATACTCAATGCCTTCTTCAAGAGGAGCAGATTTGAACCTGCAGTCTTGGATGAGCATTTTGTTTATCTTTGTCCAGAGGATACTGTTCTTTTCTTTCCTCTCCAGGTGGTAGCCTAAAATGGTACTACCTCCATCAGATGGGGGTTTATGCCATTCAACCACCATATAGTCTTTAGTGTATGAAGACACAAACGGGGTTCCTGGTGGCCCAGGCTCCTGGAATGGATACTGTGCCAAAACAGGCTCTGAATCAATTGCATAACTCTTTCCATATCTATTCTCAGCACAGATTCTAAACTGGTATTCAGCTCCTGTCTTCAAATTTGAGACCTTCAGTGTAGTTCTGGCCACAGTAGCAGACACAACTACCCAGTTGGTTGTGGTTGTGTCTCTCTTCTCCACCACATAGTTGGAGATTGGACAGCCACCCGTGTATGTAGGAGGTTCCCAGCTAAGAGTGATACTCTCAGCACTGATATCCTCCAACTTGACAGGACCTGTAGGTGGACCTGGTTTGTCCAGGGTGATCACCTCAATAGTGGCATCCTTTGATCCCAGGGAATTAGTGATATTGATACTGTACATACCACCATCCTCTTTGGTGGCATCCTTTATGGTGAGAGTGGTGTGATGTGCTGAGTCAGTGACATTGACTCTGGTAGTCTGCTTTAGGGCTGCTCCATCCTTGGTCCAGGTGATGGTTGGTTTTGGATGGCCAGCAATTGGGACTTCTATCTTGAGATCATAGCCTACCTGGACACTGTAGGTGCTCACCTTTGGTCTTACAGAGGGCTCTATCACAAGGTCCTTTGCCACAACAGATTGAGCCAATTGTCTTGAGTCACTTTTTCCCTTATCGTTGACAGCAACAACTCTGAAGTGGTACTCCTCTCCCTTGAGAAGGTTTGTAACTACTGTCTCCAGGGCCTTCACAGTAGCGCACACTGACCAAACTTCACTGTCCTTAGGGGCCACTTCAACTTCATAGTGACTGATCCTACTACCACCATCGTGTACAGGCTTCTCCCAGGCTAAGGTTACAGTGCTAGAAGTAACGTCAAGAACACTGACTTTGCCAGGTGGCTGAGGCTTCTCTGATATCTTAATTGGTTCTAAAGTTTTTGCAGGGAGACCCACACCGTATTCATTCTCAGCCAGAACTCTGAAGAAGAAGATACCTCCCTCAGGAAGAGACTCGACCTTCCATGTCATCCTGTTGCAGGTGGTGATAGGAGAGTAAACTTTCCTAGTGCTCTCACGCTTCTCAACAATATAATGCTTAATCTTTGAGCCACCATCCAGAAGTGGAGGCTCCCACGTTAGAGTGACAGAATTCTTTGTAATCTCTTTTACTATGAAGTTAGTTGGTGGACTAGGGGAGTCCAGGACTCTTACACTGATGAAGACTGACTTCACTCCACTAGCATTCTCTGCAGTCAGGGTGTATTTGCCGCTGTCAAATCTGTCAACATTCTCAATGACGAGTGAAGCATAACTGCCTGTGTTGTCAATCTGTGCAGTTTCCTTAATCTCCCCGTCAGCTTTGCCCCATTTCACCTCAGGAGCTGGACGACCTCTCACAGGAACAAACAATCTGAGAGTACAAGCTGATCTGATATTGATCATCTTTCTCATATCAGCATCCAGGTCAAGATCAGGAGCCTCAAGCTTCTCCTCCAGAAGAATTTTTCCAGGAAAGTCTGCATGCTCACCAACACCAACTCTGTTGATTGCACACACTCTGAATTGGTACTCATGCTTCTCCAGAAGCTTTGTCACTGTAAACTTAGTGTCCGTGATTCCAGTAGGAGGAGTGCACATAAACCACTCATCAGAAGCCCCATTACATGCCTCAACGATGTAAGCCTGAATCTCACAGCCACCATCGTAGATGGGTTTGCCCCATGTCAGGGAAACAGTGGACCTTGATGTGTCTACCACTTTAGGATTGTTTGGTGGGCCTGGTTTGAAGATGGGATCCAGTGCTTTGTAATACACGGTTTCTTTGCTCGGTGTCCCAACTCCTGCGGCATTCTCAGCAGAAACTCTGAATTCATAACTATGGTTTTCAATGAGCCCTGTCACTCTGAAGCGCAGTTCACTCACATTGCGCTTGTTGCACCTGGTCCATCTCACACCATCCTTGTCACGCTTCTCAACAATGTATCCCTGGATGGGGCTGCCGCCATCATTAGTTGGTCTCTCCCAGGTCACCACCATAGAGTCCTTGGTGATTGTGGAAACTTCAACCTCTGTTGGTGGGCTGGGAGCAATAAATGGATTTCTGGCAATCATTGACTCAGATTCCAGAGGCTCACCAATGCCATATTTGTTTACTGGAATCACTCTGAAGATGTATTCATTACCAGGAAGGAGTTTGGTGATTTTCAGGTTCAGTGTCTGAACTTTTGGCTCAACTACTGTCCAAACTAATCTGCTAGTTTCTCTCCTCTCAACAATGTAATAGGAAACGTCGCTTCCTCCATCTTGCAAGGGAGATTTCCAGGCGATGGAACATTTTTCACTGGTGACACCATAGATGGAGATAGGACCCTCAGGTGGACCTGGTCTGTCCAAAACCTTGACATTGATGTTAACAGATTTTTCTCCTCCAACATTTTTGACCAATAAAGTGTACTGACCTCCGTCAACACGGATAGCTTCTTTCACAACTATACAAGCTGTAAAGTCTGTGTTCTTGAGCTCTAAACGAGCAGCTTCAGTAATCTCTTGGCCCCCCTTAAGCCAGTGTACTGTGGGCACAGGTTTACCATAGACAGCAGCCTCAAGCTTGAATGTCTCTCCAGCATTTACCACAACTGCCTGGGAGTACTTGGCTTCCAGGTCAATCTTTGGCGGATCCACCTCATCTTTGGCAGTAATGGCTCCAGTAGAATCAGATGGCTGGCTGGAAACGCCTGCTGCATTTCTGGCAATGACACGGAACTCATAAACCTGATCTTCTGTAAGTCCTGTGACAACAAATTGAGTTTCAATAATGTTGGCGAAACTGGCCTTCATCCAGCGGCCATTTGCCTCCTTCTTCTCAACCACATAACCTGTGATCTTGATGCCGGCATCGTACTCGGGTTTGGTCCACCTGAGTGTCACTTGGCTCCTTGTTACAATAACAGCCTCTGGCTTTCCTGGTCTGTCACAAGGATCCCTAGCCACTTGCATTTCACTCACTTTGCTGACTTTGCTGAGGCCAACAATGTTCTCAGCATAGACTCTGAATTCATATTCAATGCCCTCCTCAAGGCCAAGAACCTTGAATCTTGTCTCTGGGATAAGTTGTTTGTTCTGTTTCACCCACAGAATACTGTTTCTCTCTTTCAGTTCTAAGTGGTAGCCAAGGATTTTGCTTCCACCATCACTGCTGGGTTTGTCCCATACGACCACCATGCTCTCCTTGGTGGCAGACTGTACTACAACAGAGCGTGGGGAGCCGGGAACTTCAAATGGATACTGAGCAAAGATGGTATCAGAGAGCAGGGCTGAGGACTTGCCGTATCTATTCTCTGCAGCAATTCTAAACTGGTACTCAGATCCAGTTTTCAGACGGGCTGCCTTGATAGTGGTTCTGGCCACTGTAGCTGACACAATTTGCCAGTTAGTGGTAGATGTATCTCTCTTTTCAACAATATAATTATTGATGCTGCAACAGCCGTCATACTGTGGTGGATCCCAGGACAATACTACGCTGTCAGCAGTAACGTCATCCATCTTAATCGGGCCAGTGGGAGGACCAGGCTTATCTAAAACAATTACATTGACATCTGTAGATGCCTCTCCAGCTGTATTGACCAGTTTGATAGTGTACGTGCCCACATCATCTCTGCAAGCCTCCTTAATGACCAAGAGTAGGTTTTTGTCTGTGGCTTCAGCATTGACTCTTGTTGTCTCCTTAAGAGCAACGCCATCTTTGAGCCATGTTGCTGAGGCTTTGGGGCAGGCAGCATATGGAATATCCATCTTCAGGTCATCTCCTGCTAGTACGCTGAATGTGTTAAAGAGCAGTTTGAAGGTGGGAGAGATGACCACGTCTTTAGCCACCACAGGCATACTGAGAGGACGTGGGTCACTGACTCCCTTTTCATTGGTGGCAGAAATGCGGAACATGTACTCCTCTCCCTGTGTAAGGCCAATTACTTGAGCCTCATTGGTCTTAACCACCATGACCTGGGTCCACTTCTCACTGCCTTTACCCTGCATCTCAACAATATAGCCTGTGATTCTGCTTCCTCCGTCATGGTCTGGCTTTTCCCAAGTAAGTGTTACACTGGTGCTGGTAACTTCACGAAGGGACACTTTTCCTGGTGGTAGAGGCTTCTCTGACACTTTAATTGGTTCAAGAGTCTCCACTGGGAGGCCAATGCCATATTCATTCTCAGCCAGGATTCTAAAGAAGTACATCTTTCCTTCCTCCAGGTCTCCAATTTTCCAACTAGACTTATGGCAGCTGGCACAAACAGTTGAGTAGGCCTTTCTGGTTGACTCTCGCTTTTCCACAATGTAGTTGCGAACTCTGGAGCCACCATCAATGAGAGGTGCATCCCACACAAGTGAAACTGAATCTCTAGTGACCTCCTTGATGATCAGATTCTGAGGTGCACCAGGTGTATCTAGTACTCTGACATTAACAAAGGCTGTTTTGCTTCCTGATGCGTTTTCCACAGTTACCAAGTATTTACCTCCATCAAATCTGTCCACATTTTCTACCTGAAGAGTAGTGAACGATGGGGTAACTTCAATGTTAGCTTTGTCGAGGGATTCTCCATGCTCTCTTGACCATTTTATTTCAGGTGCTGGTCTACCCTTAATTGGTACAAACAGTCTGAGTGTGCTGCAAGCTCTGATGCAGACCACCTTACGCAGCTCTGCTCCAAGCTCTATTTCTGGAGGAAGCAGTCTGTCTTCAGCCTTGGGGGTTCCAGGAACTGCAGCAGGCTCACCAACTCCTTCACAGTTAGTGGCACAGATATTGACTTTATACTCTTGGTTTTCCTTCAGGTTGGTGATGGTGAAGGAAGTCGCTGTCCATCCCTTTTTGGGAGTGTGAATTGTCCACTCATCCTCCTCAGGCAGGCAGGTCTCAACAATGTAACCAGTGATTTCAGAACCACCATCATACACAGGCTTATTCCAGGCAAGAGTGATAGAAGACTTGGTTGTGTCTAGCACTCTGGGGTTTCCTGGAGGTCCAGGCTGGAAGATTGTGTCTATTGCTTTGTAGAATGGACTGGAAGGACTAGGCTGGCTTAGACCAGCATTGTTCTCAGCTAAAACTCTGAACTCATACTCGTGTCCTACTGTGAGGCCGGAGACCTTGAATCGCAAGTCAGTTACTGTCCTCTTGTTGCACTTCACCCAGCGTAGGCCAGTCTTATCCCTCCTTTCAATGATGTATGTGTTTATTCTACTGCCTCCATCGTGTTCAGGACGCTCCCAGCAGACAACCATTGAATCCTTGGTAATGGTGGTGACTTCAGGCTGTGATGGTGGGTCACTGGGAACGTAGGGATTGGCACAAATGACAGGTTCAGACTCCAGAGGTTCACCTATGCCATACTTATTGACAGCCATCACTCTGAATATGTACTCATTGCCCTTAAGAAGCTTGGTGACCTTGAACCTATTTGCTTGAAGGTCTGTGGCCACATTCGTCCACGCCAACCTACTGGTCTCACGCCTCTGAATGATAAAGTACTCAATTTTGGCACCGCCATCATGCGTTGGATGGAGCCAGTTAAGAACACATTTCTCAGCAGTGACATCGGTTACAGTGAGGGAGTCTGGTGGTCCAGGTCTGTCCAGCACCTTGACATTGAATGTGAACTTGGCAAAGCCACCAGGATTGCTGGCAGTCAGAACGAAAGCACCGCCGTCCCTCCTCAATGAGTCTTTGTTTATGAGAGTTGTATGGAAGTCAGATGTCTTTATCTCCAGCTTGCCTGTATCCTCAAGCTCCTTTCCTTCCTTGGTCCATACCAAAGACGGGATCGGCCTACCAGTTACATTGGCCTCCAACTTGAATATTTCTCCTGCCATGACAACAACATTGCTGCTATATGATGAGTCAACGTCAAGCCTGGGCTCTTCAATGTCATCTCTGCATGTGATTGCTTCTGATGACTGGGATGGAGCACTGAGGGCTCCAGCTGAGTTTCTGGCAAATACACGGAACTCATAGGTTGCATCTTCAATCAGACCACTGACTGTGTAGATGGTTTCTAAAATGTTGTTGAAATTTGCTTTGAGCCAGCGTCCGTTGGGCATCTCTCTCCTCTCCACTGTGTAGCCAGTAATGGAAAATCCACCATCTCCCTCTGGTTTAGTCCAAGACACTGTCACTTCATGCCTAGTGATATTCAGTGCCACGGGTCTGCCTGGTGGGTCAACTGGGTCCAAAGCATACATAGTGTCAGAGGGTTTGCTGGGTTTGCTGAGGCCAGCCATGTTTTCAGCAATAACACGGTGCTCATATGCAATTCCATCAACAAGACCTGTGGATTTGAAGATATTTCCAACAACAAGAGCTTTGCTGATCCTCTGCCACAGAATGCTGTTCTTCTCTTTTCTGTCAACATGGTAACCCAGGATGGGACTTCCTCCATCAGAGGACGGCTCATTCCAGCTAAGAGTCATGGCATCCTTGTTGAATGATGTGACCACTGGCGTGCCAGGCTGACCTGGCACATCAAATGGATAGGCAGCTACCACTTGTTCAGAGGAAATGGATGGGCCGATGCCATATCTGTTCTGGGCCTTGACACGGAACTGATACTGGGTTCCAGTAGTGAGTCTGGCTGCCTTGAACGTGGTGCGGATCACTGTAGCAGCCAACTCCACCCATGAAGTACCAGTGGTCTCCCGCATCTCAACAATATAGTTATTAATGGGGACCCCTCCATCATTCTCTGGTGCCTCCCAGGACATGAGGACATAATCACATGAGACCTCATCCAGCTTGATGGGACCAGTGGGAGGACCTGGAATGTCATGGACCAGGACGGTGATGGTTTCCGTCACTGTACCCAGCATGTTCTTTCCTGTTATGGAATACTGGCCTCCATCAGTCCTCTTGATCTCATTAATGTTGAGGATGGTGGATGTTGATGTGGTTTCAACATTCATCCTTTGTGTCTCCTTGAAAGCAGTGTCTCCCTTCTTCCAGGAAACCACAGGCCTGGGTTTGCCCAGCACAGGAATTTCCACCTTCATGCGATCTCCTGCCTTGGCGATGACAGTTTTCTGGTAGACCCCACGTAAGTCAAATGAAGGCGCAGAAGTCTGCTCTTTGATCATGGTAGGCCTGCTCTCACGAGGATCACTCCTGCCTGATGCATTGACAGCCATTATGCGGAAGGTATATTCAGCGCCCTCAATGAGATCCGTCACAGTGTAGTCCAGGGCCTTGATGGTGACCACATGGACCCACTGGTCAGTGTCCTTCTTCTGGGTCTCAATGACATATCCAGTGATCAAACTGCCACCATCGTGGAGGGGCTTGGTCCATGCAAGGCTGGCACTGTCAGCGGTCACATCAGTAACATACAGGTTCTCTGGTGCAGATGGAGCCTGGGACACCCTGATTGGCTCAGGTGTTTCAGCAGGCTCACCAACACCCAAGTCATTCTCAGCAGAGACACGGAAGTAGTAGTAAGCTCCCTCTTCTAGGCCTGTAAACTTGAAGGAACACTTCTGCCAGGTAGTGCTAAGCACTGTGTAGGCCTTCTTGGTGGCCTCTCGTTTTTCAATAATGTAGTTATGAATCTTAGAACCACCATCAATTATGGGGATCTCCCACTGGAGAGTGATGCCGTTCTTAGTGATCTCTCTAGGTTTGAGGTGGACTGGTGGTCCTGGAGTGTCCAGAACTTTCACGTTAACAAAGCCAGTCTTCTTTCCAGCAACATTTTCCAGACAGAGGTTGTATTTTCCAGCGTCATATCTGGTGCAGTCAGGAATAACCAGGAGAGTGTAAGACTCTGTGGTGTCAATGTGCGCACGTGTTTTCAGGTTGGTGTCATCTTTGCTCCACGTTACTTCAGGAACAGGGCGGCCCCTGATGGGAATAAACATACGGATTGAAGCACGGCATCGAACCACCAGAGTCCTCCTGAGTTCAGCATCCAGTTCAAAGTCTGGTATTGTCTCCTGGTCCACCAGTTCAGTTACTTTCTCAACCTCAGCAGGCTCTCCAACTCCCTCAGAGTTTACAGCACTGACCCTGAAGTGGTATTTGCCACCTTTTTGAAGTTTTCCGATAACATATTCAGTAACTTTCACTGGGTATTGTGTCTCAGTCTCCCAGTCATCGTGGCCTTCCTTTTTGTATTCAACAATGTATCCCTCAACTTCAAGACCACCATCATAGTGGGGTCGGCCCCAGGCGAAGGTGGCAGTGGTCTTTGTGGTGTCTGTAATTCTGGGGTTGGATGGAGGACCAGGTGGATCTGAAGCATGAAATACAAAGAGTTTATGGAAGGTAAAGGGCATTAGAAGCTATTACTTCCAACATTGTATCCATCTTTTCTGCAACACATACTTACACACAATGTCCTTGGTCATCACAGGGCGTGATGGCTCACTTGGCTCCCCAAATCCAGCCTTGTTCTCAGCAGTGACTCTAAACTCATACTCTACACCCTCACTCAAACCTTGAACCTTAAAGCGCAGATCAGGGACTGTCCTCTTGCAGGCTCTCACCCATCTCATTCCCCTCTTCTCTTTCCTCTCTACACAATATCCTCTAATGTCACTTCCTCCATCATCTGCTGGTCTCCTCCATGAAATGGTGACAGCATTCCTGGTAATGTTATCCACCTCTGGAGTTGAGGGGGGACCAGGTGGGCCTGTGGAAAAAAACAAACTTATTTAAAGACTTGTTATACTCTAGATGGAACTTTTAGTTATTAATTTAATTCAGTTTCTCCTTTTTAAAATATGCAGACCTAAATGATATAAACTTACGGAAACTGTCAATCATTTTGACTGGACCAGACTGGCTTGAATCTCCGGTGCCATACTGATTTACAGCAGACACTCTGAAGATATACTCGTTGCCCTTGATGAGTTTGGCTGCTACATATCGGCAATCCATGACATTTTCGGCAAGCTTGGTCCACTGTAGGCGGCTGGTCTCTCTCTTCTCGAGAATATAAGATTTGATAGAGCAGCCCCCATCTTCCTCTGGTGGAAGCCAAGTCAGAGTACACTTCTCAGCTGAAATGTTACTGGCTTCGATGGGACCTGGAGGTCCAGGCACATCTAGGACCTTCACTTTAACATGTTCTTCTACAATGCCGAAGGGGTTGCTAGCAGTGATGACGTAATCTCCTGTGTTCTTACGACTAGCATACTTAATAGACAGAGTGGAGGTAGTCGGGGTGCTGACGATGGAGACGATGTCAGAGTTCTTGAACTCACGGCCTCCCTTGGACCAGACGGCAGTGGGTGGAGGTTTGCCAACAATCTTGGTGGCTGAAATCACAATTGTGTCTCCTGCTCTGACTGATACACCATCCTTTATATTTGGGTCAATAGTGATAGTTGGGGGTTCTGCCAAGAGGACAAAAGGAGCATGAGTGTATTGTCTAAACCTGTGTAAATTCAGATTGATAACAATGACCTTTATGAACACACACACACATATATATATATATATACACACACATATATATATGAAGTTACTTTAATGTAACATTAAGATCCTGCGCTCATCAGATGTTTTAATCACCTAAATTAGTTTGAGACTTACCATACTCGTCCCTGCAGGTCAAAAGCTCTGTGGATTCTGAAGGAATGCTGATAGCACCAGCAGCATTCTTGGCCCTGATTCTAAACTGATACTGAGATCCTTCCGTCAGATCGGGGACAGTAAATGCGCAGCCCTGGACGTTGACATGATTGGCCTTCATCCAGGCCTTGCCACCCGCCTCCAGTTTCTCCACTATGTAGCCCGTCAACTTGTAGCCGCCATCGTATTTTGGAGGTGTCCAAATCAGAGTGACTGTGGTCCTGGTAACGTTGATGACATCAGGCTTGCCAGGCGGATCTAAACACAAAGACAAGATGTTACAACAAAATCTTTGGTAATGAAATCCAATGTCTCAAATCCAAGTAAAAAAAATAATCTAAGAGCCATTAATCTAAGAGACTTACCAATAGGATCCAAGGCAACTGCAGCCTCAGTGGCTCTGCTTGCCTTTCCTAATCCAGCCACGTTCATGGCCATCACCCTGAACTCATACTCTAGTCCTTCTATCAGGCCAGTGACTCTACACTCTTTCACTCTCAGGGGAGTCTTGGTGGCCCGCTTCCACATCAGACTGTTTCTCTCCTTAAATTCTACGTGATATCCTGAGGAAAACAAATTCAGTTGGTAATGATGGTTGAAGTGTTCATGTCAAACTTAAAGAGATATCTGTTATAGTCTCTTACCAGTAATTGGGGAGCCACCAGAGTCTTTTGGATCAGCCCAAGTCAAGATGGCTGACTCATGGCGGATGCTCGCGATTTCTGGAGGAGCAGGAGCATCGGGCACATCTGGACAAAACCAAAATCATTATTATGACATACATATAAAAATGTACAAAACATTTCTGTTCTGTAAAATGCAGTGGTCCTGAGGTCCAGAGGAGACCACTAAGCAACACTAAGCAACAATGTTTAAAAGATGAATTGATTTAAGTCTTTTTTTTTTGTGGTTTGACTTAAAAAATATGAAACAGTAAAATTCTTAAAGTTCTTATGAATTAACTACTAGAACTAAACAAAGTGTGAGGAACAACTTGGTACTCACTGAATGGATGCTGGGCAATGACTGGGTCAGACCTCAGATATTCTCCAACCCCATATTTATTCTCAGCAAACACTCTGAAGATGTACTCGATCCCATCGTGGAGCCTGATCACCCTCATGGTGGTCTTCTGGATGGCTGAAGCCACTGTGGCCCACTTGTTGTCTGTCGTCCTCCTCTTCTCCACAATGTAGTTGGACACCTCTGCACCGCCATCGTCTTTGGGCGGACCCCACTCCAGAGTGATGCCGTCTGCCGTGATCTCATCAAACTTGATGGGTCCGGTGCAGATGCCGGGCTTTCCGACCACCTTCAGCTGGAATTTGCAGTCCTTTGAGCCGGCACTGTTCCTGACATTTATACTGTAGGTGTCTGCATCTCCTCTCTGGCAGTCTCTGATCAGAAGGGTGGTGACGCCCTGAGATGCCTCGATGCACATACGGCCTGTATCACCAAGCAACATATCGCCCTTCTTCCAGGTTGCGCTGGGGTAAGGAATTCCAATGAGAGGGATGTTGATCCGTGTGGTGCTGCCCTCCTTTATCACGTAGCACCCGTCATGCAGGCCACTTAAGTTGCAGTCAGGCAGAACTGTAATACAACGGATTTTAATAATCAGAAAAAAAAGGACTACTAACAACACCTGGCATGACTGTATGGTAGTTCCATGGGTTCAAAGTGACCCAGTAAGCCCGGTGTCTTTAATATGTTGTTCTAAACCAAGATTTCCTGAAATCTGTTGAGTGTTGAGAAATCTGAATGGGAAAAAGTTCATCGTGTCCCAGTGATCAAGTAAATATTCTGAGACTGAAACTGTCTGAGGTTTTCTTGCAACAAACACAATTTTGACTCAATCTGAGTTAACAGCGTCACACTTGTAGCTAATACAATTGAGAATCAGGTGATTCTTACCAAACTGATCCTTGGCAACAGCGGTAAGGTCAGTGGGTGGTCCCTCTCCAGACTCATTGAGCGCCTTGACTCTGAATGAATATTCTTTTCCATTGGTCAGCTCGCTGATCGTGTGTGAGGTGTTCTTTGCCTTCATTATCTGCTTCCACTTCTCTTCGCCTTCGCTCTGTTCCAGGATGTATGCAGTAACGTGGCTTCCACCATCACTGAGGGGCTTCTTCCAGCCCAGGGTAATAGAGTCCTTGGTGGTCTTTTGGGCCTTGAATTCTGTCACTGGACCAGGTTGCTCTGAAGAAGTGGGGAGATTGATATTTTTTTAGTCCAGTTGCAACCACGTTTAAGGACATTTATGTTCTACCAAGTCTGTTCTAACTTGAAAAATAAATTTATTCTACCTGAAGCCCGGATGCTGCCTGCAGTTTCACAGCCCTCTCCAATGCCATAGGCGTTTTCAGCCAGCACTCTAAAGCAGTAGGCCTGCCCCCCCTCCAGGTTGGTGATCCTGAAGGAAGTCTTAGGGCATTCAGCCGACACGCATGTCCAGGCCTTCCTCTCAGCCAGACGTTTCTCTACAATGTAGCTCTTGACTGGGCTGCCACCATCGATCAATGGAGCCTCCCAGGTGATGCAGGCATGGGTTCTGGAGGTCTCCTTCACAATCAGGTTTACTGGTGGTCCGGGAGAATCTAAAGAGAAAAGAAGCAGTATCTGTGGCTTAGTGGTTTGTGAACTGAACTGAGATACAGAAGTCAGGAGTGAATTCCATGAGTGATTCTACATTGTAAGAAATACAATTAGGTGTTAACTTCACTACATTGTGGTCAACCTGATGGCAAAGTGCCTAGGGCTCATATGCCCTGCAGTAGATCCCTGACCGGGGATGATTTGCTTCATTGTCCTAGTCCTTCTCCTGCATTGTAGATTACTCTCTGCCTAGATAAAGCTAAACATGCTAATAAATATAAACACTTATTTAAAAAAATACATATTTCAATGAAGTGCTGATTAATAAAGAGACTAACCAGCATCTAACTAGGATCAATCAGTGAAAACATCATTGGCCCTCACTGATCCAACCCTGGCTCACTCAAGTGTTATTCACATTTAAAATTCTTACCATGGACCTTTACTACGATAGTGTAGCTCTTGGAACCACTACTGTTCTCCAGGGACAGGACATATTTGCCAGCATCGTATCTGTTAACATCCTCAATCATCAGTAGGGTGTCCCATTCTGACGTCTTAATCAGCAGGCCCTGTCTTTCCTTCAGGTTGGCGTCCACCTTTGTCCACGTCACCTTTGGTGCTGGGCGTCCTCTAAGTGGGACATAGAGTCTCATGGTGACACCAGCTCGCAGAACCAGAGCCTTTCTCAGGTCAGCATCTAGTTCAGCTTCAGGTGCAACTAGAGAGAAGAGACAACGGATTAATAATTATAATTTAAATGCTGAATCATCTGATTATCTCTGTATTCGTTTTTGACTAAAGTTCCTCAGATATTGTTCAGGGTCGTACTCAGAATGTCCTTGGCCATGTGGTTTCCTGGAACCTCGCTGGGATCGCTGTAGCCGATCTTGTTGACAGCGGTGACCCTGAACTGGTACTCGGTGTTGTCCATCAGGCCCGTCATCAGGAATTTGGTTGCCTGTAGTTTCTTTGGGACATTACACTTGGTCCAGTCCTCAGCTTCAGCTCGCTTGCACTCCACCAGATATCCAATGATCTCACAGCCACCATCATATGCCGGTTTGGTCCAGCTGAGGCTGATGGAGCTCTTGGTAGAGTCCACCACCTTAGGGAAGGCAGGTGGGCCAGGAGGATCTAAAGAATTTAATGTGTAAATTACATGTCTGTGGCATCGTAGTTCAATACACAAAGTGGTTTTATGAGCAGATACTCACAGACTGGGTCGACGGCCAGTGCAGCGTTGGATGCGTCGCTGGGTTTTCCCAGACCAGCCTTGTTTATGGCAATGACTCTGAACTCGTACTCGGAGCCCTCAGTCAGCTGAGCGGCTTTGATGGTCCTGTCGATGACCGGGCGGCGGTTGACCTTGGCCCAGGTCAGCTCAGTGGCCTCACGTTTCTCCACCATGTAGCCCAAGATGGTAGCTTTACCGTCATTGGCTGGGGCTTTCCAGCTGACTGTCATGGAGTCCTTAGTAATGTTAGTGATGACGGGTGGGTCGCATGGACCAGGAACATCTGAGGAAAGAGATAAGGTCTCATTAATCTCCTAACCCACGTCTGACCCAACACTAGATTTTTAACATTTAAGCCAAGATGTACAAAGTTTCCATCTGTAAAATTCTTCCAATAACCTCAGTACACTAAAGTGTTTTCTTACCATACGGGTTCTTGACCATGACACCATCGGTCATAACGGGGTCTCCGACACCGTACTGGTTCTCAGCACTGACTCTGAATTGGTATTCGTGTCCCTCAATGAGTTTCTCCACGGAGCAGTCGGTGACATGTCCGTGGATGTTGGAGGAGACCAGCGCCCAGTTGGCTCTGCTCGTCTCACGCTTCTCAATGATATAGTTAGTGATTTCAGAGCCACCGTCTGCAAGGGGGGGCTCCCATCGCAGCTTAACACGGTCAGCAAATACCTTAGTGGTTTTCACTGAGGCTGGAGGGCCTGGCTTGTCTGTAGCAGAACAAGTGAAAGGTTATAGTCTGGAAACATGAAATTCTTGCGTAGAACCTAAAATAAAATATTGTAACTTACCAAGCACCTTGACCTTTATGGTGGCATACTTGGAGCCATTGATGTTTTCAGCAGTTATTGTGTAATCACCAGACTCCTTCCTGGTGACGGAGTAAAGCTCCAGGATGTGACAATGTTTCTTTTGCGTCTTCTTCATTCCCTCAGCGAGGACCAGAGGCGCTCCGTCTCTCTTCCAACTCACCTTGGGCAGCGGCTTGCCAGACACCTCAGCATCCAGGAAGATGTTTTCTCCTGCTTTCACTACAATCAAGTTCTTCATATTGACGCCTAGTTCTACACGAGGAGGAACTGCAGAGGAGATAGTGAAAGCATTTTCATCAGTATCTGTCAGTAATTTATTTTGTCAAGCAATAATTTAGGGATGCTGTGCAGAGCTGTACCATTCTCTGCAATGACAGGGATGGGGTCTGAGAGCTCGGACGGCTGGCTGACATTGATGGCCGTCTTGGCGATGACTCTGAATTGATACTGTTGGCCCTCCTCCAGACCGGTCACCACATAGCTCTCTGTCTGGATGTTCATGCAGTTGGCATTGCAGCGAGTCCATTTCTCCTCAGGGAGCTTAGTGTATTCCACGTAGTAGCCAATCAGCTTGCTTCCACCATCATGCTTGGGACGGCTCCAAACCAACGACACAGAGTTCTTGGTCACATCCATGGGCTCGGGTTTACCTGGTGGGTCTGGGAGAAAAAGCAAAGTTAAGAAATAAGAAAGGATGAGGAAATCATGAGTCATGTTCAGCAGAAGCAGATTCCGCACCAACGGCCGTCCTGGCGGTGATGAAGTCAGTCTGTTTGCAAGGTTTGCCCTGTCCAGCCATGTTGTATGCCGACACCCTAAAGGTGTACTCCAGGCCTTCGATCAGACCGGTGCAGGTGTACTGGGTGGCCTTAATCACCGACTCGTTTGCCTTCATCCACAGGAGGCTGTTCCTCTCCTTCTTTTCAATACAGTATCCAGTGATGGGGCTGCCGCCGTCGCTGCTCGGACGCTCCCATGACAGGATAACGAAATCCTTGTTGACCTTGTTGACCTGCAGGTTTCTGGGCTCACTGGGAGGATCTTTGGGGGAAAACAAAAGCATTCACACTTAATGTATCTGCTTTGAGGTTGCTAGCAGTAAACTTTAATATGCAGTAACTCACCAAATGGATATCTGGCGATCATCTTCTCAGAGTAGATTGGCTCAGAGATGCCAAACCTGTTCTCGGCTCGGACTCTGAAGCCATACTCTTTGCCAGGTGTTAGCTTGGTCACTCTGAAGCTGGTCTTGGTGCAGGATGAGGATACGGTGACCCAATCACCCTGGCTGACATCGCATTTCTCCACAATGTAGTTGGTGATGTTGCTGCCGCCATCCTCCTGTGGGGAGTTCCAGAGCAGCGTGCAAGCATCGATGTCCAGTTCAGTGATTTCTAGAGGAGCTTCCGGAGGTCCAGGGATGTCTGAGACACAGAGTATGAGTCGTTAATGATGAGATTAATGAGATAATCTAAATGTTTTCAAGATACAGCAGCTTTAAGTGTGCTTATTCTAACCCATGACGATGACTCTGAGGATCTGGTTGATCTTAGAAGTGCTATTCTCGGCTGAGAGGCTGTAGTAGCCGCTGTCTGCTCGTGTCACATTCTTGATGATAAGTGTGCAGGTTTTCAGCGTCTTTACGACGGACAGACGGTCCGAAGTCAGAACATCCTCGTTGCCCTGCTTCCACTTGCAGAAGGGAGCGGGTTTACCTGCCACAATGGCCTCAATCACCATCTTGGATCCAGCTCTGACCGTCACAATGTCAGGCATGATGATCTTTGGAGCCACTGGGAGGAAGAAAAAAAATATATTAGAATCTGGACAACTTTATACTATTTATTATTTCAAAAGCAGATTTTAGACTTATGTACTCACTGAGCTGGTCCTTGACCTCAAACATTCCCTCTGCCTCTCGGGCCAAGCTGACTCCAACTGAATTCCTGGCTGCCACTCTGAATTTATACTTCTTTCCTTCCTTCAGACCAACGACCACAATGGTCAGGTCTTTGACCACAGAGTAAGGTGTCCACTTGTCCTCAGGGGCACCCTCCTCCTGGTAGTCCACCACATAACCGTTGATCTTGGCTCCGCCATCTCTGAGCGGCTTCAGCCAGCCCAGGGTGGCGCTGTTCTTGGTGATCTCCAACACGTCCATCTTCTTTGGGGGATCTGGTTCACCTGGACACATCAAACAGTGGGGGTTAGGAAGAATGAACATGACAGAAAGAAAATATCAGGTGAAGAGAAACAAAACTTGACTGTCGTGACACTTACTAATGGGGTCGACAGCCAAGTAGGACCTGGGAGAATCTTGAGGAACTCCAATGCCGTACTTGTTACAGGCCATGACTCTGAAGTAGTAGTCAATGCCAGGCGTCATGTTGGTCACCTTAAAGCTGGTCTTCTTCAGGTCCTCTGTGCACTTGGTCCAAGTTTTTCTTTCTACTTCCCTTTTCTCCACAATGTAGTTGATGATGGGGCTTCCACCGTCATTTTCTGGTGGCAACCAGGAGAGCTGAGCTGTGGTCTTGGTGACATCTGTTGCATCCAAACCACCAACAGGACCAGGTGTGTCTGCAGATTATTTAATAATCATTTAGATCTTACAGCTGTGCTTTGATAGAGAAATCATAAAAATCGAGTTCCATAATTTTTCAGTTTCTCACCAAGGACCTTGACACGGACAAACACAGCCTTCTCTCCAGCAGAGTTGGACAGAGTGAGTGAATATTTCCCAGAATCCTCCCTGGTGCTCTCGGGGATTACCAAGAAGGACATAGTGTCAACCTGGTCCACATGACCTCGGCGGACCACATTGTCAACGCCCATGCGTTTCCAGGTAACCTTGGGGGCCGGTCTTCCTCTGATGACAGCGAAAAGCCTAATTGGACATCCAGCTCTGACGGCGAGGCCTTTCCTCAGACTGGCGTCAAGGTCAATTTCTGGAGCCTCTGTTTTTATGAAAACACAGTGATGTTAAAATCATGTGGTAGGCAATACAAAAGACGTATAATGACTTCACCTTATGGTCACCCTTACCTAAGATCTCTTTGGGGGACACTGCCTCCCTCAAGTAGGCGTGTCGTCCCCAGCCCACCTGGTTTTTGGCGGACACCTTGAATTCGTACTCTTGCTTCTCGTCCAGCTGGTTAATGGTGAACTCTGTGAGCACCAATGGACCATGGGTATCAATTCTCTTCCAGCCCTCTGTGGGCTTCTCAGGGTCTGCCTCACTCTTCAGCCTCAGGTCCAGACTATAGCCAATAATAGGGGCGCCGCCATCATACACAGGTTTACACCAGGACAGAGTGATAGAGGTCTTGGTGCTGTCGGCCACCTTCAGGAAAGCAGGAGGACCGGGTGGTTCTGAAAGTAGAGACATTAAAGATGTTAGTCCAATCGTAGGCTTCTTATAAGATACAGCTATCTGGTCCTAGCACAGATCTTTTTTTGAAGACAGTAGCAACAGTAAACTCACCAATAGGATCTTTGGCTGCAACAGGTCTGCAGGGCTTGCTGGGCTCTCCCAGACCAACCTCGTTCTCTGCTTTCACCCTGAACTGGTACTCGTGGTTTGGAATCAGGTTGGTCACTTTCATGCGTCTCTCTGAGATGGGGCTCTTGGTGCAGGGCACCCAGCGAACTGCCCTCTTTTCTTTCCTCTCCAGGATGTAGCCAGTAATTGACTTTCCTCCATCATTCTCAGGAGGAGCCCAGACCACAGTCATCTCATCTTTATTCACCTGCAACACAGACATATTACCAGTTTGAGTAATGGGGGATCTTGTTTTATGTCACTAGGCTGTACACTGACTCTGGTATCGAGGCAGGTAAGGCTACTACATACCTTGGTGACCTCAGGGGCTTCAGGAGGTCCAGGTTTGTTGAATTGAGTCTTTACAGTTACAGGCTTGCTCTCCATGGCAGGGCCAGTTCCCATCTTGTTCTCTGCCCTCACTCTGAAGATGTACTCGTTGCCCTCCACCAGACGAATGACATTGCAGTACGGCGTGACCACAGAAGCCGAGTATGTGGACCAGACCATTCGCCTGGTCTCACATTTCTCCAAGATGTAGCTGTCAACCTCACAACCTCCATCATCCTCTGGACCATCCCAGACCACTCTGCACTTGTCGGCTCCAATGCCGGTTATCCTCAGATTCCTCACTGGGCCAGGGATGTCCAGAACATTGACATTGGCGTATGCCGTAAAAGTGCCGGCCGAGTTGGTGGCAGTGATGACATACTTTCCTGTGTCAGTGCGTCTGGACTTGGTCAAAAGAAACTTGGAATAGTCAGGCCCAGTTTCATAGCTGATTCTGGGGTTGTCTCCAACAGCCTTGTCTTTTGTCCATTTGACCTCAGGCTGTGGTTTTCCTCTCAGGGCGGCCTCTATCCTGACCGACTCCCCAGCCTTCACCGTCATAGTCCCGGCTAACTTCAGGTCAATGACGGGCTTCTGGATCTCCTCCCGTACAAGAATATCAGCGAGTTTCACCCAGGCACTCTCACCTCCTTCATTGACAGTCTGCACCCTGCATGACAAAACAACAATAATTACTTAAAAGAAATGTATATCAGTCTGGATATCACCCATTAAAACAAAATGTGAGAATGCAGTAACATACCTGAAGGTGTATGTCTGGTTTTCCAAGCACTTGTCAGCAAGGAAGAAGGTGTCTGTGAGAGGGGTAGGGGTGAGTTTCTCCCACTCCTCAGCATCTTTGACTTTACACTCGAGATTGTAGGAGAGGTTGGGGCTGCCACCATCATAGTCTGGTTTCCTCCATCTCAGGTTGACATAGGTCTTACCGATGTCAGTGACTCTGAAGTTCTCTGGCTCCCCGGGCTTCTCCAGGGGATCAATGGCCAGCAGAGGTGTCTTGGTCTCCACAGAGGGTCCCGGCCCCATCTTATTCTCGGCACAGACACGGAACAGGTACTCATGGCCTTCCATCAGCTTAGCCTTGATCTTGCGATTGGTGCAGTTGGAAGAGATCATAGACCACATGCTAACGCTGGGTTCGCGACATTCCACAATGTAGTTGGTGATCTCAGAACCGCCATTGTCTTTAGGGGGATCCCAGTTGATCATGCATGACGACTTGGTTACATAGGTCAGGTGCAGGTTCTGGCAGTGGCTTGGTCTGTCCAGCACATTGACGGTGATGGTGCATGAAGCCTCACCACCCTCATTAGAGACCTTCAGGAGGTACTTTCCATGGTCAGCTCTTGTAGCTTCCTTGATTTTCAGGTGGACCACAGGGAAATTCTGAATGATGGTGACTCGTTTGTTGTTCTCCAGAACGGTCTCCTCCTTTGACCAAATGACCTCAGGATCCGGACGAGCCCTGATGTAACCAATGATGTTGATGTTGTGTCCAGCACGCACGGTGACATGGTCACGGCAGGTGGCCTCCATCTCGATCTCTGGAGGAATCAGGATATCCTGGGCAGTAATGGACTCTGGGACTTCTCTGGATTCTCCATCTCCAATCATGTTTGAGGCAAAGACTCTGAATCTGTAGGTCACACCTTCCTCCAGACCTTTCACCCTGAAGGCACACTGCTTAATGAAGTCATCCAGGTTCACCTTCTTCCATTCTTCAGTATCAGCCTTCTTCATTTCTACAGTGTAGCCCAAAATAGGGCTGCCTCCGTCTTTCGTAGGTTTGGTCCAGACTAGGTCAGCGGTGCTCTTGCTGTAGTCTTTAACTTTAGGGTTGACGGGGGGACTAGGGACGGTGATGGGCCTACAGGGCTTGCAGGAGTCAGAGATGGGAGAAGGGCCACTATAACCAGCGATATTCTCAGCGAACACTCTGAACTCGTATTCACTGCCCTCAAAGAGACCCAGGACTCTGTACCTCAGGTCCTTGCAGGGTGTCTTGTTGACACGGATCCACTTTCCTCCTTTGTGTCTGCGCTCAATGATGTAGCCGGTGATCTGGCTGCCACCATCGGACAGAGGCATGGTCCAGCCAAGTGTAACCGCATCCTCAGAGATATCATAGGGCTGGGGCTTACCAGGCTGACTGGGTGGCATGAAGGAGTGCTCAGCGACAGTGGGCTTGCTCTCCAGAGGGGCTCCAATGCCCATCTTGTTCTCAGCACGGATGCGGACCACATACTCTGATCCCTTCTGCAGGCGGGTGATATTGAGTTTGGTCTCAAGGCTACCGGAGCTAACACCTCCCCAGGTCTCCTTGGTGGACTCTCTCTTCTCCACAATATAGTTTGTGACGGGGCTGCCGCCGTCGTCCTTAGGAGGACGCCATTCAATCATCATAGAGTCTGGGGTGACCTCCAGGATGTTGACAGGTCCAATGGGAGCAGCAGGGACATCCAGGACGGTGACATTCAAGGCTACCGTCTTGGTTCCTGCTGGGTTGGACACAGTGAGTAAGTAGCTTCCTGTGTGGTTCCTGGTGCACTCGTTAATGCTGAGCACTGTAGAGAAATTGTCGGTGTCGATCTTGATGTTGCCCTGGCTGGTGATCTCCTCTCCTTCGATGGACCACTTGGCGGTAGGGACTGGGATTCCTCTCATTATAGCTGGCAGCCTGATGGTCGTGCCGGCCTTTACTGTGATGCCTTCAATGAGCTTCACATCCACCTCGAGGACTGGAGGCACTGTGGGAAAACGGAAACATTCATTATGTTCACAAACATTTGCCTTTACTCACTACACCACCAGAACCATCCCAAATACATTTGCGTCCCGTATCCTTACCGAGTTTCTCCTGGCAGAGGATAGGCACGGTGGTGTCGGGTCTGCTGAGGCCGATGGCGTTCTCAGCCCTCACTCTGAAGCGGTAGGTCTTTCCCTCCTCCAGGCCAGTCACATGACTCTCTGGGATGCTGACAGTCTTCCACTCATCCCATTCCCTCTCACCTTCCTCCTGGTACTCCACCAGGAAGCCTGTGATTTCACTTCCTCCATTGCGGTCAGGCCAGTTCCATTCCAGCCAAACCTCGGTCTTGTCCACGTCAGTGTGGTGCAAGTCTTTGGGAGGACCTGGAGGGACTAGATGGACAACAGCAGACATCTTGTAGTAACAGTGTTTGTTTTAAGTTAGCCAGAAAAATAAAACTAGTTCTCTATTGAGAATAACAAATCCTGAGTATTTTCTTTGTATTTCACCCGACAGATTCAATGAGGACCGACAAAATGGACCAAAAAATGTTAAGAATAAAGTAAGGCATCAATTAGGTTCTAAAATGTGACATAAATTCAGTATTTGTTTGCCTTAATTCTCTTATTTCATATATAAATTCCTTAATTTATAAATATATTTGTGTTTTATTTGTTCTTTTATTCACGTAATAAATATATTTAAAAATCAATTCATTCGTAAATAAAATTGACGAAGAATTTGATGTTAATATGAAGTTTAATATATAGATAAATAACTACAGAAACAAATTGAAAGAAAAGATTTCTGTCCAATTTTAGTGATTATTCCACAAACAACTACATGAGCAATTAGACTCAACAAATTCAGATATAGCAGATATACCTAGTAACCAGAAACCTTCACACAAGTTTTACAAATGCATTTATTTTTTAAGTAGGTAATGATTGTCTTGGTACTTACAGAGAGGGTTCATTGCCTTGATGGCCTTCGGCGTCTCGACGTACTCGCTGCGACCAAACTGGTTCTCAGCAGCAACTCTGAAGGTGTAAGACGTTCCCTCCATGAGGTGTTTCAGCATCATGCTGCGTTTCTTGGATGTGGAGCAAACAGGGACCCATTGAGTGGACGCAGTGTCCTTCTTCTCCACCACAAAGTTAGTGATGCGAGTACCACCGTTGTCCTCCGGGTCCTTCCAGGACAGGTAGGCAGAGTCACTCCTGACATCAGACACTCGGAGGTGCTGGATTGGTCCAGGTTTGTCTGAAGAGAACAAGCAAGAAAAATGAGAAAAGTGTGAGTTTTGAGTCCTGAAAGAAGAGAACCCAATCGAACATAGAACCCAAGGAGAAATATTAGACTAGTGTATTTGTCTGCTCAAGGAAATTACGTTTGTGGTAACAGCTGATCAGTGTCTACAGCAGCTTGGCGGAATTTGATCTAATTCCTCAGAACAGAACCAGTTCAGTTGTGAGATGTTGGTGGTTTCCTCTCATTAACTGATGCTCCAATATTTATATTGGATTAAGGTCAGGACTTTGACTTGTTCCTAAACATTAATCTTGTTCTTCTTTAACCATTCTTTTGGAGAACGACTTGTGTCATCTCTGAAAATGACTGATTGGTTTCTCAATGTCTACTCTAAGGACTTATGAGAAAATCTTGAAAGACGCAAAAATGTTCATGTGCGTGACAACTGTACTACTACTAATAAAAGTTTAATAAAAGCATTGTGCCATACTTACCGAGGACCAGCACGGTGCAGGTGACAGTCTTGGATCCGGCCGGGTTCTCCACGGTAAGGGTGTAGTCTCCACAGTCACCACGGTTACAGAACCTCATCTCCAGTTTGGTGCCAGACTGGTTGGTCTCGATGTCGGCCCTGGTGGGAACCTCTGCTTCGTTCTTCTTCCAGGTGACAGTGGGGAACGGGACGCCTTTGATGGTGGCCATCAATGTGATGTGAGTGCCGGCCATGGCCTTCACCTCTCGGGTCATTCCTGCATCCAGAATCAACTCTGGAGGCTCTGCAGAGGCAGAAGAAACAGGTTATTAACACTGTCATAATGTTTATGTTTCTTAAATCTTAGCTACAAGCTGGTAACACTGAAAGGACAACTCACCAAGTCTGTCCTGGACTCTGATTGGCTCCTTCAAGTTGGCTGGGTCGGACTCTCCTGCTGCGTTGACAGCCATGACTCTGAAGCGGTACAGTTGACCATCTTCCAAGTTGATCACCTTAAACTTTGTCTCCTGGCAGGAGTCTGGGGTCTGGTTCACCTGCAGCCGCACAAGAATTCAGTTTAAAGAAAGAGGACGCCAAGACCACGAGGTCATTCAGATAAAAAGGATAAATCTGCTTTACCTTGAGCCATTCCTCCTCTCCAGCCTTCTGGAATTCCAGCAGATAACCAAAGATCTTCCCTCGGCCAGTGTCAACCGGCGGCTCCCAGGACAGAGTCACTGACTCCTTGGTGAAGTCAATGGCCCGAAGGTTCACGGGTGGACTGGGTTTCACTGTATGGAGAGTTTCTGTAGTCTTTAAACAGTCCGTTAATAACACATGAGGAGGTTTTCGGAGGTGAACTTACCGATGGGATCTTTGGCGAAGACAGGTTTGGTCGGTGGGCTCGGGTCTCCAGCTCCCACTTCGTTCTCAGCGCTGACTCTGAACTCGTACTCACAGCCTTGTAGCAGCTCCATCACCCAGTACTCCACCCTGGGATGGATTCGTTCAGTGTTGCAGCGAACCCACCTGTAAACAGAAACAGTTTGTGTATTAACGCTAGAGAAACACGATCACATGTGGAGCTTCAGTCTCAACACCTCATTTTATGGCAGTTTCTGGCTGGTTGTGTACCTGTTGGCCATGGTCTCCTTCCTCTCCACGATGTAGCCTGTTATTGGTTTTCCTCCATCAGCCGGTGGCTCCCAGCTGATGAGGGCAGAGTTGTGGTAAACCTCCTTCACTGTGGGTTGTTTTGGAGCATCGGGCACCTCTGCAATGGAAGCAAACAGACGCGATAAGACCACAGTGGATTCCTCTGTGATTAGCATCTCTCTGTGGACATCAGGACTTACTGAAGATGTCTCTAGCCTTGGTCTCTGCCGACAGGAGGGGATCGCTGATGCCATAGATGTTCTGAGCCATGATCCGGATGATGTACTCGCGACCCTCGATCAGTTTGGGAACCTGTCAAAACAAACAGGGGTTTTTGCCGTGTTCATATTCCTGCTGAGTTGCATGAGTTAAGAGATTTGAGAACTAAAACCACTTCTGACCACAGACCATCTGGAAACAAAACCGAATCTGTGCTTTTTGTTAACAAAGGCTTCAAACATTTTTACTCACCCTGCAGGTGGTTCTGGTACAGGATGAGGTGACGGGCATCCACAGGTCTCTGTTGGTGTCTCTCTTCTCGATAATGTAGTTGGAGATGGCGCAGCCTCCGTCGTCTAGAGGAGGGTTCCAGGAAACCACCATGTAGTTCCTGTAGACCTCGTCGAACACGACGGGGCCCTCTGGTGGCTGAGGACGGTCTAACAAGAGGAAGCATTCGCAGTGGTGACTACTCTCTAACTTGTCTGTAACTTTTCTTGTTAAAAAGTCTTTAAATGCTTTAATGTACAGTTAGCCTATCTTAGCGCAGTGACTCACCGACCACCGTGATGGTGCAGATTCCTGTGCGGGGGCCAGCGGCATTCTCTACGCTGACGCAGTAGCGGCCGCTGTGTTCTCTCTTGGCCTTGCTGATGCTGAGGCTGAGGTGGTGGGTGGTGCTGTGGAGGCTGATCTCCTCGTCGGCCTTCAGCTCCTCGTCGTTCTTGGTCCAGGTAATAGTTGGAACCGGTTTGCCACTGTAACGTCCCGACAGTGTGCATGTGTCTCCCACCTTCACCATCATCTTGTCCCTGAAGTCTAGGTCCAGAGTAGGTGGTTCTGAGGGGTGAGAATTTGAAAAATTACAAAGGTTCGAGTCTTGACTCCAATGAAGCCTTTGACTTTGTTGTCGAGTCACTCACCGAGCTCATCCTTGCACTGCACAGGTTTGGTGGCGAAAGACATCTTGCCCTGTCCCACTTGGTTGACGGCGGAGACTCTGAACTCGTGGCTCGATCCGTCCTTCAGGCCGGTCAGCGTAAACTTCCTGTCCATCAGCTTGTCCTCTCCACCCACTCGTGTGAAGTTGTCGCGGCCGATCATTCGTGACTCAAGGATGTACTGAGTCACCTCAGCACCGCCATCATACTTGGGCGGTCTCCAGGCAACAGAGATGGAGTCCTTGGTTACGGCCGTGATGATCAGGTCCTCTGGACGTTCTGGAACGGCTGGAGGAGACACAAACGACTTTTAATTCAGCACTTGCAGCAGCAGATGGTAAAAGATGCAGATGGAAACAAATGACTCACAGATGGGATCTGTGATGAGAACCATCTTGTCTGTCTCAATGAATGGTCCCATGCCGATGATGTTCTCAGCTGCGATTCTGAAGAAGTAGCCCTTGCCGTCAATGAGTCCCTGCACCACAGCATTGTTCCTCGTCACCGTGTAGGACACCGAGGTCCAGCCCATGCGGTCAGATTCCCTCTTCTCAATGATGTAGTTGGTGATGGCTGAGCCGCCATCATCCTCAGGCGAGTACCAGGTCAGCCTGCAGGAGTCGGTCGTCAGGTTCTCGCCAGCGAAGGGAAGGCCAACTGGTCCAGGGACGTCTAAAAGGACAAAGGAGAGGACAGGAAGTCAGAGTATGCTTTTAGGGGATGAAATCAGTATTTCACTAAGGTTTGGTGACTCACCAAGGACCTCAACGATCACAGCCTTCTTCCTCTCTCCTCCTTCGTTCTTGGCACTCAGTGTGTAGATACCCTGGTGTTGCCGTCTGCAGTTCTTGATGACCATTGAATTGGAGATGCCCGTCGTCTCCACCACCGCCTCTTTGGGAATCTCGGCATCATCTCTGCACCAGGTGATCTGGGGGGCGGGTTTACCAGACACGTAGGCGATGATGCGGATGGTGGCGCCAGCATGGACCACGATCTTCTCCTTCACTGAGGCATCCAGGTCCATCTCAGGAGGAACTGGCAAAGAAGGCGACAGTTTTATCATTGGAATCACGTGTTGCACCAACAGACATCAACATGAGCTGGATCCGAGTCCTACTTGTTCTGTCTTTGACTTCGATCAGCTCAGACACAAGTCCTGGCTCTCCCTCTCCGGCAGCGTTCACGGCTCGGACTCTGAAGCGGTACAAACCACCTTCCTTCAGACCAGGAACCACAAACTTGGTTCCTCTGATCTCAGTGTCCTTCGCCTGGAGAGACAAACACAGCTCAGGAGGTCAGTTGAATGTGAGGATGCATTTGAACTCATCAGCAGTATGGTTTTGTGTTTTTTACCTTCTCCCAGCCCTCGTCACTTTCTGGCTCCTTCTCCTCCTCTGCGTCGCTCAGCAGCAGCAGCTTCCTCTGAGCTTTCTTCTCCTCCTCCTCCTTGTTCACCTCCTTGAACTCCACAATGTAGCCTGTGACCTTTGAACCTCCGTCCATCGCAGGAGGAATCCACTCCAGCTCCACGGTTGACTTTGTCCAGTCGATGACCTTCGGAGTGGGTGGTCCGGGAGGCTCTGATTGACATATGCCAAAATTTTAGGGTTGGAATTTTTAATTCAACTGCAATTTAAATAATGGCACTGTAACGTCCTCCAACACCATCTCTGTCTTACTGATGGGGTCTCTGCAGAGCACGGGGTCAGAGGGCACGCTGGGCAAACCACAGCCGGCAGCGTTGACGGCGATGATCCTGAACTGGTACATGGCACCCTCCAGGAGGCCAGTGACATCCCAGTTGTTGCCCAGCGGCAGCGCCCGGATCGGGTCGCGGGTCACCCGGGCCCAGCGCTTGGCTGTAGTCTCCTTCTTCTCGATGATGTAGCCGGTGATGGAGGAGCCACCATCGTACTTGGGCTCGTCCCAGTTGACGGTCATCGACTCGAGACAAACGTCCGTCACAGTCGGTTTCTCACACTGACCTGGAACAGCTGCAAGAGGACGGAGCAACAATCAATCATCAAGTCCATGGTGCACAGACATGATGGAAACATGGGTTAGAGATAGGTGAACGTACTGAAAAGGTTCCTGGCCTTCTCTGGCTCGCTGATCAGCGGCGGACCAACTCCAAACTTGTTTTGGGCCATGACTCTGAACTCGTATTCGTGGTTCTCCGTCAGTCTTGTCACCACGTAGGCACACTCCTTGGGGTCGTTCGAGACGTGGACCCAGGATTTCCTGTTGTCCTCGCGCTTCTCCACTACGTAGTTGGTGATCTTGGACCCGCCGTCATCGGTGGGAGGGTTCCAGGCTAGGCCGATCCTCTCAGCAAACACCTCCGTGAACTTGAGTGGACCGACAGGCTGGCCGGGAGGTCCTGCAGATGGAGGGAGGACATTTGTTTTAGTGTTAAATATTCAAATTGCATTCGTACTGATATTTCAATATGAATATTTACTTTATTAAAGCAACCCACAATTACTTCACACATTATGCTTGAAGAAATATGATTCAGCAGCTGCATATGGTAATTTATTTCAGTCATTAGTGTAAAACCTGATGTGTCAACTATGATACAAAACGAAAATCATTTATGGAAAAGTTTATCTTTTCTAGATTTTGCTTAAAAGGGAAATTAAACATGATGTGACTAATAAGGGTGTAAATATTCATTCCTCCTCACCCAGAACTGAGAGCTTGATGTCCTTGGTGGCGGTGCCCAGGCTGTTGCTGGCTGTCAAGCTGTAAAGGGCGCTGTCATGGCGGCTGGCCTGCTGGATGAGCAGCGTGCACTTGTCCTGCGTCACCAATTTGTTGATGTGCTGGTCGTACTGGACGGCGGACTTCTCCTCGGGCTTGGCCAGGCTGGCCTTCTGCCAGGTGAGCGTGGGGAAAGGACAGCCGCTTACCTTCGCCACGATGCTGACATCACAGCCCTCCTCACCCTCCATGGCCTCACGCAGCTCGATGGTAGGAGCACCTGTGCAGCAATTAATTTGGGTCGACAAACCAGTGTTAACGTCATTAATGAAGATGGTGACAAAAAATATTCATCAACAACCATTTTTCTATGGCTAATATATTGACAAGTTGAAACTAACCTTTGGCGGACGGTTCACGACACTAAAGGCAAAAACAAACTGCACTGACCACTGACTGTGTTTTATGTTTTTACACTGGCTGCTGATTGAATGTTGTGTTGTGAACAATAGTGCCTCTTATTTATTTATTTATTTTCCAGTGCTCTTTTATGTATTTTAGTGCATTCTTTTATTCTTGTGTGTTTTAAACTTTAAACTTTTTAAATGGCACTTTACTGCACCTTATAATTTTGTTGTACTAGTCAAGAAAGACATTCTATTCTATTATGATCTGTGTTAGCGGTGTCCTTTCTTTCTTAAACTGTTTAAGTTCAAGAAGCCTCATCTAAGTACTTTACTAGTTAGAATTTTTCTAATTCCCTCTCCCAGATGTCGTTCCAACTCCAGAAATAATCATCCTGTAAATGGCTGAATGGCGCCTGTCACTCACATGTCTGATCCTTGATGATCATGGGTCCGACAGTGGCAGAGGGTCTGCTGGGTCCCGCGGCATTGACGGCTTTTACTCTGAACTCATATTCTCCTCCCTGAGGATCAACCACACAGTCGATGGTAAGTCCAGCTCTGACGGAAACTCAGCAGCGTATTCACACATTCACCACAGATTAAATCTCCACCAGCAATGACTCTTGTTCCATGTTCAGTTACAGTTGGGGTTACTCAAGGCTCCGTTTTGGATCCATTCCATTTTAAATGTACTGTTTAATCAAGGTGACCTTGAGAGAACTAAACAGAAATCTCTGAATCTGGAACTTGGAAGTAGTGTGAAATTAAGTCAACTTTGACTGAATGAACATATAACTTAGCAAAGTCCTTTAAAAACGTAGACAAACCTCCTTCAGATCCTCCACCACAAAGGTGAGCTCCTCCACGTCTCTCTTGTTGCACTGCTTCCAGGTCTCTTTCTCTTTGCCGCTTGTGTCCCAGCTCAAACGTTCAATTATGTAATGCTTCACCGGGGATCCGCCATTGTTTTTCGGTGCCTCCCAGCTCAGAGTGACTGTGTTCTTTGTCACAAGGTTGACCTTCAGCTTGGTGGGGGGGTCGGGGGGGTCTGAGGAGGAGGAGGAAGGTTAGAACAGTCACGGTAGCAGGTTTTTGGCAGTTTGTGAGGTATCTCTTTAGAACAGAAGGTGTCCTTACAGATGGGGTCTCTAGCCCGGACTGGATCAGTGGTGACCGTGAACGGACCAAATCCAAGTCTGTTCTCGGCCCGGACCCTGAACAGGTACTCCTGACCCTCCAACAGTCCTGGAACCACGTACGCCTGGCTAGCACAGGCTGCATTCACCTGGTAACCAATAAATTCATCAGATAATCAATCACCTTTGCTCGTTCTAAGGAAGGGGTTCCGTTCTGAGACTAAATTTAGTCAAACATAGTTTTGTCTGTCTCATTTAGAAAGGTTTAAAGTCATAGGGGCCCGAGTTTCAGCTCCCAGTGTTTGTGCAAAGCTAGGCTAAAAGCTGCTGGTAGAAGTGCAAGTCTGACTCAAAGTTCATCGACAATTTTCAGTACCTGAAGCAAAGGAAAAGTAAAATGAGATGCTGGAGGAGTTCCTATGAAGAGCAATGTTTACCTTGGTCCAGGCCTTGTCTGTGACACATTTCTTCTCAATAAAGTAGCTCTTGATTCGTTCTCCTCCATCGGTTTCCGGAAGTTTCCAGATTAACCTCATGGTTGACCGAGTGATGTCGGTAACCTTCAAATCCTTTGGAGGTCCAGGAACATCTGGAAGAACAAACAAACAGTCAGACATCCAACATGCAGCCAGAGAAAAGTCTCCTCAGTACCAAAACCCCTAAACGCACCGAGAACGATGACTCTGACGTTAATGTGCTTCTGTCCAGACTTGTTCTTAGCGGTGATGGTGTAACGTCCAGAGTGGGTCCTCAGACTGACTGGGATGGTCACAACGGATGAAGTGTCCGTGGATTCAATCTGAAGACAAACGAGAAAATTAGAACAAGGTCAAAGTTTAACTCCACAGAATCCCGTCTCCCATGAAACATCCAGCAACAAACATCTTCAAGGAGACGTCACAGGTGTGAAGGTCTCACCTCGGAGTCCACAGGCAGTGTGTGCAATTTGTTCTTCTTGTGCGTTTTGGCTTTGCCATAAAAGTCCCAGGCCACCTTGGGAGCAGGGCGGCCCCTGATGGTGACGGGGATCCTGACTGGATCTCCGGCTCGGATGCACACCAGGTCTTCAGCCATCACATCAAGGCTAAGGGAAGGTGGAACTGTGGAGGAAGAGACATTATGTCAGTGAAGGACATGGACAAACCCACAACATGCAGATAGTTTTTAGAGATTTAAAGTGAGACATACGCTGGATATCCTCAACAAGAACCTCGCTGGTGCGGGGGCTGGGGTCGGACTCGCCAATGTCGTTGACTGCGATGATCCTGAAGCGGTATCGCTTCAGCTCGCGGAGGCTGGGCACAGTGAACTCAGTTGTGGGGTGCAGTGATTCAGGATCATTCACCCTCACCCAGTCTGATGAGCCCTCATCCTGGATCTGGACAATGTAGCCCTTGATAGGACTTCCTCCATCGTTCTCTGGTGGCTTCCAGGTCAGAGTGACGCTGTGCTTCGTCTTATCGGCCACCTCAGGGGCAGCAGGCATGCTGGGAGGAGCTGGAGGGGGATGCAACACAATATGAAAACATTATAACTCTGCAAATCTATCATCATGAGAGAAAATGAAAAGAAGATTCAGTCTGTGTGTAAAAAAAAGGATTTTTACTCACTGAGTGGATCGACAGCAAAGGCTGAGTCTGAAGGTCCACTGAAAGGTCCGGTTCCTGCTGAGTTGCTGGCAGCAACCCTAAACTCATACTCGGTTCCTTCAAACAGACGCGTCACCTGGATGACACAAAAGAGGCAGTCATTTGATATGTAATTCTGGGACTTACTTTTTCATGAAAAGATGTGTGAACACGCATCCGCTAAATTCTTCAATGTCTTTGTTAACATTACCAAGGTTTGAGATCATCTATCACAGAAAAATATATTTTTTTCATTAGTAAAGCGGACCTCTCATTCTGATTCCCTTCACAAATTATCACTTTTTTAGGTTCACTGAAAGTCTAAAATTCAAATACAGATTCTACATTTGCTAGATAAAAAGGTTTTTTAAGTAGCGCAGAAGCTCACCTGATACTCCCAGCCCTTCACGCCCCTCTTGGTGACAGGCATCTTGTTGACTTTGGCCCAGTAGGCGGTACCTTTCTCCCTCTTTTCCAGCCAGTAGCCAGTGATCATGGAGCCACCGTTGTCTCTGGGAGGTTCCCAGGTCAGGGTCATGGAGGTCTTGGAGTACTCTGCAATGGTTGGTTTCTCCGGCGGGCCAGGAAGGCCGAAGGGGTCTGTGATCTGGACGTTCTCTATCATGCATGGGTCAGATTTACCGTAGCGGTTCTCGGCTCTGACCTGGAAGTGGTAGGTCTTGTTGGTCTCCAGGTTCCACACCTGCAGGACAGGGAGGCAGGATTAACGCTAGGTTAAAGGTTAAATATACTTAATGGTGTCATCGATGCTGATGTCACATGAACTTACTCCGTATTTCTTCTCAATGATGCTGTTGGTAACTTCCTCCCACTGAGGTTCAGCTGGAGCTTCCTCTCCTTCCTCCAGCTCAGGCTCTTCTGTTATGACTTCCTTCTTCTCAATGATGTAGTTGGTCAGCTCGCTGCCACCATCATCCAGGGGTGCATCCCACTGGAGGTAGCAGGACTCTGCCCTGATGTTGGAAACTGCCAAGTTCCTGGGTGGAAGTGGTCGGTCTGAGGAGAGGAGCATGGCTTCAGTCAGTCTGAAACAGTCTGATTTCATTTGATTTCATTGACTACAGTTGTGCGATGTCTTTCCACTCACCCAGCACCAGAACTGTGGTGGTGTGCTTGGCTGAGCCCATGTTGTTGGAGGCAGACACGGTGTAGGTGCCACGGTCCCTCCTGTTGGCTGCTGGGATGGACAGCACTGTCTTACAGTTCATCCTTCCTGTCACCTCTGTCTCCATCAGTAGAGTCTCGGTGGGCGCCTCGATCACCACGTCGTCCTTGGACCACTCCACCTTGGGGATGGGGAGTCCGAGGACGTCAGCAGGGATCTCAATAAGCTCGCCCTTCTTCACAGTAATGAGGTCGCCCTTGAAGTGCTTCAGCATGTGGACCTCAGGAGCCACTAAGAGGAACAAAATGAATGAGCACATGAAGAATGATCACTGGACTTTTCCTTGAATGTGCAAGTAAAGGTTTAAAGGTTTAAAGGCCTCACCTTCGTCATCCTGGATGACCACAGTCAATGGGATGGACGGCTCACTTTCTCCAATGAGGTTGGCACACTTGATTCTGAACTCGTACATCCAGGCCTCATCCAGACCCTCCACTGTCAGCGTCATGTTAGGGCAGATCTCGGTGTTGCAGGGCTCGAACGCCTGCTGGTCCTGCCTCTTCTTCTCAACAAAGTAGCCGATGACAGGGCTGCCGCCATCATTGCGAGGAGGCCTCCAGGCCAGTGTGATGGAGTTCTTGGTGCGCTCTGTGTAGTGGAACTTCTCTGGGTATGAAGGGGGGCCTGCAGAACCACCAAAGTAAGAACGAGCTTTAGGCACAGTTACACTTTTTAACCAAGACCTTTATCACACAACTCGTAAAGCACTCACCCTGAGGGTCCACAGCCTTGATGGGTCCCAGCTCCACAGGTGGGCCCATGCCGTACTTGTTCTTAGCAATCACACGGAACATGTACTCCTGTCCTTCCATGATGCCAACGCACTCGCACTTGGACGAGGCAGTTTCGATGGGCTGCCTCCACGTGTGCATCTTGGCATCTCTTCGCTCAACAATGAAGCCAGTCAGGTCGCTGCCTCCATCGTCCTCAGGGTCATCCCAGTTCAGGAAGATCATCTTACGAGTGACGACCACAGGCTTCAGGTCAGTGATGGGTCCAGGTACATCTGAAGATTACAACCGTATATTATTCTTTGCCATCAGCATTGACGTAATCTGTCCTGACGATATGTTTTGGATTGAAACAACTCACCCATGACCTCCACTCTGGTTGATGCACTCTTGGTGCCACTGGGGTTGCAGGCAGAGATCTGGTATTTGCCACAGTCTTTCCTCTGGACATTCTTGATCGAGACAATGCTGTCGTTGCCCTCGGTGAGGATCTCTACGCGATCTTTGTCGGGTTTGGCGTCGTCCTTAGTCCAGCTGATGGATGGGTAGGGTTTACCAGTGACTGTAGCAGGGACAAGGAGAGTTTCTCCAGCTCTGATGATCACGCCATTCTTGACAGACAGGTCCAGTTCAATCACTGGTATCTCTGTGGAGGGTAACCAGCAGGAAAGAAGAGCACGGTGCATCAACACAACCATGAATATATGATTTGAATGAAACACTTTTATGTTCTTGTTTTTTTTTGAGCTGACCTGCAGGATTCCTGACGAATACAGACTCTGTGAATCCGGGTGTTCCCTCTCCGGCGGCATTGCATGCAATGACTCTGACCAGGTATTTTGCTCCCTCACGGACTCCATAGACCGTGAAGACTCTGGTCTTCCAGGGTCGTTCTGTAGACCTGGACCAGTCCTTGGTACCAGCCATGGCCTGAAAACAACACACAAAAAATCAAAATCCTTGGACTAAGTTTTTCAGACAACAGTCGTGAACTTGTAGCTATGAGGTGACTTCATGGTCTGACCTTATCCACATGGTACCCCAGGATCTCGCCTCCACCATTGTCAGCAGGTGGGTCCCACTCCACTTCAATGGAGTGGTCAGTGGTTGCCAGCACTCGGGCAACTGGGGGTCCGGGAGGTACTGCAGGGGCACAAATAAATACAGATGATTAGACTTGAAGCATCTGCACATTGTGACAAAACGCTCTCACCAACAAACTGGTCACATACAGATTGGAGCCTGAGCCGTCTTGGGTTCTGAGGGGGTACTGAACTTTCCAGGGCCGGCCTGGTTTTCGGCCGCCACCCTGAAGATATACGTCAAGCCCTCGATCAGACCTTCAACATTTAGCTCGGTGTCTGGGATGATGTTCCTGAAGACCGGGACAGGAAGTAATATTAATATTAATATTGTTATCTAAATAGTAAATAAACCACACAAAATAAACTGGTTTTATTATTTACCTGTTGGCACGTGCCCAGTGTGAACTGTTGATCTCGCGGCGCTCCACCCAGTATCCAACGATGGGGCTGCCGTTGTCATTTGGTTCGTTCCATGTGACCAGCATGCTGTTGGCTGTAATGTCATCGATCTCTGGCTTATCAGGAGCCTCAGGAGGTTCTGGAAGCACAGGGACGGGAAAGTGTTTTATAATCTGACTTTTTACTCAGTGCTGAGTACTGAGATAAGCGATACTTAAAACTCCATCCATGAATTTAAAATGAAGAGTTTAAAGTTAGTCAAAAGCTACTTTTAGGTCAGTGGTTAAAAAAAAAGAGGCCGTACCGAAAGGATTCTTGGCAATCAGTGGTTTAGAGATGCAGGGCGGTCCAGCTCCATACTTGTTCTCAGCCACGACCCTGAAGAGATACTCCTTCTTCTCAATGAGTTTGGGCACCAGGTAGCGGCATCCTCTCAGAGTGGAGGTAACACAACTCCAGCCAATCTCCAGCTTCGAGTTGTCCTTCTTCTCCAGGGTGTAATTGAGTATCTCGCTGCCACCATCGTCCAGAGGAGGATCCCACTTGCAGATGACAGAGTTCTTCCTCACCTCCTCGAATGTGAAGTTAACCGCTGGACCGGGAGTATCTGTGGACAGAATTACCGAGTTTTAGTTTCTAAATGTTTGCTGACCTGTGTTGTATAAAACCAGATTTCCATACATGCCCTACCTCCACACCAACACACAACCTCCCCAGCTCCTTTTAACTACCTTTTCCATTGCTTAGGAGTGACTCCCGCTCCCCCCGGTTTTGCGGGCTTTAGCCACACCCACGCTTGTTGCTGCTAGCAGCGTGCTACAGAGTAAAGTTATGTTCAAACAACCAGTGAACGAAAGAAAACGACCGTTATGCTGTTATGAGCTTTCAAGCAGAACACAATGAACGTAATAAAAGATAAAAACTTAGCGGAGGACTGCGCCAACGGTGTAATGGATTCAATGAAAGCTTCCCTACCGGCGCTCCCTGGTCTGTCGCCGTATATCACGTCCATCGCCTCAGACCATTTCAGGACCTTTCGATCAGCACCACTCGTATTGTTGTGTCTATTGGCTGCCCGATAATCAGCCGTCATTTTTTAAGTTTCTCCTTCACTTGTTTTACTCGTTTTGATAAAGCCAAATTTGTCCATCTCAGCCGCGATCCGCTGGAAAACCATGTCGTTCCGAGAGGTCCCGTCCAACTCCCGCTGTATACTGTCTTCTCCCAACAAGGACAGAAAAGCCCTCACCTCCGGGTTGGTCCAGAACGACTTTACTTTTCTAGTCATCATTTAAAACAATTTACCGACACGAGAGCAGAAAGTGGAAAGTGAGCAGCTTACTACTATTCAGTACCGTCTGTCTAGTCAAAACATCCTGCTTTGTACCTGGCGCTGTTTTTTTTTTCTGACCAATCGGTAGTAAGCAGCGTTCTACGTCACATTTTCGGCCCCGGTTCACCTACTTCAGACCAACCACAGAGGAGGAACTAAAAAGTACCCAGAGAAGTTTGACTTTGGCCTCGTTCCGCCCACCTCCTAGCAATGGGAATAGCGATTTAAAGTGGGCGGTGCGGGGCGACGTGGAGGTAGGCCTGTATGGAATCTACTGAATCAAGAAGATGGCTGCCAGTGCCTGACAACAATAAATTTAGACCATAAATGGGTTCCCAGCTAAAAGGGGGGCAGGGTTGATGAGAAAGGACTCTCTGACGGGTATAGTGAAACAGATTTTTAAGCTAAAACCTCCAGAGGCAACTGGGGTTTAGATGCTGCATATTTGTTATATTCATTAAACTGTTCTTCAACTCTGAAGAACAGAAGAAGAAGAAACATCTTCTCTGGCCTCGTTTTCATATTCTAGGCTGTAGGTAAACATGAGACTCTCACCAAGCACGTTGACCTCGCAGGTGGCTGAGGCGATGCCTTGGTCGTTCTCCACTTTGATCATGTAGACGCCATGATCGGGCCGGACAGAGTCCTTGATGACGATGGAAGACACGCCCTTGCGGCTGTTATTGATAGCCAGACGCTCGTTGATGGTTGGGTAGTCGGACTCCTCCACCTCTGGCTCTGCAGCCTCCTCCTCCTTCTTCTTTTCCCCCTCTCCCTCCTTCACCTCTCCCTCCTTCTTCTCTTCTTTCTTCTCAGCTTCTCCCTCCACCTTCTTCTCCTCCTCTCCCTCCTTCTTCTCCTCTCCTTCCTTCACCTCTCCTTCCTTCTTCTCCTCCTCCTTCTTCTCCACCTTCTTCTTCAGGGGTTTTTCGGGCCTCTTGCGGAGGGGCTCAGGTCGGATCACCTGGTTGTTCCAGTACCAGGTAATCTGGGGGTACGGTGAACCAGAAATGTTGGCATCCAAGCAGATCTCGCAGCCTCGTCTCACATTGAGGCCGGACTGAAGGCTGCCACTCAGGAAAACCTTTGGAGGATCTGACAGAGAAATGAAGTAAAGTTAACATTTATTCCATCCGTAGATTTTCTTCCTGTAGATGGTTCCCCCGGAAACATGTAAATGTGAGTTTGAACCGTTGAGTTTGTCTTGCTCTGAGACTATAAAGCTGTATGATTTTCAGAAGCTGGCACCATCCTTACCGATGGCGTTGGAGGCCTTGACGAACAGAGTGTTGCGTGATGGCTCGCTGACTCCAGCAGCGTTCTCGGCTCTGACTCTGAAGGAGTAACTCTTGCCCTCTGTCAGGCCTCTGACGGTGTAGGACAGGACGGGCACCAGGAAGTCGTTGCACCTCTCCCACTTCTCCTCGCCCTTCTGCTGCCTCTCCAGGATATAGCCCATGATCTTGGCACCGCCGTCGTACATGGGAGGCTTCCAGGTCAGTGTGACTGTGCTGGACGTGGGGTTGTGGGTTTCCACGTCCACAGGAGGGTCGGGAGCATCTGAGACAAGAGACAGATCTCACTTGGATTTCTCTTGGACATAAACAGCTTTTAGTATCAAGTGACAGAAAGTGAGTTTTCACGCATCCCGTCAGAATTTTCTGTTCTTACGTTTCTGGTCCTGGGCAATGACTGGGTTGCGGAGCTCAATGAACTCTCCTCCTCCAATCTTGTTGACGGCCTGGACTCTGAAGTAGTACTCTCCGTTGGGGATGAGGTCTTTGATGTTCCAGCTCACCTTGTTCTCGCCGGACATCATGTTGACGTAAGTCCTCCTGCCGGCCTCACGGCGCTGCACAAACACAAAGAACAATAGCAAACATCAGCTTCCAACATTCAGACTTTTCCAGGTCCTGACGTGAACAGAAATAATAACACGGCACCAGCTCAGACCTGCAGGACGTAATGAAGGATTGGGCTGCCACCATCGTAGTCTGGAGGATCCCAGGAAACCTTGCAAGAGCTCTTTGTGATCTCAGATGCCACAATTTCCTTGCAGGGACCGGGAAGACCTGAGGACAAAGAAAAAAATTTGAAAATAATCTGCTGATTAAAGTTTAAGAGGTCACCAGCTCGGCAATGGATTACCAATGACTTTGACGTTGATGGTGGCGCTGGCACTTCCAAGTTTGTTTTCCAGAGTCACTTTGTAGACTCCAGCGTCAGCGTGGATGCTGCTGTCAACCTCCAGATGGCAGGAAGTGTACTCCTTCCTGTTGAACACAACAGTCACAGATACATTTATAGATGAGAGAGATTAATCTGAACTACATCTCTGGACAATAAATGAAACAATTAGCTACATGATCTAAGAAAACATCAGATACGTCCTAGTTCACAGGTGTGAAACATGTGGCCTAGAGGGTATAATCTGGGCCACAGCATGAATAAAACAGACCCACGACTAAACAGTTTATTCAATGTTAACATTCTCGTAAGTTACATGTTCTGTTTTGCTCTAAAACAAATGGAAAAGTCTGAAGTTGTCATTATTTCTAGGTTTTTTATTATACTGGTACGGTCTGCTTGAAATCAAACTGGGCTAAATGTAGCCCCCAAAATAAAAGTTTGCCCCCCCTGGCCTATTTAGAAACTGACAAAACAAGATTGGATTTGACCTGATCCACCGACTGGTTGTTTCAGTTTTAGTTTGTGTACGATGTTCAGCTACTAGGGAACTTCTCCTGGATGAGGTTCCAGGTGAGAGAAACACTGACCTGAAGCCGAGGCGTTCATCGGCTTTCAGCTCTTTGCCGTCTTTGTGCCAAGTGATTTTGGGTGAGGGGACAGCTCTGAAGGGAACTGGGATGTGCAGCTTTTCTGTTTCCACAACGACCAGGTCCAGGGTCTGGAATTCCAGCGTTGGGTTACCTGGAAGCATAGACGGTCACAAGTTAGATGATTTAAGCAGCATTGCACTGATCATGTGACTCGTGAAGGTTCTTACAGTCTGACTCTTTGGCAAAGACATTCTCTGAGATGTCGGAGGGTTCGCTGACGCCAACGGAGTTGATGGCCCTCACTCTCAGGATATACTCCTTCTCGGGGACCACCCCTTCTTCTACTCGGTACTTTAACTCCTTCACTGGACGGGAGTTGACCCTCATCCACTTCTCTGTTCCTGCCTCGCACATCTCGATGTGGTAGCCACTAATGGGGCAGCCCCCGTCCCTCAATGGAGGCTTCCAGGCGATGGCCAAGAAGTCCCGGTTGGCTCCGGTCACATGCACCTCAATGGGCGGTGATGGGACCCCTGGAGGGGGCACAATATTAGATTCTGTACACATCCAAAGATTTTATTATGCTTTTAAATGACTCATTACTGGACCAACCTGTTGGATCTTCGATGGTGAGGATCTCAGTCGGTTCACTTGGGTGTCCAACACCAGCTTCGTTCTCGGCACAAACCTGGAACTGGACCTCTGTTCCCTCTATCACATCCGTTACTCTGTACTTACAGTCCGGACCTGAAGTCTTTCCACATTTCACCCAGCGCGTTCCAAGCTTCTCCTTCTTCTCAAGCGAATACCTGCAGGAGGTGAACCGAAAACAAACAGATACCATTTAAATGGTAAGTTGGTATGTAAGTAAGAGTCAATTTCCTGTGTGTCTTCAATCTGATTGGTTAATTGGTTTCTCCTCCATCATTAGTTTCACCCGTGTCTCATTTATCTCTCAGCCTTTCCTTTTGTCCTCTGTTGAGTTTCCTCTGTAAAGTTTCATCCTTGATGATGTACACTTGTGTCTCTAGTGGTACCTTGTTTCTTGACTTTTACTCTCCTTTCATTACAGTTACTTTGTTTCCTGCCTCCCCTTGTGTCTCGCCACTCATCACAACAGGGAAAATATTTGTGTTTTGCTGTTAAAGAACCGACCTGAGGATGGGTCTGCCGCCATCGTTTTTCGGTGCCTCCCACTGCAGGTCGACGTATCTTTTGCTCACGCCGTAGACAGTGAGTGCATACGGTGGCCCTGGAGTAGCTGCAACAACAAAAACATCTCATTAACCCGATAGAGCGGTGAAGAAACAACCCATCAGCAGGTGACTGATTCCCCTCTGGCTTACTGAAAGTGTCTTTGGCCAACACAGAGTCCTCCAGTTCGCAGAATGCTCCGACGCCCACAGCATTCTCGGCAGCAACACGGAATACATACAGCGACCCTTCGTTGAGCGGCGTCACAGTGTACTTCAGCTCCTTGACGGTCGTGTCCACTGCCTGCCAGCCTTTACGTCGGACATCACGCTTCTCCACAACATAGTTGGTAATGGGCGAGCCACCATCGCGCTCCGGAACCGTCCACTTCAGATCGGCACTGTTCCTGCTGATGCCAACAACCTCCAACCAGCGAGGAGCCGAAGGAGGGTCTGAGGAGATGAAGGTTTGCTTACTGATCTCAAGGTTCAACTCTGGAGTTTAATGTCTATTATGAAATGTTCTCAGTGTTTCAAAAATCACAACACCATAAAAGTATATCAGTAATAAAACAAATTCAGATTTCTTTTTGTTCTCTTTCTATTTCCTGTTAAGAGCTCTTCACCTTGTTCCTTGGTTTGTTTCATTCTTTTCAGCTCAGCCTCACGTGTGACTTTACACTTATTTTTTCATTCTCACAAACTGTATTAACACATTTGAGCTAAAACCAGACTAAAACCATCAAATCCCAGTAGGAAAAAGTTAGATTTGTACTGTGAAAACCACAAACATGTTGAACCAACCATTAGAACCAACTTATAATTTAAATCTAAACTCATCATTTCAAAAGCTGATCAACACATTTAGCAAACAACAAAGTTATTTACAACTATTTCCATTAAGAGTCATTTTTGGTCCAACTATTCAGGACCCTGTCCAAAACTATTAGGTGTCCAATCAGTAATAATGTCTAAATGTCCCAAATGTGTCTAATCTCTAAACTCACTTCTCTCTGCTTTATACAAGCAAATGGCAGTATTGTGTGTTCGCCACAGTACACAGGAAGTGCTACTGTTAGCTAGGAGGCTAAGAACTGCTACTGTTGACTGGTTAAGAGGCTAAGAGGTGCTACTGTTAGTTCTGGTTCTCAAGTGACTTCCTTTAGATCCAGTTTAGATTCAGTTTCACATGTAATTTTCTTTAGCGTGTTGCTTCTGTCTATTTCTTACTGAGTCTCTCTTTGCAGAGCACTGGCTCGCTGGGCTCGCTGGGCTCGCTCTCTCCGGCCACGTTCACTGCTCGGACCCTGAATGAGTACTCCTGCTTCTCCATCAGGCCCTTCAGGAAATGCTCCAGGATGCTGATGTTCTCCGCCACACGGATCCAGTCGGTGGTGCCGCTCTTCAGCATCTCAATGACGTAGCCGTCGATCTTTGCTCCACCGTCGTGCTCTGGTTTGGTCCACATCAAGAAGCAGGAAGTCTTAGCCACGTCCTTCACTGTGGGTTTACCAGGAGGCCATGGAGGATCTGGAAGAGGAACAGCAGCCATGTCTTAAACACACTGACAGGATTTCAGACACTGAGTTGAAGTAAGCAAAGTGAACATTTTGTACCAATGGGATCTTTGACAAGAATCTGATCCGTCTCTTTGCTGGGTTTTCCAGTTCCAGCCAGATTCTCAGCGAGGACTCTGAACTTGTACTTCTTCCTGGTTGGAAGACCTTTGACTCTGCAGAGAAAACATCAACACGCTGAAATCTACTGAACAAGCTCGGAGCCATCGTCAGGTCAGACAGCAGAGAGTCTGGACTCACCTGTAGGTGGTGTCTTTGATAGGAAGCTTGTTGCATCTTATCCACTTGTCATGGTCGGGTTCATATCTCTCCACCCAGTACCCTGTGATGGGACTTCCTCCGTCCTCATCAGGCTCATACCAGGTCAGAGTCAACGAGTCCTTGGCGATGTCTGAGGGCTCCAACTTATAAGGAGCTCCAGGAGTGTCTGAGAACATGAAGTAGCAGGTTAAACCCCAAAATAATATGATGATGCATTTTTATAAAAAGACCAAAGAAAACAGGAACATCTCCAGAACCATCAGGTCCATGTTCCTGACCCTGGTCTCTATGGACCCTGTTGTCTATGGACACTGGTCTCTATGGATTGTGGGTAATGGTACATTACAATGAGTTAGTTAGGGCATAAGATGTAAAAGCCTCAGTTTTTCAGTGACCTACCAAAGGGATATCTGGCAATGATGGATGGGTGTTCAGCTGGTGGGCCGACACCAAACTGGTTCTCAGCGAACACTCTGAAGACATACTCCTTAAACTTGACCAGGTCCACGGCTTTGTACGTGGTCTGTTTGATTGTGGAGGACAGGCGGTGCCAGATCTCGCTATCGGCTGCTCGACGCTCCACAATGTAGTTGGTGACTCTGGAGCCACCGTCATCCCTGGGAGGGTTCCAGGCCAGGAAGCAGGACTCATTGGTGATCTCAGAGATGTCGAAGGCAGCTGGAGGACCAGGCTTATCTGTTTCCAGGAGGATACAACTGAAAGTTAATCAACCGGAAGCAGAAATTAAGTCAGTAATGTTCTCTGTGGCTGGTCCTACCGAGGATGTTGACATCAACGGTGGCGGTGGCGCGACCGCTGCTGTTAGTGGCTTCTATGATGTAGGTGGAGCTGTCATCTCTCTTCGTCTTGGCGATGGTGACGGTGGACTGTCCTGGCTTGGTGTCGATGGTCACCCTGTCGTCCGGTTTTAGGACCAGGTCAGCCTTGGTCCACTTCACTCTGGGTTCAGGTTTACCCGTCACCTCAGCAGGGAGTTCAATCTTGCTTCCAGCTTTGGCGGTGAGACCAGCCAGCAACTTGGCGTCCAGCTGAATCTCTGGAGCCTCTGCATGGATAATAAGGACACAGGTCAGTCAGGAGTTTATCGGAACTTCAGAGAAAGTTATCAAAAACTTCTCACATTTCATTGTGATTTTTTGTGTTACACACATAAATTTGCCCTCAAGACAAATCTGGACTATCTGACAAATTAGCCTCAGGTCACTAACAAGAAGACATCCTGGGTACCTTTGGGATCAACAGCCTGGATCTCATCAGTGGCCTTGCAGGGCTGGCTGGCTCCTAGTCGGTTCAGGGCTCGGACTCTGTATGAGTACCACTGGCCCTCGATCAGACCCGTTACCTGGCACTTGAGCTCGGGCACCATGTCGCCACAGGGCTCCCACTTATCAGTTCCTCTCTGGAGCCGGTCAACGTTGTAGCCTCGGATGTTGCTGCCACCGTCGTACTTTGGCGGCTCCCAGGTTAGGAAGATGCCGCTGGCTGACTTGTCTCTCCACTTCAGGTTCTCTGGAGGGTCGGGGATGGCTGGAGGAGAAACAGGGACGTTAGGAAGTTCCTCAGTTTTGTAAAGACAAAAAATGACCTGGACATCCAAACTCTTTGTAAAAAGTGTCTCTGTCTATCTCAGAGTTTTAGCCTCTGGTCTGACTCACTGGCAGGAGAGGAGACGTTGACGGGCTCGTCGATGTACGCCGGCTCGCCTGGTCCACACTTGTTGCAGGCAGTGACTCTGAACAGATACTCTTTCCCTTCAACCACATCGGTGACGGTGAACTCCAGATCCTGGATACCTGTGGTCACCTGTGAGGGAATGAAAGGATTACTAATGATCTGAGAAGAATATTGAATTTTGCCAAGAATATTGGTAGTACATAGAAAAAGCTTTAGATTGGCTCACTTTACACAATTTTTTAGATGAAAACAAGTGGTGTTATTATATAAAAGGTCTATTGGGTCAAAAATTAACATTTAATACAGAGCTTACATGAATATGAATGAAACACAAGTTTGATATAAGGAGAAAAAAAATATACATGAGCAACTTTCTAGCACATTAAAGCAAGACCCTAAGCCAGCCAATAACCACACGAAGGTAAACCATTAAAATCTCATTAAAAGCTATTATAGGTTGTGGAATGCAGATGCTGACATCGTACCTTGACCCAGGTCTTGCGGGACATGTCGCGTTTCTCCACCTGGTAGCCAGTCAGAGGACTTCCTCCGTCGTGTTCTGGAGCCTCCCAGCTCAGGTGAACATGCTGCCTGGTCACTTCTAGGACCTTGAAGTCCTTCGGAGCACTGGGTGCCGCTGGAGACACAAACACAAAATACCTTAAAGCAGTTCTGAACCAGAAAAAATGTCTTAAGTAGTGGTTTGTCCTAGTGTACCAATGACGTTGACTTCGATCTCTCCAGAGACTGATGTGACGTCGTTCTCCAGGTGCAGGGTGTAGATGCCTTTGTCTGGACGGACGCTCGGCGTGACGATCAGTTCGGTGAATGTAGACTTGGTCATCATGGAGACACGCTCGTCCTCTGTGGTCAGGTCCTTCTCTCCGAAGGTCCACCTGGCAACAGGGGTCGGGTATCCGGTGATCGGGACTCTGATGGTGAGAGGCTGAGGGACGATGACTTCGAGGCCGTCTTTGAAACCGCTCAAGTCAAAGGATGGACCGACTGGAGAGACACAAGATTACACAGTTTCAAGGCTTTTTCCAAGTTTTCAACACTTGGAAAGACATCTGGGATCCCGTATTGATGAAACAGGACTCACCGTGGGGGTCGTCAGCGAGCAGAGGCCCAATGATGTTGGACGGATCAGACACTCCAGCAGCGTTTTCAGCAAACACTCTGTAGTTGTACTTGGCTCCATATTTCAGACCAGTCACCTGAAACAAAGAGTTGATGTTATTTAACCAGCGTTATGAAAATAAAATAGTCCTGGTGAAGACTGGCAGAGTGGACTGAAACATTCTGCATGAGATGTGACTTCTGCACCTTGTATGAGAGGTCGGGGCAGAGGCGGGCGTTGCAGCGGAGCCACTTGTCGGTGCCGTCCTCGCAGCGTTCGATGATGTATCCGGTGATTATGCTGCCTCCATTCCTCAGAGGAGTCTCCCAGGAGAGCTGCACAGAGTTCTTGTTCTGGTCCTGCCAGGTCAGGTTCACCGGAGGGCTGGGAGGCTCTGCAGCATTCACACACAAGAACACAACACATATTAGTTGTTCCGTTTTATATGACTGACAAACTAATTCTGCTCCAGGGAAAGATTGAACCTGACTAAATGTGTCGATAAAGTACCAATGGGATCCATGATCTTGACGGGCTGTGAGGCTGCGCTGGGTTTGCCGACACCAGCCTTGTTCTCGGCTTTGACTCTGAAGATGTACTCTTTGTTCTCTATGACGTCATTGACGATGGCACTGAGCTCATCGGCTTTGGTCACCTGGACAGGAGACCACTTCACAGACGTCCTGTCGCGCAGCTCGATGATGTAGGAGGTGATGGGGGAGCCTCCGTCCGACTCGGGGGGTTCCCAGGAGACGGTGCAGCCGAATTTGGAGACGTTACCCACGATCACGTTCAGAGGAGCCTCGGGAACATCTAAGAAATGACAAACATATGGCTCAAGATCTAAACCTCAGGGATCCGTTCTCTTGAACCATATTTATTCTAGTAAATTCTTTCTAGAACTAAATAAAAATAAAAACTGTCTGTACCTGAGGACTACACATTTAACATTTTAATCCTTGACAAAATAAATCAGGGATTGTATTCCATGTTGGGTTTTTACCTGAAAGTGAATATTGCTCCAAAATGCTACTGATTCACTACAGGAGGCAACGTACACACAATTCAACCTTTGGACATTTTATTTATCCCGGACATCATCACATTCTACCATTGAGCTCATCATACAACCCAGAAGAAGATAGAGATTTCCTCCATGTAGCTGTGGAAAGGGTTAAGGGCATAATGTAATATTTTGTGGCTCCAAGACTCCAAGTTCTCAGGGACAAAACTAATGAGGTAAAAACAGTTTGAACTTATATATTTCTGAGTCTTCTCCTTTAAATAATCATATCTGAGGAGATTGCTTAAGAATTACTGAAACGTCAAGAGGAATGAGGAAATCTTACCAAACTTGTTTTTGGCTTGTACAGGTTTATCCGTTTCAACATTGGGACCACTGCCGACCCGGTTGCGTGCACAGACCCTGAAGAAGTACATGGAGTCCTTCTGGAGGCCGGTCACGGTGTATTCAGGACTCTCGGCATGATCTGTGGCCAGTGTCCACGTCTTACGTTTCACGTCACGTCTCTCCACCACGTAGGCCATGACCTTGCTGCCGCCATCACTTTCAGGCTCCTCCCACGCCAGGCTGACCTCGCCGTCGGCAGTGTCGACCACCTGGAGGTTCTTTACGGGTCCCGGGACATCTGGGAAAAAAAACAAATGTTTAAGTTCATGCTGAAGAGTGAACAACTCTCTACTGTTCAGTCCTTTTTTATTCTTAATTTCTTCTGTATGTCAACAGAGAACTCACCGATGACGTCCAGGTTGATGAAGGCTTCTCCTTCTCCGTGTTTGTTCTTGATGATGATCTTGTATCGGCCCTCGTCGCCCTTCTTCGGGTCTTTCAGCCGGTACTCAGTGCGGTCGGCGGAGGTGTGGATGCTGTCTTTGGGCAGACTCAGGTTGTTGTACAACCAGTCGGCCTCGGCCTGTGGGTAGGCGCTGTAGGGGACGGCCATGACGATGGGCTTCCCAGCATCGGTGACGTAGCTCTGGTCGGTGGTCTTTATCTGTGGCACGGCTGAGGGAGGAGGAGGAGGAGTCAGAGACACAACAGTGTCATTGACATCTGTACATGAGTGAAACCTCTAAGTGGTTCTTACCTGCCAGCTCCAGCTTGGCCTTTGCATCTTTGTCCTTGACGATGATCCTGTACTCTCCCTGGTCTCTCGGTCTGATCTCACAGACCTGCAGCCTGTGGACCTTACCCTCGCTCATCATCTGGTATTTGTCGCCCTGGACGACCGTCATGTTGTTCCTCAACCACTTCACCTCCACTCGGTCCTTGTTGAGCTCCACCTCGAACACGACGTCTGAGCCTGGAGGTTGGAAGGCGTCCTGAGGAGGTCTGACGATCTCCACCGGGGTCTCTGCAGGACAGGAAGGCATTCATGAAGAGGTCAGAGTTAAAGCTCCGGAATCCGGCTCCAACCTTTGGACATTTTATTTTCCCTGGACATCATCACAATACAGTCACTACAAAATGACTGTATTGTGTTTATTATCTGTAGTAGCAACGTCAGACCACTAGATGGAGACAAATGGTTCAGATTCTATCAGTCCAGTCATATGTGGTTCATAGCTAATGTGGAATCATGTGGATGGACTCTAAAATAATAAAAACTAGATCAGCAACATTTGTTGTCAGATGTTTTTTGGATTTGATGAAATATTAAGACAGAAGAAGAAATTCTGACATGAAGACTGAGAAACTCAAAGTCTGGACCTGTTTACTCTGTTAGCTGAGGCTAGCTGGTTAACTCCTGCTATGTGAAAGAGTAGCTTCTCTCATTTCTAATGACACCCAGAGCAGAGAGGATTGTGGGTACTGTTACCTTCCACTTGACTGTCTCTTGTATGTACACGACTCTTTCTTGTGTAATATTCAAATTAGTAACAACAACAAACTTTTTCAAAAAAATACACTTGGGCAGTTGTTATAGTTTAAAGTCTGATCTTTTGGCTTTTTGATTGGTGGCTCGTTACAGAACATTGTGATGAACCTCTGGTTGGTCGGGTGGTGGGGTAAAGGGGTAAAACTCTAAGGAGCTCACCTTCAACAAAGAGCCTGGCCCTGGATCTCTTATCATCCACACCACAGGCATATTCACACTCATCATCAGGTCTGCACTCTTTGATACGCAAAATGCAGTTCTTTCCGTCCCTCTCAAATGCATATCTGAGAAATAAACAACAGGTCATTAAAGGTTCATCATTCAGGAACTCCCAAGATATGTTGTCAGATGGATTCCTGTCTGCTGTACCTTGGTCCTTCTCTAATCTCTCGTCCGTTTCTGTACCACTTAACGTCGGCTTTCTCTTTGCTCAGTTTGCAGGTGAACTCAGCATCCTCGAACTCGGTGATGGTCTGGTCCTTCAGTTGAGAAGTGAAGTCAGTCGGCGCCTCGCTGATGATCAGCTCGGCTGTGGACTTATTGTCCGCAGCCACGGCCGTGTACTCGCTCTCATCGGCCAACGTGCAGTCTTTGATGGTCAGTGTGTGCTTGTCTTTGTCGACTCGGTACACAATGCGTTTGTTGAAGGTGATCTCCTCGCCGGCCTTCATCCACTTCAGGGTGGCGTTGGGCCTGTTGACCTTGCAGGAGAAGCTGATGGTGTTCTTCTCCTGAGTGTCGATGTCCTCCAGAGGAACCACGATCCTCAGACTTTCCTCTGAACAAAACAAAGAAAATCATCCTTTGATTAGTGTTACTGAAAGAAAGTTTCAAAAACAAAGTTGATCTATAAATTACTCTATAAATCCTGGATCAAAAATGTCTGCCACCATTGTCTCTGCAGAGATGAAGTACTGACCTCTGACGGTGAGGTTGCCACTGCTCTTGGCCTGCTCTCCTCTCTGATTGGTCAGGATGATGCTGTAGTTGGCCTCATCTCCTTTCTGGGCGTCTTTGATCCTCAGAGAGAAGACGTTGTCTCTCTGGACCATCACGTACTTGCTGCTCTCAAACACCGTCTCCTCGTTCTTCAGCCACTTGGCCTTGGCTCCCTCTGTGTTCACCTCACAGTTCAGGACGATCTCCTGGCCTTCTTTGGCCTCGGTGTCCTTCAGGGGGGTGATGATCTTCAGTTTCTCTGCAGGAACAAAAACAGATGCTAATGAGCACTGAGATGTTGGAACAGGCTTAGACTAGAACTGTCAACCATCAAAATTATTAATCAGATTAATCATGATGATGGATTAATCCACCTTAACGAGTTCATTTTGACAGCCCTAGTTTAGATCAAATGCCTTTCTGCTTCCTGACCGATCTGGGACCCATCGTCTCGTCTTGGTTTTCCAGACAGAAGAAGAGTCTGTGGGCGGAGCTTACCGAGCACGATGAGGTCGACGCTGGCTCTGGTCGGTCCGATCATCACCACGTATCCACCCTCGTCTTTGGGCTCACAGTTTTTGATGACCAGAGTTCGTCTCTTGCCATCACTGACCATCTGGTACTTCTCTCCCTCCTCTAGCTCCTTGTCGTCTTTCATCCATTTGACCTGAAAGGTTTCCTTGGAGACGGCACAGGTGAACTCCGCCTTCTCTCCTTCCACCACCTCCTGGCTTTGAGGCCTGGAGATAAACTCAGCTGCCAGTTCTATGACACAGGAAGCATGGAGGGGTCAGAGGTTAGAAACAATCAGTGAACACATCCTGGAATAATGACAAACTCTTGTCTTCTTTCCAAACCGTTAATCTTGAGGTTGCCGGAGGTTCTGATGCTCGGCGTCAGCCTGCAGTTGTACTCTCCAGCGTCGTCCAACTTCAGGTCTTGGATGAGGAGTATCCTCCTCTTCCCGTCTACAATCTGGTCAAAGCGTCCTCCCTCCGGCAGCTCCTCGTCTCCTTTGTACCAGGTAACATCGGCGCTGGGTTTGGACACCTCACAGATCAGCTTCACGCTGTCCGTCTCCGTCCCCTCCACATTGGACAGGTTCTTGGAGAACCTTGCCTCCTCCTCTGCAATGAGAGGAAAACCAGGTTAGATCCCAGAGAAGGATTCACAAACCTGATGCGTTTCTGGAGGTTCTGTTTGAACAATGTTTTAAAATTGAAAACTAATAAATCTCATCAGAAAACATCAAACACAGAAAAAACAAAGTGTCTCAATCTGAGACAAATGTCTTCACTTATCCAGACAACTCCATTTTAACCTGGTTAATTCTGTTTACCACTATTTAAATTCATTAATGTGTTCATCTGTATTAAATCTTTCTGAAATGAAATGAAAAGTTTCTCATAAAATGACAAAATTAATTCAGTTACCTAAATAAAATGAGCAAAAAAGAGGATAATTAAATCAAATACATAATAAAATGTGATAATGTAATTAGTAATAATAGAACAAATATAATTCATTCATCAAGATTCCTCCTGATCTTTACGCCTCCTGTCGTCCTATTAGTATGAAACATTAGTTTGTCATTTTATCCACAACTGCAGTCACTTTGTGTACTGTACTTTTTGTTGCCTGTTGTCCTATGTAATGTTGTTGGCTGCCCGCTCTCTGTGTCCTATTTCATTTCTTTCTGGTCACTGTTTTTTTTTTTTTTTTTTTTCTTGTGCCGCTGTAACATTTGAATTTTCCCAATGGGGATCAATAAAGTCTTATCTTAGTGTATTTGTAATTCATACAAACTGAGTGGCTCCATTAAAGTGAAATAAATAAACCATTTAATATTCTTACCGACGACAGTGAGCATGCCGGAGGATTTGGAGGTCTTGGCGTCACATTCATATTCAGCCTCATCGTCGAACACAGACTTGTGGATGATGAGGATGTGTTGTCGTCCTTGAGCGATAATTTCATACTTCTTCCCCTTTCTGATTTCACTTCCATCTTTAAACCAGCGGACCTGCAGGACACGGAGTGGAGTTAAACCTGAAGGTGTCACCTTTACCGAGAGTTGATCTGATGTAAAAACATAAAAGCCTGAGTTCTCACTTTGACATCGTCTCTGGAGACTTCACATTCAAACCTGGCAGATTCCTTCTCTCGGACCTCGACGTCATGGAGCGGCTTCGCAAACTCGATATGAGGAGCTACCGACACAAGAATGGTTCATTTATATCCTCATTATGGACAGACAGATCACAGGCAAAATCATTCTGGACTCATCAAGATGGCTACACTGTTTATTATCTGTAGTACCGCCATTACACCACTAGATGGAGCCAAAGGACCATGTATGAAACTGAGGCACAGGGTGTAGTTCATGCAGTCATGTGGATAAACTCTAAATGACCCAGACGATAATAAAATAAAGACCAGATACATTTGTCGTTGGTTTTGATTAACTAAGGAGAGACTATACTGGGACTATAATGGTTCTTGACTTTTGACAACTTTTATAGGTCGACTGTCTGTTGGTTCCTTAGGGTTCCCTTAAGCTTGATTTGGATTTACTTTCAATGAAGTGCTTTTGTTTGTAATTTAAGAAAATGGAACATGATTGATTGCGTTGAAGTTTTCTTTGCTTTAACACAAGGATACCTCTGGGTTCCTTTAACTAATTATTCTTTTGGCTCCTACAGAAGGTTCCTCCACTAAACAGGTGACGTTGTGTGTTTTCAGGTGGTCCTTCAGTTATTGTGTGTCTGATTTACTGCAGTGATCCAATAAAACCTCCATCTAACACCTAGTGGGGTCCATAAAGTTCTAACTTCCGTCTCACAGCTGTACTCACGTTCAACGTTGAGGAAGCAGGAGGTTTTGAAGTCTTTGGCGTCACATGTGTAGGTCTTTGAGTCGTCCAGAGTGCAGTCATGGATGAGCAGTGCTCTCCTGCGACCTTCAACGATCATTTCGTACTTCTTGGTCTTCCTGATCTCCTGTCCATCCCTGAACCATTGGACCTCGGCATTCTCTCTGGAGACTTCACACTCCAGCGTTGCCGTGGCTTCCTCCTCCACTGTCTGGTCCTCCAGAGGCTTAGTGAACTCCACCGGAGGCTCTGGACACAGAAACACAGTCAGGCTTCATCTGTTGTGGTGGAACTATCCTCCAGATTTAAGGTGGACCGCAGGAATGAATTGATTGGAATCAGAGCCTGTCTCACCTTTGACGATGAGGTTGGCTTCAGCCTGGAAGTCTTTGGTGACGAGTTTGATCTGTCCGGCTTCATTCAGCTGGACATCGCGCAGAGTGAGGCTGTGGACTTTACCCTCGGCCTTCAGCACCACCTGTAGGTTCAACACAGCCCGTCAGTCTGGGTTCAACCTGCCCTGAACCACACCTGCCAGCTCAATTAATTATTTAACGAGTTTATAGGTGTTAGAGGTGTATGCCAACTGAAACAATTAAATCAAATCTCACTTCATCCTCCCTGCAAGATTGTAAACGAAGCAGTTACTGAAAATGTGGCTTTTACTTCCCCGAACAACATCTTTGAGCACAATAAACACTTTTATATCCCAGAATGTTGAATTCAACACATTTGTTATCATGTGTGTTTGTCTGTTCTTGTTAGTCGTCTTCAGTCTCTAATCTGCTTCAAAGAACCATCGGACAGTCCAACAACCCAGACGTCAGACGTTCTGACCCAGGACACAATGGGAGGGGACTAGGGTGGACTTGGTATAGCCAAGTATCCCAGAATGCATTTCATTGCGTGTCAGCAAACACATACAGGCCCTTCCTCCAGGGTGGAACTAGTCAAGTCCAAAGAGTCTTCAGTTCTAGACAAAACCACATGACTAGAGTCTAGCCTTCCTTTTTACTGATGCACACCTGGACCAGGGTCTAGATTAAGCTCAGAACTAAGGTGAATAGATTTCTAAAATTACATTTGGGCACATTTACAGCTCGGAGATAAACAAGAATTCAGTTTTATCAAGAAGAAGAAATCGAGAAATCAAGAATCAAGAAATGAAGAAACTGGGACAATTATGTTTGTTTTTGTTTTTTTCTCATTCATAAAATGTCATAAAAAGTCTGGGACATTTTTGGGGACATCTTAAGCCGGAGGACAGGTCAAAAACCCAAGTCCAGTTTTCTCAGTTTTGTTTTTTCAAGGGGAAACCGTGACCTGGACCTTCACAGATGTACCTGATGCTGATAAACCCTCATATTCTCACTGTATTTTTCCCTGAATCTTACCTGCCAGGTCTCCCGCACACACAGGGGTGGGTCAGCTGAGCCCTGACAGCTGAAAACGAATCCTGGCAGCTGCTTTCCTTCCCCTGATTTAAACTGCATGACCTCTGACCCCTGACAGCTGATTTGTACCACCCCTCCCCTGACTGTACAGGACTCTGGGCTGTGGCAGAGCTTCATTATGCCTCATTATCAGCTTAAAATAGAACTTTTATTCATGTAATCGGTAAATAACGTTGGAAAACTTAAAGGTAACGATGACTTCAAATTAACTATCGATGCAAGAAATTAATTCATCTTTTCAGCTGTTGATTGACTGATTTTATGTTTTTCTGTTGGTTTTAAAGTCTTTGAACCAACTCAAGTCGTGTCCCTAATTTCCTTGTAACAGTTTATCAGTTTTAATGTTTCTTCATCTTTTTTTTCATTTAGAAATGACGAAAATAAACTTCTTGCATTTTAAAAATCACATCAAATAAAAACTGTTCATTAAAACAGTCGAGTGTTTTTATTTGGAAGCGATGAAGCTGTTGATGAAGCATGTGAATCTGACCATGAAACATACACTAAATCACCCTTGCACAAGCCACAGTGAGATCATATGTCACCCTCCTCAGATTTCATCATATAATCAATCTAACAACTGGATTTCACTGCAAACCCTGACTCACAGCCAGTGCCTTTCAACTCAACACAGCTACGTCGACACAAAGAGAGGAAAACATTTACACCACCATTTTGAAACTGTCAAATAGCTGCTGTTGCCACCTGCCTCCGGAGGCCGTTAAAAATAACCCTGAAGAAACGCTTGCAGGGCAGAAAAAGCCACGGTCTCTGCGTTATCTCAAAACCAGGATCAAATGCTCGACTGGAAGCCTGAATGTCCACGTGCAGGACCTTATATGAAGACAGGCTGAAAGAAACCTGAAAGTCGTGTAGAGGTAAACACCGAGGCCCAGAGAATCACATCGAGGCCTGGACTCATGTTGTGACTATGTGAGTAAATGTCAGTGGGTCTCGTGTTTTGGTTGCGTGCGTAGAAACTTACTCTGTCGCTTGGTTCCAGCTTCGTAGCCCCCAGGAACCACTCGACAGCGATGCCCTCATAGGACAGCTCGCAGTCAAAGGTGGCGGTCTCTCCAGCGGTGACAGTGACATCGTGCAGAGACTTCTCCAGGCCGATCACTCGGGCTTTGGATTGGGGAGAAGACATGATTAGCCCCCCCAACACCAGGAACTGGTCAATAGATCCAAAAAAGCTATCTCCAGACAGAAACAGCTAATCCTCAGTGGCTAGTCCTCATGGTGGGTTTGGGCTGAAGGCAGGCCGTTGGAAGCCCTCAGGACAACTGAAGCCAGACGCCCTGAGACTTGGCACTGGGGGGCAAAGCTCATTAGCATACGGCAAGCCGTCAAATGTTTATAGCAGGAAGAAACCAGTGAGAGACGAGGTCGCGTCCCCCCGGCTGCCAATCATTGGAAACCTGCTCTAGATAAGGCATGGGGCTTCTAAAATAACTGAGGGGCCTGATTGGCTGAGAGCCCACCTCTGCCAAATCCATCAGGGGAAACCAATCTGCTCCTGTCAATCACACGCCTGCAATTTTCCAGGAAAAGGAGAATGTGGAGCTCCTTGCAGGAGTTACACAACGTCACACTGCAGGCGTAACACCGACATGTAACAGGGAAGTTTTTGTAACAGCAGGCATGAGAAGCTCCTGGAGGTTTGGATTAACAGGCTGCATCAACTATTTACAACTAGCTTCTTCACATGCCCGAAGTAAAGCCCTCAGCGGCTGTCAGCCTAAAGACTTTACAGCTTCTATGAGTTTAAAAGAGTTTAAAGTGCTTCAGTCAGAAAAATCATTTTAAACTTCCAGGACTTATCAGTTCAGACTTATGAAGCATCTTTTGATTCACTTAGATTAAATCTAGTGGTTAAATTTAAAAACAAACTTCTGAACAAAGTAAATTTTATTTTATGACTCCCGAAACAAAAACATTGCAAAACGATGTCATAACTAGAAATACTGAGATGCTTCAAAGTTTCTTCTCCTTCAGAATTTACTACATTTCGTCATAAAAATTAGAAATTTTCACACATTTCTAAATATTATACTGGTTCAATAAAATGGTCCAGCGTTGATCATGTGTGAGTCTGTGAGTCCTTCAGACTAAATGTTCCTGGTAGCAGCTGATCAGGGTCTAATCTGATCCCATTCAGATCAGAACCAGCTGAGTTGTGAGATGTTGGTGGTTTCCTCTCATCGGCTGATGCTACAACATTTCTACTGGATGAAGGTCAGGACTTTGACTTGTTCCTAAACATTCATCTGGTTCTTCTGGAGAACCACTGGTGTTCTTGGGCTCCTTGTCTTCCTCCATGACCCAGTTTCTCTTCACATCCAGCTCATGGACTCATGTCCTGACATTTTCTTTTAGAGTTCACTGGTAGAATTCACAGTTCATTGGTCCATCAGTGATGAGCAGATGCAGCAGAACAGGCCCAAACCAGGACATTAGCGCCCCCATGTGTCATGGAGGGATGAGGTTCTGATGCTGGAATGCAGTGTTGGTTCATCTCCAAACATTTAAACCAAACTATTCTACTCTGGTCTCATCTGTCCACTAAACATTGTCCCACATGTTCTTTGTGGACAGAGAGCAGTGTCTTTGGTTGTTGAGTGGATTCATTAACATTAACATCAGCCAATGTGAGAGAGGCCTTTAGCTGCTTAGAAGTTCCCCTGGGTTCCTCTGATTCCTCTCACACTATGATGGAGTGATGTTTGTTGGTGGACCACTCCTGTGGAGGGGAACAGTCGTCCTCAATCTGTCTGACTCTCTGTGGATTATTTGTGGCTTCCAGACTCTTTAGAGATGGTTGTGGAACCTTTTCCAGCCTGATGAGCAACAACAACTCTTTTTCTGAGCTCCTCACAAAGCTCCTTTGATCTGTTGTCATCACACACTTCAACACAAACCTGAGACAAATCCCTGATTTATAGAAACTAAACCAGGACCTGAGTCTCATCACGTTGATGGAAACACATTTAATCTAGAGGAGCTCCTGTCTGATGGAAGATTGTCTCATTTATTTGACTGGGTGTTCTTTGTCGACTTTCAGGTTGTTTGGAGTCATTTTAAGAAGAAATGTAGAAAATTCTGAAGGACATTTAGACTTTGAAGAAGCTCTGAATACGTCCTTACTAAGTGACGTTGGGTAACAGTCTAAACAGAACATCATTTCCAGTTGTTGCTAATTGGCTGAGAAGAAATCTTATTTATTTATTTAAGCGGATTCTCAGAGTTGCTGTAAAGTTCTCAACAAATTCATTTTATCTTTGTTATCTTTGCATTCCATTCCTGGTTTTACTGGAAAAAAGATATTAGATAACATGGTGCTATATTTATCTCACACCCTGATTGTGAATAGAGTCATTAAACCACCAAGTAAATATGATCAAATTACTCTGAAATAACTCGAAAATAATTACATATTACTTTCTATGAGACATAGATGCTCATGATTAATAACACTGTCATTCCTAGAAACGGTTAATCTGAGATTTAGCCTGTAGCTAACATATCTTAGCATAGAGACTGCTAACAAAGATAAAATCCACTAGCATTCACCTTTAAAGCTGATTAACATGTAAACAGCCTCCAGCAGCGAATGAAGTGAAATAACAGTTTTTTTCTCCATCAACCACCTTGAAAACCTTGTCTCAGTTTTTCAGGTAACAACAGAGTGTTGTTATATTTCAGTATATTTAGAGTTTTCAACTCCATTCAGACATTAAACATCAACATCCTGATTAACCTGGTCTCTCCTGGTCCATCTACCTGGGCTTAATTAGTCAGAACTGGAGGTCTGATCTCAGTCTGTGTGTAAATCAGCAGCAGCGCCACCATGTGGTCAGTAGAATAATGTATCAGCTGCTGTCTCTAATGGATCTCTACCTACCACTGGACCAGAACCAGGGACAGCTTCTTGGTGTGTTCACACCAACCAAAAGATTGAGATCAGATAAGGACTGAGACAAGATCAGTGTCCACACATGGACTCTAGAAACCAGATCCCTCAGGACGGATGTTGACATGAGGTCTGAACGAGGCCTTAGACTAAATGTCACATCAGCGTAGTTTCTGTCACCTTTCACCCTGAGCTGAGCTGTTGACTTGGCGTTGGCTGCTGCAAAGTCCACACTTCCAGCCATGTCCATTTTACAGTTGAAGAGGATCAACATGTGGCGGGACCCTTCCTCCTTGATCTCCACATCCTGACGACAAACATGCACAGGTCAGACAAACTTCACATGATGAATCAAGAACCATTCACCAGCTTCTAAACACTGGATGATGATACAGTTAATAGATGTGTGAACTGAGCATTCCTGAACAAAAGGGAAACATTCGCTCTCTCTCTCTCCCTTTTTTTTTTCTTTTTTTTTTACCAATCTTTCATTTTGAATAAAGTTTTGTCTTTATTTGTGCGTTGTGATTAAATCTTACAGCAGATGGAATGAGCATCTCTCCCTTCAGTTTCCAGGTACCATGAAGATCCTCTTCAGAGATCTCTGTCTCAAACTTGGCCGTCTCTGTCTCTGTGATCTCCACGCTGTACAGCGGCCGAACAACCTTGATGTCACGCTCTGCAGAAGTTAAAACAACGTTAGAGAAAACCCAGCGAGGACCAAGCTCAGCGAACTCTCTCCGGGAACAGGTTCATGTTGTCATATAGAGTGAACACATCGCGCTGCGTTCAGGTTCAGAAGGTCAAGTAGATGAGTAGCTGACGCTCACATTCAGAGCAACTTACAGTTTATGCAAAAAGCAAAAGAGAAAAAAATCTTGACAATAACCAACCCAATGAACATCTCAACACACAGAACTATCTTCATCACAGTGGCTGGAAACTCTGCCACAAGTATTTATTAAATGAAAATAAAAAATATAAATTAATATTACCACATGTCTGTAGGGACGCCCTGATCTGATCTGGTGTTAAATGTCCTAGAGTTGGTCCCCTGTAGCTTCCTAAAGTCTTTCCTTGTCTTCTCCTGGAGTCGACTGGATTCAGTCGAGTATAAATATATTGTGAATCTGGCAGCAACTGCTCCTCCAACGCTGCCATAAACTCCCTAACCCTTTCCAGGAAACCTTTATCTTCTTTGAAATGTTGCAGCGTCCAGTGTTTGTTGTTGTTGTTTGGCTGCAGCCTTTGACCTGAGTGACTCCATGGATTGTGTTTAGATCATCTCTTACTACCACCTCACCACACACCAACATCACAGATACTGACTAACACCTCGATCACTGCATGGCTACAACCAGGGTCCTTCTTCTTCTACTTTGATTTTTAGCAGTTTTGTTGTCAGCCAACCAACCTTAAAACAGAAGATGTTTGACACTACAGGGACATGGTTTTGGTTCATAGCAGACCTAAGACTACATTTTTTAAATACCTGGACCAGGTACCGATCAGGACACCCCTACATCATGTCTGATCATGTCATAAATTGGGCTGGATTATCATCATCAAACATTACAGACATTCAGAATGAGAGAACAGGACATGGTGATGGATGAAGAATGGATGGGAGATGAACCACAGGTTTCGGTGAGTAGCGGTGAGTCCTGACGGAGTCCAAATCGTTGCAGGTATTACCTTCGATGTTCAGCTTGGCCGTGGTTTTGTCGGTGCCACAGTCACAGGTGAAAGCTCCTATGTTGCTCTTGGATGCCTTCTTGATGATCAGTGAGCGCTTCTTGCCATCGGACTGCAGCAGAATGTTCTTGGAGGGAAAGATTTCATTACCGTCTTTGAACCATCGAACCTCGGCGGCAGCCTTGCTCAGCTCACAGGACAGAACCACCTCGTCTTTCTCGACAGCGGTGTAGTTCTGGAGCTTGGCTGTGAAGTATAGGTCGCCTTCTGCAAGTACACACCAGTAATGACCAACACATCTCACCACTGTATTAATGTGGAGCAGAAACATGTTGAGTTGCAGAATGACTGAGCTCGTTTCTGGATCTGAACAGAACAACACTGGGATTAGCTCAGAAACTCAGCAGCATCCGTCTGGAAAGTCATACTAACCAAGAACGGTGAGCATGGCCTCTGAGGTTTTGCCCATGGCCTCCACTTTGATCATGGAGGTGTCGTCCATGGTGACCTCCTTGAAAGCCAGGGTGTGGACATTCCCGTCCTCCGACATGTGCACCACCTTGCTGGGGTGCAGACGGATGTCGTTTTTGTACCAAACCACTGGGATCTTTTCATGAGAGAGTTCAACGCTGAACTCTGCAGTTTCACGCTCCTTCACCGTCACATCTTTAATTGGTTTGATAAATTCAAGGCGAATACCTGACGGAGAAATTATATATATATACATAATGTATATTTAGAGGGGATGAAATAAAGTTGCACCAGTTGGGAAGACATCGAAATATTAACTGTGTAAAAACAGCTTTAGATGGTGTCATCATGCTGGCGCCTCCTACAGGATGGAGGACGGCTCAGTGACATCAAACCAAAGCTGGACCAGTTGGACTCTATTTACCTTTGATAAGCAACTTCCCAGATGTTCTCTTGTCTTCAGCCTCAAACATATATTTGGCCTCATCTTCATATCGGGCAGATTTAACAATGAGAGTGTGTCTCTTTCCTTCCACCTGGAGCTCAAACTTGTCATCGTTTGACAACTCATGAGATCCCTTCAGCCAACGGAAGCTTTTGGGTTCTCGAGAAACCTCCAGTTCAAACTTTGCCTCATCCTTTTCATAGACGTGAACGTCAGCCAGAGGAGTAATGAACGAGACAGGGAGCTCTGTTGGTTCAGACACACAGAGTTAATATCAAGGGGAAAACCTTGTTTCCTTAAAAGTATGGACTGACTGATTCGCTGCGTTTGTTAAAAAAATGAAGATGACATTTTGAAACAAAACGCAAGACTGATAAGATTTAAAAAGTGCTGATGGAAGACAAGTGAGGAGCTCCAGAGAAAACTTTAAGACTCTGAGAGCGAGCTCACCCTTCACTTTCAGGTTGGCAGAACACTTGGCGTTGGCGGCGGTGAACACCAGCTCGCCAGTCAGAGGCACTTTGCAGTTGTACAACACCAGAGTGTGTTTGGCACCGTCCTCCACCAGCTCTATGTCCTGCAGACGTCCAACAAACGTCAGCACTTCAATAAAAACATAAGCACTCAAAGAGAAAGGATCAGGACGTGGTCAACCGACTATCATGAGTTCAGGTTAGAAGTGTTCAGCTCTAGATTTAGTTTAAGTGAGCAGATGATCTGAGGTGTATGCTAAGGAGACGTACGGCGGTCGGACTGAGGACTTCTCCGTTCAGTTTCCATTGGCCGTGGACGTCGTCTTCACTGAGCTCGACCTCAAATCGAGCCGTCTCTCCGTCAAACACCTCAGCGCCGTACATCGGCCGAACCACCTTGATGTGACGAGCTGACGTCCAAGAGACATTTGAACAGAGACACATTAAACTGATGCACACAGACGAACACAGACAACTGACTGACAGAGAGTGGAAAATCTTCTATATGTCTGAGGACGTGAGGTGTGGTTAGGAGGTGCAGGCCAAGAGGAGGTTTTGATGGAGGCGAATACCTAAAATAAACTGAATCTACGTCTTTACCTTCGATGTGAAGCGTTGCCATGGTTTTGTCCGTCCCACAGTCACATACGTACTGTCCTTTGTCTGTGTCTCCAACCTTCTTGATGACAAGGGTTCTGCGTTTGCCCTCAGCTTTAATGGCCACCATCTTAGAGGCCTTGACCTCAGCCTCGTCGTGATACCACATGACATCCACGTCTTTGCTGAGTTCACAGTCTAGAACCACCTCATCTTTCTCTACTGCAGTGTAGTCCTGCAGCTTAACGGTGAAGTAGGCGTCGCCCTCTGGAAGGGGAACATTTAGCGGTGACTCTCAAACAACACATGTATAGACGAGGACATGGAAACATCTTCCAACACAAAGACACAGTCTTTTGATCTGGACAGACACAAACATGAACAGGAACGAGAGGACAGACAGAGGGGAGGCATCGGTCTGGGTTTACCTATCACCGTCAGGTTGGCCATGGAGGGGATCCCCTTAGCCTCTGCTTTAATCTGGCAGGTATCATCTAAAGTCACTTCTCTTATTTCGAGGACGTGTTTCTTTCCGTCCACCTGAGTGAGCACCGTCCTGCTCGGGTGGATTTTGACGTCGTTCTTGTACCAGGTGACAGGGATGTTCTCGTGCGAGAGCTCCAGCTCAAAGCGAGCCGTTTTCCCTTCCTTTACAGTTTGGTCCTTTATTGGCGATATAAATTTGAGCCTGATACCTACAGTCGTGTTGATAAAACATGTTCACATGAGTTAGCGATAAAGATAACACATGTTCTCGGTTAAGTCCAGGTGTCGGTCCAGAACTTACCCTCCACCGTGAGTCTGGCTGTGCACTTTTTTCCCAGAACCTCAATCGTATATTCATCCTCATCATCAAACTCACAACAGTTAATGATCAACATGTGTTTCTTTCCATCATCGATGATGTCATACTTTTGGTCAGAGGTGATGATGTCAGAACCTTTGTACCACATGACCTTAGAGACATCCTTCGTGATGGAGCATTCAAACTTAGCTTGTTTCTTTTCTGGCACAGAAATGTCCTTGAGTGGTACAACAAAGTCCATCTCGATCTCTGGGTTGGAAAGTGACAAAGGCACAGAACTTCAAGAACACAACAACAAAACAACAACATAATAACACAACAACAGAGCTTCAGTAGAATATTAATAACACAAAGGAACATCCAGAGAAACATCACAAACACAGAGAAACACAACATCAACACAACAACCGAGTCCACAGTCAGAGGCCAGTTAACGTCGTCCATCCATCGTCGTGATTCTGGATGAACCAAACCAATATGTGCTGAAGTAACATCATCTTTGAGGTGAAGAAAATATTTGAGTTCTGTCTCGGGCAGGAAACCGTCCGTCTTCTTGTTCTGATGGTGCCAAATTCTTCGGGTTGTTGGGTGAAATCAGTCCTCTGCTGCTCTTCTAGCTTCTAATGTTTCTTCAATGTGAGTCATGAACATGGTGATACATAAACTGGCCACTGTTGTAGATTTATCAACATTTACAGACATATCTCCACATACTGAAGATAGACACACAACATTAAACCAGTACAACATCAACCACAGGACACAATGTGGAAATAGATCCTGGATCACAATCACAGTCTCATCAGCCCTGTGAAATAAAGATCTAAGGTCCGTTGTTAAATGCCATGAAGCTTTATTTTATTACCTACGGACCTTACACCTTTATCCTTACAGCTAAAATCACAGTTGGCTGCAGCTCCGGTCCCGGTTGCCAGGGGAAACACTTACCTTTTACGTTGAGCATTGCGTTGGTGATGGCGTTCAGTGCCTGGTAGGAAACTTCTCCAGCCTGATCCAACTGGCAGTTCTTCAGGGTGAGTCGACGCACTCCACCCTCCATGTGGATGTCACATGTCTGACAGACACATTAAAATACTCAGACACAGAAACAAACCTGAACACATGAGGGAATGATGGCATTTGTGCATTAAGACGTTTGTGGCGGGTCTCTCCAGTCTCACCGGGGATCTGGTCAGAACCTCTCCTTTGAGCTTCCATTCTCCTGGAACATCATCCTCGGAGATCTCCGTCTCAAACACGGCATTTTCCTTCTCCACAACCTCAACGCTGGCCAAAGGCTTCAGGACCTCAGCCTCCCGCTCTGAGGACAAGTCACAACTCATGATTATCAGCAAGTTGACAGAAAACTATGAAGGTTGTTTGAGGACTTTAGATAGAATGAGTACAAGCAGGTAAAGAGATAAACCTCCTAGTGTTAGCTTGGCTGTGTAGAGGCGTCCTTCCACTTCCAAGGCATACTCTGCTACGTCATCAGGCTGACAGTTCTTGATGGTGAGAGTCAACTCCTTTCCTTCCTTCTTGATCTCAACCTTGTCCGAAGCAGGGATCTCGTTCTCTCCTTTGAGCCACTTCCAATTGGGAGTGTCCTTGAACAGCTCACATTTGAAGACAGCGGCGGCCTTCGGTTTCACATGCTGGTCTCTCAGTGGTTTTACTATCCAGTCTTTGACAATCTCTGTTGGAGTCAAACATTATTCAATTAGCATCCATCACACGGTACACAGTTGACCTGGTTTACCAACTTCTCTCTGAGAATGGATTCCTAGTGTCAGTAGCATCGTGTTGGACTAACTAGTAAACTAACATATCTACAGATTAGAGAATAGAAACCACCCTGATAGTAATGATATCGTTCTGACCTCATCCATCAACCCCTGGACTAGACCTGGACCAGACCTGGACCCAGAGTCTCTAGAAACACCACAGAGCTCACATGTTCTCCAAAGGTTCTAGTGAAACAGAACCAGGTCCACTCTCCATCTGGACATTAGGATCAAACCAAAGAACCCAAAGTGTTCCTCCACGTTGGGTTTTTACCTCTTAAAGTGAATCTGGCTCCAAAATACTACTGATTCACTACAGGAGGCAACGTACACACAATTCAACCTTTGGACATTTTATTTCTCCTGGACGTCATCACATTCTACCATTGAGCTCATTATACGATCCAGAAAAGATGGAGATTTACACATGGAACTCCCCAGGACCCCAGCCACCAAGGCTACATGCTACATAGCAATGCTAAGCTAACAGTCACTACAAGATGGCTGCACTGTTTATTATCTGTAGAACCACAATGAGACCACTAGATGGAGACAAAGGTCGATGTATGATATAGGAACAGGATCCTGTCACTCCCGGCACTTTGTGGTGCGTAGTTAAATGAGAATGGAGTGAAAAGACTCTAAGGGATCACGGATGATAACAACCACAGATTATTTGGGGAAATATTGAGACATGAGAAGACATTCTGACACGTTTAGCTGCAGGATAAGTTGTGACGTCTATTCCAAAGGGGACATTGAGATCTCTTGAAGCTGGACAGTAACATGTATGGATTTAGGTTTCAGTGATTAGGAATGTGTATAATATTTCATTTTACTCACCAATCACTTTGACATTTGTCGTCGTCTTGACATCCTCCTGGGCGGCTACTTCACATGAGTAATTGCCAGCGTCCTCCTCTGTGGAGTTCTGGATGGTCACGGCGTGCTGCATGCCGATCACATTGATCTGAACCTTGCCCTCACGTTTCTTCAGGACCTGGCCATTCTTCTTCCACACCACATCTCTCTCTTTGTTCAACTCACAGGTCATGTACAGAGGCTGACCCTTCAGAGATGACGTCTCCTCCTCCAGCTCCTTGATCCACTTCACAGGAAGCTCTGTGAGGATACAGTTCAACAGCAGATGGACCATGGACCAGGACCATGACAGAAAGAAATGCTTGCTCTCATGGGGCTAGATAAATTATTATTAATTATTAATAAATTATTATTTTACCTTCAACAATGAGCTTGGCCATGCAGGAGATCTCCTTCCCAGCGTTCTTGGCCACACAGGTGTATTCTCCAGTGTCAGACAGCTGCACATCAATAATGTTCAACTTGCGATCTTTGCCGTCAGAGGTGAACTTGTGTTTGGGGCTCTCACGCAGGTTGCTGCCATCTTTCATCCACGAGGTGATGGCGGTGGAGGGCGAGACCTCACATTCAAACACAGCCGCTGAGCCGATGGACTCGGCCTCCTGCAGCACGATGTCCTGGAGCTTCTTGATGAACTTCAGAGGAACAGCTTTGAGCTTGAATCCTCCAAACGGTTCATCTGGTGGTGGTGGACCTTTTCCACCAGGTTTCAGTCCACGGCCACGGCCTTCCCCAGGGGACGGGGTCTGCTTGGCTGAAAAACAAATCCAAGACAATAAGCTCATATGTGAAAGCCGAGGTCTGAACACTGAGACGCTTTATTCACAGACTTACGTTTCAGCCCTCTACCTCGTCCTCTTCCTGCTTCCTCTGCTGGTTGTCCCTCTGTTCAGAAACAAATCAAATAAATTTGCTGCTCATTGCGTCATCACATGTTTATCGTACGACTTTATAAACATGCCAGGGCTGGATATGAGATATGTATGAAGTCATTCTGATGACACTGAAATGAAGGCGGCTTCACAGCGACGGAACTGAAAGATGGAATAAACAAAGAGAAATGTAAAGACCAGTGTGGAGGACTGATGAGGACAGACACACAAATAACACAACAGAAATGACGGTGATGGACATGGAAACACAAACAAGACAGGAACTAGATAAATTGCTTCACACGTAAGATATGATGAGGGGGATTTAGATGGAGGCATGATAGTGGGAATGGGTGGAGGTTATTCAAGCCATGAAGGGAGGGTGGTTCTGGGTCGTCGGGGCGGCCACCATCTCACCTCTCCTGGTCACCCCTGGAACCTCCAGAGCTCCTTCCTCTCCTTCTCCTTCCCAGTCCTCTGAGCCGTAACTATCCCGTGGGACCAGCTCCCAGCCCCAGGCCTCCTCCTCCTCCTGCTCAGCAGCTTCCTCGGCTTCATACTCCTCCTCAAACACCTCCTCCTCTGGCTGCGTTGCAATCTTCCTCATCTGTACTGCTCCAGGGGAAACCTCCTTCACCAGGGGAACCTTCCCTTTGTCGGGCTTCGCTGGTTCTGTTGGTGACGACTTCTTCAGGACCTTTTTGAGAGTCACAGCTTCAATGGAGTCTTTGGGTGAAATGGTTTTAGGAACCTTTTTGAGTTTATCGACACTTGGCTTCCTCTCCGCTGGGACTGCTTCAGCTTCTTTGAGCTTCTCAGTTTTAGGAGATGGAGTCTTTTTGAGCTCAACCTTCTTGAGCTGTTCCAGGGGCTTCAGAACCACTTCCTCCTTCTCCTCCTTCGCTTTGGGGACAAGTCCTTTCTTCAGCTGCAGAGCTTTGGGCTCCTCAGGAACCTTCTCAGGTTTCTGAATGGTGGCCGGGAGGGGAGACGTCTTCTTCTCAAATGGAGCTGCTTCCGCCTCCTTCAGCTTCTCTGGCTTCTCCTCTAGAGCTTCTGGTGCCTCAGGTTTCTTGAGCAGAGCCTCTGGTTCTCGTTCTTTTGCTTTTTCATCTGGAGTCGTGCGACGCCGCTGCAGGCCATCGATCGGCTTCCCCTGTTTCTCCTCTTGTTTTTTCTTTTCGGGCTCTGCGGCGTCTTTTGACGGCCTGGAGAAGGGCTTCAGTTTGACGATTTCTTTCTCTTCTTCTGTTGTAGGGAGTTTCCCTTTGCCCCTGGGGAGTGCTTTTACCTCTTCAGGCTCCTTCTCTGGTGTCTTTTTATCTGCTGGTTTTGGGACCTTGGCCGGTGGCTCCTTTGCTTCAGGAGATGTTTTCTCTGGTTTCTTTGGAGGTTCTTTGGGTTCCACGTCTCTGGGGATCCTCTCTCCCTTCTCTAAAGCCATTGAGTCCCTGTCAGGCCCTGACTTCTTATCTTTTTCTGGCTCCTCAATGGGTTTGAGAGGCTTCTCAAATGGTTTTAGTTTGACTACTTCTGGTTCCTGCTCATCCAAAGGTAGTTTTTTAACTTTCTTCAAGGCAGCACTCGTTGGGGTGGGCTCCTCTTCCTTTGGTGCTTTGGGAGCTTTCTTCAGAGAAAGTTTGTCTTCTGGTTTCTCATCTTTCATGGCGGGCTTCTGACGGCTCCATGCATCTTTAGAAGCCTCTTTTTCTTCCACTTCTTTAGGTTTAATAACTTCTGGCTTCTTTTGCACTTCAGCTTTCTCCCGAGGCTTCCTCTCCTCCACTGGTTTCCTGGTGGCGACTGACATCTCCACAGCTTCTTCTTTATGAACCATCAGCTCGGCCTCAAACACCGTCGTCACGGTGACCTTCTGAGACTTCTCCTCCAATTCGACTTCTTTAAATGGAACCGATGGGATCTTCTTCAACTTTATAATCTCCTGCTCCTCCTCCACTTCCCTTGTGAGCCTGGTTGTTTTCTTCAAGGTGGGTATCTCAAACGTTCCCTCCTCCAACTGAACTTTACCTTTTTTATGGAGAACCATTTCTGAGGCGGCAAAGATTTGATGTTACAACAACTTATCCAAAAAACAAAATAAGATCATCAGTGATTTTATTATTTAGTTAATAGAGAACAAAACCAAAAGAGACATACGAAGAGGACGAAGACGTACAGAAAAACATGGTGTTCTTAAGTGATTTTAGAATAATTATAAAGAAATATGTATGTAGGGAGCTGAATGTCTGACTATGTCCAGTGGGTTGTGTGGTGCATGTACTGCAGGTAGAGGCGACCAGAGCTCCTACCTTTCTTGACTCCTCCTGGTGCTTGGACGGGTCCCTTGGTTTCATCTAATGCAGAAAGTATAAATCAGGAAGTTATTAATTAAGTCATGAAACTGGTCACAAGCAACAATGTCCCTGAGAATTAAAATTGGAAATAATGAATGATTTAAAACAGAAGAATTAGACACGATGTAAAGCTATAAAGCTAAGCAGTTGAAGGAGTTTAGCTCAGGGACTAAGAGGTTTGTGTACTTTCTGGTTTTTCAAGTTGTGTTTTAGACTCAATTTTCAGTTTAAATGTTAAACCAGTAAATTTACCTTTGGTTCTTTAATCTATGATACCAGAACTAAAGAAGGAACCAGTGGTTATTAGAGTCATATAAAAGCAGAAGTTTTTGAAGTCAAAGAAGGAGTTGTTTCCATCAGTCAGTGATTTTGAAATCTTTGATCTGTTGGTCTTAATATTGTTCTTATCTGGAACAATATTCAGATGCAATTTTTGACTTTCTGACACAATCATCTGAATTTCTTTCTTGAATATTTGTTTTGAATCAGGAGAACCTGTGGTCACCATGGAGACTACTTCCTGTACCAGAGAGACCTGGACAAGTGGTCACCATGGAGACTACATGCTTCATTCAAGGACAAGAAATCAGCTTAGACAACACAATAAAAGAGAGGTTTCTCGATTTGTTTTTCCAGTTTCTGTTTCTGGTTTTAAAATCAAACTTCAAACACCAGAAAGTCCTCAGACCCTAAAGGTCAATGCTAACGTCACTTCAAGACAAACAGACACTCTGCAGCAGGATGGGTGACCACGACCCAGATAAGACAGACTGAGGATCAACAACTGGTTAATAAGATGTGAAAAAGAAGACGAGTCCTCGTCGGACTACCTGTCTCTGGGGACATCTTTTCTACCAGTTTTGGTTTCTCTTCTTCTACAGCGACCACCTTGGATGGTTCTTCAGCCTTCACAACAGGCTCGCTCACTTCAAGTACTAAAAAGAGAACTAAAGTTTTTCAAGTTCTCTCAAAAAGTATTAGTAGGAATTCTTCCAGAATCCTCATCTGGATACCTGGTTTAGTTTCTTCTGTCTTCCCCAACTTAGTTTTGTCTTGAACTTTTACAGCAGCCTTCGCTTTGAGCTCTTAAAGAAGAAAGTTTAAAACAAGATCAACAGACGCATCTGTTTTGCTTAAGAGTTACATTCTTGAGCGAATGCCTTAAAACACACAGACACACAGAGAGGTTGAAAGAGGTTTAAAGAAGACGCCAGGTACCTTCTGGAGGAGAAGCTTTCTTCACGACCGGCTCTTTGACCTGTGGTGGCGACTCCTTCTCCTTCACAGGAACTTGGAAATTAAATGAAAGGAGAGTCAGAGTCTCACTAAGAATGATGGGGTGAGCACTGAACCATGCAATGACAAATAACAAAGATGAGAAACAGATTCCTGTGAAAATATAGAGTATGGTGGATGGACACAACAAACAGTGAGAGAAACCCAACAAACAACCATGACGGTTTAGATCAAGATGGGTCCTCATTGAGAAGAGAGTCGGTGCCCAAATAGAATGAGAGGTGTGACTAAAGACCGATCCCGGTGAGGATGAAAAGGTGCTCGGCGAGATCAAAAACACGTGACAGATATTTTCCCTCGATACCTCTGGATGCTTCTTGAAGGAAGAAGACATTTTCTTTTCCTTCAGCTTCTTCCTCCATCCTGGCTTTAGTTTCTGGAGGCGATCGACTTGGAACCTCCACAGCTTCTGGTTGCCTCTTCTCGACGGCGTGTTGTGGAGCGTCTGTTTTTAAGACGCTAGCCTTTTTCTCAACCTTCATTTTATCTGTTACTGACGGTTTTATGCTCATAGCTTCATGACAAGTCTTTTCATCACCACTAGCTTCTGACCCACCTGTTGCTAATCTGTATTTTCTGTGAATCTTTACCTCTTCATCAGTCTCATGTCTTCCCGTCATTTTAACTGACCATTCCCCTCCGTTCAGTTCTTTGTTAATAGTTTTTTTCAGTGTTTCTTCTTCATTGAGACAAACTGTATCTGCATCTACCTGTGACTGGAATTCATCTCCTCTTTCAACCACTTCAACCTTTGACTTGCTTTCTTCTACTAATTTCTGTAATTGTTCTGTATGCCTTGATGTAACATTTTTGACCAGATGAGGGGACATAAACCCTTGTGGAAGATCTGATATATTTGTCCTCAAAGCTTTTCTTTCTGTTTGTTGTTGATTTATATCTAAAGACGAAGAAACACTGGGAAAAATGTCCTTAACTGTGTCTGTGGTTGAAGATGTCGGTATTTTGGATTGATCTGCTGTTAACTGGTTTGTTGAGGCTTCTATTAACTGTGTATCTCTCTCTGACATCATTTTCATTATCATTTCCTCTGTGGACTCTGGACTCTGTGATTCATAAACAGTCTCTGTCCTTAATGAAACACCTTCCACCATCTCGTCAGCGACACTAAATCTCTGAACTGTGACCAATTCAAAGTCGCCCTCTTTAGCTACGAGATCTTTTTCAGATGCTACCTCCATTGTTGGTGCAACAGAATACCTTTGTTCAAGCTGCTCCTGTCTCGTTTCTGTTAAATCTAATGAACAAACTCGTCCATATTCATCTTTAATTGATATTATCTTGGGTCTAACTTCCCTGAGGGTCTTTTTTGATGTCTGTCCTTTGTCTTCAACTTTTTTAGGTTTCTTTGCCTGAATGTCTTCAATCTTAATTGCAGTTTCAGTGTGCTCCGGCCTGTATTTTGTCTCTTCAGATGGAACTAATGTGGAGGTCTTACCCTCAATTACTGATTTTTTATGCTCCAAAGTGTCTTGATGTTTTACTTCAACTCTGGACTCACTTTCAATTTCTTTTTCAGTAAGCTTCTCTCTAACATCTCGATTTACTTCTGACTTGACTTGTTCTGTCGTGTCCTGTGTCTTTAGAGAAATCTGATCAAGTGCTGTGATGCATCTCTGGTAACTGTCTGATTTTACGTCGCCATCTTTCACCGTCTCTGATCTTTCAGACACAACCTCCATCGTGGGGGCAACAGAAAACCTTTCAACTCGTTCCTGTCTCGATCCTGTTGAATCAAACGGATGAACTTGTCCATATTGGTCTTTAATAACAACTGTTCTGGACAGTAGCTCCTTGAGAGAGACTTTCTGGCCTTTCTGTTGGACAGAGTCTAATTTCTCTTCAGGTAGATCGTCTGATGTTTTGTTAAAGTGCTGCCATACTTCTTTCGCTTTCTTTTGTAGAATTTGATCTGAATCTCCTCTCTCCATCTGTGTCTTTGTTCTTGTGACTTTCATTTCAGGGGAAACACTTGCCATGGTTTCTATTTCAGTTGGTCTGATTGGATGAGCTGTGGTGGTTTTGTCCATCATGTTGACCTCCTCTGCTCCCAGAGTCTTTCCTTTAACGTCATGTTTCTCTGGTTTATCTTTTAATGTGTGTTTATTGGTCTCAGTCTGTCCACCTCCATCTTTTGCTGTCTGATGTTTTGCAGATGAAACCATGGAAGACGTCACTGACTTTCCGTTACCTTCATGTCTCTTTCCTCCAGACGCTGTAAAACCAGAGTCACGTTGAACTCTAAGTGTCTTGGACTGAATCTCTTCAGCTGTTTGTACTTCACTTGGTTTCTGATATAAAGTCGTAATCGTATCCTTTTCCCCAGGTTTTTCTTGACCTGTCGGTGGAGGATGTGTTTCATTTTTATCTCTATCTGCTTCAAATGGAATCTCCTGAGTCTCAGCTAGTTTCAGAGACATTTCTTCCATTTGAGGCTGAAGAGAAGTCTCTTCTCTCTGGATCATTTCTGCTATTACAGATTGCAACATGTCTCTAGTTCCTGGTCTTTCAGCTGGAGGATATTTCTCTGGATTATCATATTCTGCTGAAGAACCTTCTGAAGTCAAGCGGCCAATTTTTTCTTGTCGTTTTAGGAATTTCTTTTCAACAGGAGCCACTCTGACACCTTTAGTTTTTGCCAAGTATGACTCAACTTCTTCATTTTCAGACACTTCCTTCTTTCTTGTTTTTTGATCTCCCCAAACTTCTTCTCGAGTAGCTTGCGCCAAAGATCCTTCAAACATTACTTTGTGTTTAACCACTTCTGAGACTTTTCTTTCTTCAGCCATTGATTTAGTTGTAAATTCTTCATTGGGACCTTTAATAGTGACACTTTCTTCTGTAATCTCAGTAGACATTTGCTTTTCCTTCTGGGATTCCTCAGATATTTCCTCACCTTTTGTTATGAAGGTCTTTCTTTTGGCCTTTGTCTTTTCCATCAGTTTAACTTCTTTTTCTTTAACTGTTCTTACTTTTGATTGTTTTAAGTCGACACAGTTGTCTTCAGGTTCAACTAACATTTTGTCTTTTAACTTCTTATCTTCTAAATCTCTGTCTGGTGCCTTTCTTTCAGGCTGTTCATGTGTTTTCTCTTTAGTCTGGATGATGATATCTTCAGCTCCAGTGGTTTTAGTTTCTTTTTCTGTTGGTGGTGTCTTTATCTTTGCAGAAATGTCTTCTCCTTTTTCTACTTTGTCTCCTGCAAGATGGACCTGTGTCCTCAGTGATTGTTCTAGTTTGGTTTCTTCCTGGCCAGTTTTACTTGGGACCTTGTGTTTTGGAGAAAACATCTCTGGTTTTCTTATGAACTCCTTCCCTTCTGTTTCCTGCTTTTCGGGGAAAATAAAGTCTAAGACGTTTGACTGACCTTTGTCGTCTTCGGTTTTAGATGTTAGATCTAGATCTTCAAGCTCCTGAGTTGTGGCTAACATTAGTGTCTTTTCCTTTTCGGGATCTCCTCCATCTCTTAGTTCCAGTCTGTTTTTTATCTCTTCTATCGGTTTTGTCTTTTGTCCTTTTGCACTAACTTCGACTAACTGGTCTTCATCCTCAACAGCTGTTTGTCGTCTCACTTTCAAGGTAGTGTCTTTTATCCGAGTCCTGCTCTCTGAGGTGAGTTCAGCTTTCTGAATGTCTTCACTGATGGTTTCTGGACGTTTGACAGAAGTCTCTTTGTTTGTTTCTTCTATGTGACTGACTCTGATTATTTTGTCATTTCCTTCCTTCCCTTCCTGTTCTGCTTGTTTCTTGTCCTGGTCCGTGTCTCTCTGAAACCTCTCAAAATCTAAACCTTCTGTTTTATCCATGTCCTCTTTTTCTTGATTTGCTGCTTGGATTTCCTCAGTTAGTCCTACACCAAAACATTTTTCCTGCATTAAATCTTTGACGCCTGTCTCTTTGATGACTTTTATCTTTGGTTTCTTGTCTAAATTTTTCTGTTTCAAAGACTTGACTAGTTCGGTTTGCCTTTCTGTCTCTGGAGTATCTTTGGACTGTGATTGTGTCTCTGAACTAGTCTTCTGTCTATCTGTTCTCTTAACCAATGCTTTCTGTTCCGTCTCCAACTGAATGTCTCTGATTTCTCTAGGTTTAAGAGACACCTTTTCTATCGGTTGAAGAAGCTCAGAAGAACCAGGTATTTTAACATTTATAGCGTTGACAGCTTTCTCTTCTCCATCATGTTTTTTTTCAAATTTTCTTTCAGTACTTTGACAAACGACCTTTTGCTCTTTAGCATCTTTTAATCCTGTATCAGAATCAGTTTTTTGGACAGAGAACTCTTCAGCTATTTGTTCTTTAGGTTTAACTCTTAACTCACTTCCTGTCATGATGAGTTTTTCTTTAGTTTTGGTGCTGACTTTCATCTTTAAACCGTCAGTAACAGATAGATCAGATCTTATTTCAGGCTCTTCCATTAAAACCTCTTCTAGCACTACAGACTTAACTCTCTCTTCTTTGTCATGTTGATGAATTTGAACTTTATCGTGTCTGTTCCTTTCTGCTGACATTAAATCTTTCGGGATCTTCTGAGCTCCCGCTTGTTTCTCATCCATTAATTGATGGCTGATGGCAACTTGAGGTTGGAAAATGTTAAAAGACGTGAAGAGAAAGCACCATGAAGCGGTGCCAAGATATTCGGAAAAAATAAAACGACAAAACACAGACATAAACATTTGGTGTTAGGCGAGATAATAAGAGGTGAGAAGAGGAGAATGTGCCTCCGTTGTACCTCGCTCTGGCTTCTCTCCCCGAGTTGGAGCAGCAGTGGGAATCTTCTCGGACTGGGCTTTGGTTTCTTTAAAGCATAATTAGTTTGTGATAAGTAAAAGTACAGGAAGAAAGAGTAACACCTTTAAAACAAAGACACAATGGCCGTGAATGTGAAATGAAGAGTTGAGCAGAGGCTGATCACGGCCTGAAACTGAAATTATTGTTGTGGTTTCTCCTCAAAAAGAACAAAGAATAAAGGAAACAGATGAAGATGAAGGTGAAGATGAGGTCAGAGTTTGTACCTCTGGGCGTCGTCTCCGAGGAAATCCTTCTCTTCTCTTCTGGTTTCATCTGAACTCTTTCCCTCATTAAAAGTTCTTCTTTTGTCTCTTCAGCATTGACAGTCTCCTCCTCCTCCTCCTCCTCCTCCTTCTTCTCCTCTTGTTTCCTTGGCTCGATATCTGCCACCAACTCTCGTGGTTGTACCTTCTCCTCTACTTTAGCTTTAGGTTGTTCTGTGACTGTCTCTTTTTTTGGTTTAATTATTTCCTCATATTGTTTCTTCACTGACACTTTATCTGAGCCAGTTTCCTCTTTCCTCCTCTCGGCCTCACCTTCCATTTTAACCTGAGTCTGAATCACTGCTGTCAACTTTTCTTTAGTTTTCACTTCTTTCTGAGCAACAGTGATTTCAGATTTTTCATCTGTAACAGATTTGCCTTCAACTGGTGCAGCTTTGGTTTTATCCGCTAATGTGACATCTCCTCCTGAAACCCTTTCTGCCTGGCCTCTCTTTGTTCTTTCTGTTTGGACTGTTATTTCTCTACTCCCTAATATAGAAGTGTCCTCTCGCTGTCTCTGTTCTGTGCCGTCTTTCCTCTCATCTGAAATCTCTTCACTCTTATGTTCTGTGGTTTTATCTTGCAGCATTAGGACCTCCAGCTCAGACTCCGTTGTGAGGACAACTCTGGTTTCTTTCCTCTGTTTAGAGTCAGTAACAGATATCGAGCCTCTCAGTTCAGACCTTTCATGTCTCTGCTTTACAACGTCCAATAAAACTGATGCTTCATCCGGAAAAAGTGCTTCATCTTCAACCTTTTGAGCTTCTTTCCGTTGCTCAGTCTCAACAAGACTCAAAGCCGCTGGACGTTTTAAAAAGAAGAAGAAGAGGAGGCGTCATGTGGCGGCGCCAAGAGGTGAGGACAAAACACAAAGACAAGCGTCAATGTTAGGAGATGACACACATTAAGAAGCTTGATGATGATCCAGAGCAGATGGATCATCATCATCAAGAGTTAAAGACTAGAACGAGTGTCCATCTTGTTTCCAGATGGTCGGTACCTTTTTGATCCGGCTCAGCGTCGGTGGGAAGAATCTTCTCAGTCTGCTTCACTTTTATTTAAAGAATGTTTTTAATCCAAGATGTTTGAAGAGAAGATTTTAAAAGAAGAAGATTCAGACAGTTAACAAACACACAGACATGTGCGAAGAGGTTATGAAGCTCTGAAGTAGAAGTTTAAGAATAAAGTCCATAAACATCAGGTCAAATGATCAGAGGTATAGTCTAAACCAACACAGAGTGAATAACCAGCGCTGTCTCAGCTGTACCTGTAGGAAGAACTTCTTCAGGCTTCTTCTTCTCTGGTGTTTTTAAAGAAACTGTTTTATCTTTAGGAACCTCTGGTTGCTTCTTCGACACCTGTTCAGGTTTCAGCTCTTCAACGTGTTTCTGAGGAACCTTCTCAGGAACTTTCTGAGGCTTCTTCTCAGCTGCTGGTTCCTCTCTCACCTCCGTGATCCCTGGGTGCTGTCTGCCAGGTACTGTTTCTGGTATTTTGTCAGGGATCCTCTGAGGTGCTCCATCAAACTCCTTCTGAGGTTCTTTTTCAGACAGATGTTCAGGTTTGGGTTTAGGCTTCAACGCTTTAAGAGGTTTTAAGACAAACACGACAGTAAAGAACATAACACTGTGCTGACGCACCAGTAAACAAGGAACTGACATTATATTTATAGTCATTAAAGGTTCAGTCTCTGGAGAACAAGACAATCTGTCAGAATATATATTTATATTCTTATTTCATATGAGGCTAAATAACTAGAGCAACCTGCTGGTTTAAATGAATCCAGTACCTTTTTCGGTCTTTGGTTCTTCTCTGGGAGGAACAACAGCAGGTTCTTCTTTCTTATCGACTTTCAGACGCTCAGGAGGTTTTTCCTCCACAGGAACTTTAAAGAGTTAATTCAAATATATTAGAAGCTTTTCAAACTGAAGAGTGTTAGAGATAAACCTTAATCACTCCACTGAGTGTACGACAAACACAAAGTGCAGCCCCATCGTCAGAGAACAGAGTTTTTTAGAAGAGGATTTAGTTTGAGCCTCAGGTACCTTTAACCGCCGAAGGCTTCTTCTGTGGTGCCTCCTCTTCCCTCTCCACCTTCTGAGGGACTGGAGGTGGAGGAGTGACCACCTCCTTCTTTGTCGGAGCTTCGGGTACTTTAAAAAAACGTTCATCGATATTATTATTAAGTCAAACGCTCGTTCCAGACAAACCAACAATTCTATGAAAGGTTAAAGAATTAAGACGTTTGCTTCCACAAACACAAACTAATCTAGACACACAGAGGATGAGTCAGTTAAAGAAGACAAGAAAAGATCAGAACTGCAGCTCAACCTCATGTTTATACCTTTCTTCTGAGGTTCCTGTGGTGTTGGTTCTGGTTTGGCCTTTGGGGGTTCTGGTTTTGCCTTTGGGGGTTCTGGTTTGGTCTGTGCAGGTTCTGGTTTGGACACCGCTGCCTCTGCTTCAGGTTTCTTGACCACAGCTTCAGGTTTAGGAGGCTCCGGTTTCAGGACTTCTGGTTTTGGTTTCTCTGGTTCTTGTTTCCGTTTTTCTGGTTCTGGCTTTGGTTTTGTTTTTTCTGGTTCAGGCTTAGTTAGTGGAGCTTCAGGCTTGGTCTTTACTGGTTCTGGTTTGGGAGCCTCTTCGGGGACTTAAAGCAACATTCAGAAGGTTAAAAGACAGCCAAAGATTTGCTTCGACACTTGAAGCTCAGTAACTTTTCAGACAAACACACACAGTTGGACTCAACACGCATCCAAACAAAGCAGGGAGTACCTTTGGATGGAGGAGTCGCCGGCTTCTTCACTGGTGCCGGCTTGGCTTCTGGCTCCGGTTCATCCTTAGTTGCAGGTTTAGCTTCAGCTTTGGAGGCAACTGTAGCTTTAGGCTTTGGTTCAGGCTCAGCCTTGGGCTTGGCTTCAGGCTCAGGCTTAGCTGCAGGAACCATTTTGGTCTCTGCCGGTGCCTGAGGCTTGGGCTCATCTTCAAGTACATAACAGACATTAGCTAATGTTAGCATGAAGTCGAGGTGGCATCTAAAATTCATCAAGAAGTGTTTGAAAGAACGAGAAGACACTCAACAGATAGACACACAATGATGAAGAGTGAAATTAGAATAAGTACAACACAGGACAGAACAAGACAAACGCTAAGAGGTGAGAAGCGTGGTGGAGTTTAGAAGCGTGGTGGAGTTTAGAAGCGTGGTGGACATGAAGCTAACACTCGGACTAGTTGGACAAACAAGTACCTTTCTCTGGCAAGCCTGGCTTCTTGGCCGGTGGTGGAGGGGCAACATCTGGCTTCTTAACTTCCTCTGGTTCTTTTAAGATACATTCAAACACATGATAAACTCAACAAACAGAACAGGACCGAAGAAGAACATTGTCTAAACTACACTCTAAGACATTAGTATGGCAAGACGTGAGATGTTAACAATCAGATGTCTCTACCTTTACGGGCAGGAACTTCTTTCTTCTCCGGGACCGAAACTACAGGAACCTTTTCCTCCACTAGCTTCTTGGCCTCTGGGGCTTCAAGGTTTCAATTAAAATGTTAAATTTACACAACACAGAGACATGAAGGGAGAACGTGAAGCCAAATATCAGACAGACACAAAACTACACAAGAAAGACATGAGTAGCTTTGCTGGTACCTTTAGGAGGAGACGGCTCCTTCACTGCTGGTGTTGGCTTCTCTTCAGGCTTTTTCTCAGCGTGAGGAACTTAATGGTGTTAACATCATAAGCCACGAAGTATTCAGAAGATAAGAAGAAAGACAGGACAGAGAGACAACATTGTATCACATGACTGAATAAAGACGCCACAACCTCTGTTAAACAAGGACCAAACACCTGAGGAGAGATTTCTGCTGAACAACTGGGCCTGTGGACGTATTACTGCTGATGATCGCGGACACAGTTTCTGGTCATGTCCTGTTATTCAGACTTACTGGAAAGACGTATCCACAATATTCGTGAAAGCATTTGGTTCTACCATCAACACAACCTTCACGTCTCTCTGTGTTGGACAAATACCTGGAACAAACGACCTACTGCTACGTAGCCTGGACAGCCTCTGGCCTCTACGTTGGACTTCTGTTCAGTTTCATGCAACTTAAAATGTCTCTAAATAAATAAATAAGCAGCCAGCTTTGTTTTTAATCTACTGAACGATATTTCTGTTCAATTGGAAACTCTGTGTGATGCCAACTGTCTGAGGACAGTTCAGTAAAGTAAAGATATACATCTCTGTCCTACCTTTTTTGGGGATTTCTTCTCTCATTTCAACTTTCTTGGTCTCCACTGTCTCCTCGATGGGAACTCTGACAGCTGGTTGGAAAAAAACATATCAACACAGTCAGGATCAGCATCACTGTGACTGGTTTAGTCTCAATGGTTTATTCTCAGAAATCCTAGAAAACCAGAAACACACCTCAGACCAGTTAGAGGTCAATGATTAGAAAAAACAACCCAACAAACAGTCTGACCTACGGCCGCTGTTAGGGAACTAAAAGAGGTTAATACGAAGAAAGAAAACAAACAAAAAAAGATTAAACAGGACGACAGATGTAAACACAGAAGCCCGGTTTAGGAACAAAGACAAACGTCCTTCCTGTGATACCTGTGGACGTGGACACCTGCTGAGTTATCTTCTCCTCTGTCCAACTCTGATACTCCACTGAAGTGGGATGGAGGACAACAAAGACGAATGAGATAAACACTCTGTGACAAAGAACTACTCATGGCATCATTTCAGGTCTAACAAAGACTCCGTCTGAGAGCAGGTTGTAGTTTGTTTTGTTTTTTTCCTCTAATGAGCGTGAAGCTGTGCGACATCTGCTGGTGAAAACAGGAACTGAACAGAATTAACCTGATATCTTGGTGGTGGCTACATTAGCACCAACTTTTATCTCCAAGCTACCAGGACACTGGATAACTGTTCACTCCTACCTAAATGTCAATGAGCGACACACGCCTGATTTCCAAAACAGCTAACATAACCTTGGATAAGCTAAAACCTAATATTGCACCTAGCATAATGCTACAGCTACCAGTTTGCTGCTATCTTAATTAATGCTGTATTTTTTAAAGGAACTTAGTGAAAATGACAAAATAAAATGTTGTCACCTTTCTGGTTTGAGTTGGACCACGAAGGATTAAAGGAGACATGTTGTTCATCAGCAGATGTCAGACTACAACCAGATTTAACATTTAATTTCTTTCATTCTCCAGATGGACTTTGACTGAAATGTTGCTAGTGAGTCTGATGAAGATGAAGATGAAGAAGATTTTGACAACAGAGAAACAGGAACACGTGATGACGACAGGACAAAGACAAACAGGGTGGAGATGGTGATGGTGATGATGATGATGATGATGATGATGATGATGATGATGATGATGATGATGATAAACATGAGTGGCAGATGTGGGTAAATACACATTCAGCTGTGTTTTGATTCACTAAATAATCACTTCATCGTTAATAAAAATCAACCTTTAGTTTTAAAGACAACTTTTAAAAGCCCAATTCTGTTCATTGCAGTTGAGTCTAAACTGAATTGGCCTGATTTTTCCCAGATCTGCTCAGATGTTTGATGGAGAGGATGAAGTAAATAAAGTCGTGTTGTACCTCTCTGCTCCACCTCCACCTCTTCTTTATAGTGATACGAATATTCAGCAGATTCTTTAGAAAACAAAGATGCAGTTTTTTGTTGTGAACAAAGACGAATGATTAGTTGAACTGTTGATGAGTTCATGAGTAAAACCAAAGAAATAATCTGAATTTAAGTGTTAATGTCAGGCTGGGGTAGACGTGACCAGTAAATACCTTTATGTTTAATCTCTTCTTCGTACTGATAGAACTCAGATGATTCTTCAGGAGACAAAAACATGTCCAGAGATTAATCTACAGTCGGATTCTAGTGCTGGTCTAAAACCCATGATGTCCTGACTCTTACCTTGGATCGCTGCTGATGAAGGCACTTCAGGCCTCTGAACTGAGGAGTCTGGGATATCTACAGGATACGGGATCATGTTTAAGCCAACACTTTACTTTCAATCGGACAGATATATGAACTATAATCTGAGCAGTGGTAGAGGAAGAACACCATATAAATGCTTATTTCACCAAAACATTCTGATAAATCCTCCTGCTTCTGAGATTTGACCAGAGTTCTTGGAAGGTAGAACATTTATTTTCTGTCCTCAAAGATGGTAAACCAGGAGCATTTAAAGTTGTTATGTGTGTAAAAGAACAAACAGTCTGTGTTGTTGGTTACATTAACACCAACATTTTGCTTAACATTAGTAGCCACCAGGACACTGGATAACAGTAATTGCATTGCATTATCCGAACAACAAAATACTCTAATATATGCCAATAGTTGGCATCTGCTCGTACTTTCTGTCAACTGAAAACAGCTATTTGGGAATAATAAAGCTCAATGCTAAGCTAAGCTAAGCTAAGCCAACCAAAGCAAATGAAACATTTTGGACTCTGGTGAAGATGGACAACAAGAGGACTTCCAACAATGTTCCTGACCAATTAGCTTTGTAGACAACCTAGTAGATAAAATACTCACCGATGGGAACCATTGCTAATTCAATTTCTGTGAAAAGGGGGAAGAGTGAACAAAGCATTAAACACTGAAAGAGAGAACAGCTGAACACAAACACAGAAGATGTCGCCTGACTAGGAACTGTACCTTTGCCAGATAAATAAAGCTCAGCTGTGCTCTTAGCCTCTCCTCGGGGCTCCAACCTCACAATCACTGAGTACACGCCTACATGGGATTAGTAATGAAGACGTTTAACACTCAAGGCATCAGAAACAGTCTACACGGCTCTGGGGCTCGATGTCGCTCTACACACCTTCATCTTCGATGGTCACGTTTCTTATGACCATGAAATGTCTTCGGCCCTCGCTTCGGAAGTTGTACTTAGGGCTCTCTTTCAGTTCCCAGGTGTCTTTGTACCACGACACGATAGCGTTGTCGAAGGACACCTCACACTCGAAGGTGGCCGACTGGCGCTCGTTGACTTCAACATTGTGGATGCGTTTGGTGAAATGAATTTGTTCAGCTAAAACAGATACAGACGTGAGTGGGTCAAGGTGTTTGGTACGACAGCAACTGAATGGTAGTTTGTCATCGACACAACATCCACATGGTTAGAGGAATGTTTATGGGATGGTTATGACGCTGGTTGTTGTTGTCGGTGGAGTTGAGTCGATGTAAAAAGACAATGAATGAGATGATGGACTTTTATTTTTTGTTTGTTGTTTTTTGTTTTTTGCAAGATAATCATGAAGAAGGTTAAGACAGAGGAAGTAAAATCCCAGAAGAAAGAGAAAAAAGAGACGTCCAAATTTCCAGCATTAGTCTCAGAGTTTGATGAGTCGAAAGAGGTTAGTAGGCGGTGAGAGCATCCACCACGTCTACAAGGTAGCAGGAAGGTTTCCAGGTACAAACCTTCCACCCACAGGTCAGCCGAGGACTCCAGGTCCTGGTATCTGCAGGAGTATCTGCCCTGGTCTTCAGCTTTCAGGTCTCTGATCAGAAGCTTCTGAACTTTGTGTTTCACCTCGGATGTGAACCTGCCCTTCATCTCTAACTGCTTCCCATTTCTAAACCACTGAGCCTCTACGTTAGGGATGGACAACTGACAGGACAGAGTACACGACTGGCCTTCCTTACCCGCTGTGTCCTGCAGGTGCTTCTCGACCTCTGGCTCTGAAAGACAAAATAAAGATGAACATGACTCATCTGAATGAATCACCTGAATCATCTGAACGTGAAGGTAAAGGTTCTAAAACTCATTCTGCTGAAGCTTCACTGAAACTCGAGGGGTTCTTAAGCATAATGTGGGTTTTAGGAAGAAGTCTAAACTTTTCGCGCTAACACTGATGCCCCAGCTGTGGTTATTTAGCGTAGCTTAACTACGATTAGATGAAGCAGACTGGACTGAAGGACTGCAGCAGGCCTTAGGGGTAGAGTCCTGGTACTGACCCATGACGGCGAGCTTGGCGCTGGAGATGTGGGGCCCACAGACTACTCGGTAGTTGCCCTGGTCGGACAGCTCACACTTCTTGATGCGGAGCAGGTGGCGGTCGCCACTGATGCTGATGTCATACTTGTCGCCAGTGTCCAGTTTCTGGGTTCCCTTGTACCAGGACAGGGTGATCTCTGGGTAGTTGATCTTGACCTCACATTCGAACACGGCCTCCTTGTTGGTGAAGACGGACTGATTGGAGATGTCCTTCAGCACGGTGACGGGCTGCAGCAGAAACAACAACCAGCCGGTTAACATTATGAGAGAAGCAATAATCTATGAATTATAATCAGTTGTTCTCAAAAGCTTTTATTTATTTATTTATTTATTTATTTTGATCAAGGTTTTTTTATTAGAATTTTCAAATAGTAGACAGTGTCCTAGAGGGGCTTACAGATAATAAAAAAAAAATACGAACAAACATAATAACACTAAAGGAACAAATACAACATCCCCGTCCCAGCCCCACCCAGTACCAGGCAGAGAACATATATAATACACACTGAGTCAGACCACCATAAAAGAAAAAGAGCAAGAGAAACAAAACCACAGATAAAAGTTACATAGCAACGCTGTCAGCATCCATATCCTCAACAAAGGTCAAAAAAGGTTGACAAATTCTGGAAAACTTCTTTGTCGCTCCCCTGACAGTATATCTAATCTTTTCTAATTTAAGATAGCACATGACTTCCCTGATCCTATGACTGTACATCGGTGTAATACGATCTTTCCATTTAAACAATATTTATCTCCTGGCCAGGAGAGTAGAAAAGGTCATCATGCTGATTTCCCACCATATAAAAGGGTCATCCTCTGGGGTCACCCCAAACAGGGCAACAAGAGGAGATGGTCTCACTACTCTTCCTAATATCTTACCAAAGGTCTCAAATACAGAGATGGGCATGTCCAAAACCTGAGCAACAGAGTAGCTGGAGCCTGTCTGCATTGATCACATGTGGAATCTATGTTGGAATTGGACAACTGCATGTCTGAGACATATGGAGGAGGAGAAAATTCTTTGGATTATTTTGTGCCAATTATCATCCGAAACTGATTCACCTAAGTCTGTCTCCCATTTATTCTTAAGGAGATCTAAAGGTGTCAAATCATGCATGCTAAGTAAATCATATTTCAAAAGCTTTTATACCCAACCCTCTAGAGAAATGTTTCATTTGGTTGTTGAGTCTCAGAGACCTCTGCTCCTTCCCACCGCTGTCAGACTCCAGAACAGCTGACAGGAGTCTAGGAGAGACTACTTCATGCCACTGTTCACTTGTTCAGTTTCTGTTTACATTCTCATTTGCACATCAATATTTTGCACTAGTGATCTTTATATCTTTTTTTTAAAAAAGTTTTTTTCTTTCATTTTTTATATTGTTGGTATTTGGGTGGACGACAAAAAAAGAAGAATTTCATTTTACAGGGAAACGTGTTTCTACCCTGAGCATGTGACAATTAAACTGAATCTTGAATCCTGAACTCTAAGAACTATACGACAGTCACAATAACTTAAGTCCTGTGTTACACTCAAGTGCAATATCACATGTCCTCTTGTGCAATACTACTATGTCACTTTTCATTTTATTTTTTAACCACGCCTCACTTTATTTATTTGTCATACTTTATCTGCTGTTTTACAGTTTTTTACATATTGGTCTTGATGTTATTTTCCACAATTCATCTCTCTCCTGTTACGGGCAGCAGGCCGGCCATTCTACATAATATGCTGTTTTTTGCCCACTTTTGCAACTTTTTTTTCTTTTTGTTATTTTATTCTCCTTCTCTTATTTTATGCACCGCTCTTTGACCTCCTAATTGCCCTTCGGGGATAAATATTTTTTATTTTTTTTTTATTCTGATGATAATCAGGGGTCGTTTGCCCTCTGGTGGATTTATCCAGGCACTGCAGCCACTAGCTTTTGGCAGCCATTTCAAAATGGCCACCAACATGAAGTTTTCAGGAGTATTTAGTGTTAATCCAGCTTTTAGACATTTATATAAATTTTAAATGACCATCATAACCTATAGAATATATATTTATCAGTCCATCTGTATCTGAACAGAAACTGCTCTTTTTTTCTACTCCAAGTCAAAATAAAAAATAAAATCAAACAAACTGAAGTGATTGAAATGTTTGATTTACAATCAACTGCAAATGAAAAATAAATTGTTTTAAATGCTTGATGAATCAAACAGGATCCAAAACAAAAATCATATGAGGAAACAATGATGATTGTGTGGTTTAAAGGTCCCATCAGGACTATCTCAAAGAAACTATCCGGCGTCACAGTCACATGACTAAAGTGAACATATCCTGACCTCGGTTCGCTCCATCCTCTTCTGCAGGTCGGCCACCAGTCGAGCCATGTCTTCATCAGACTCTCTGTCTCCACGTTCCATTTCCTGTCACGAGACAACAGAACTCATGAGTTCAGACGTCACAGACACAAACCAGTCAGACGGAGGACGGAGGAGGACGTTACCGGTCTTCCACTTTCTTCTGCTTTCTCCTTCTTGAGCTGCTCGATGGCCTGTAGCAGGCCTCGGTAGTCAGTGATACCGTACATCCGGGCGTATTTCTCATACTCTTTGGGGTCAACGTTTCTCAGCAGCTCAACGATGTCGATGTCCTTCTCCTGCTGAGGACTCTTCTGCTTCGATGGTGTCCTGACAACCAGACAAACCAGACGTCATGAGCACTTTAGGATTTAAACCATGAGAGAGGTGGATAAAGAACGCTTTGACTCACTTCTTCAGTTTGGCTCGAAGGTCTCCTTCCAGCATCGCCGCCTCCTTCTTTTCCTCCACTTGCATGTCAGCGCTGCACTCGATCTCTCCATGCTTATTGGAGGCCACGCATCGGTACTGACCTGAGTCCGACTTGGTCACATCCCTGATCTCTAGTTTGGCCTCCTGACCCTTCTGTTCGATGGAGATCCGGCCACCCTGGTTGATCTGCCGCCACTTGCCCTTCATCCACTTCACGTTGGGGATGGGGTCGCCGCCCACCTTGGCGATGAAGGTGGCGGTTCCCTCTGTGGAGCAACATGAGTAAGGAAACATTTACTCTGGAGCTTGTTGAAAGACGGTAGAAGGTGTTTGCCGCCTTCGAGGGAATCTCAGCTTTCATTTATGAGGTTTACAAAACCACCAGAGGACAACTACCATAAAGCTGTGGCAACCATGATATCAATAACTATTAGCAGCTGGTGGCTACATTAGCACCAACCGTTAGCTCCAAGCAGTTTGTTACAAACGTCTGGTTTCCAAACCAGCTAGCATAACTTTGGACATGCTAACATAAAGCTAAACACTTTTAAATTCAAGTTGTGTTGTATGTATGTTGCGTGTCTCACTCTCGGTCACGTGTTGTGTCTTGGGCTCCTCGATGAAGAACAGATTGTCCAGTTTCTTTTTCGGAGCGGCGGCTGGAGCTTCAGCCGGAGGAGGAGCTGCTCCTGGTTTCTCTGCAACAACAACAACAACAGGTCATTTTCATTCACACACCTAAAACCAGACTAAAACCATCAGATCCAGTAGGAACAAGCTGGAAAAGCGCAAACATGTTGAACCAACCATTTCTAGAACTTCATTTCCAAAGACATTTCTAAAGCTGATGAACACATTTAGTTATTTACAACTATTTCCATTAAAACTATTTAGGACCATGTCCAAAACTATCAGGTGTCCAACCATTGACACATCATTTCCTGATTGGTTGATGGATGCATTTTCCCACCAACAGGAAAGGTCTGTCATGTTTTGTTTTTTCCTGTCTATCATCTGAAGCTGGCTAGCTCTCTCCTCTTGCTAGCGTTTTCCTTTTCAACGTTGTCCTCCGTGCACTAAACATGACGACAACACTCAGGAAAAAAACTCACCAGTCTAGTTTTACTTGGTCTAGCAGCACTATTTAAATACTGATTTATAAGTTGAAGTTTAGAAACAGAGACTCAGTGAGAAGTATCTTGATGGTGCGTCGTCTCAAGCTGGTCTACTCCAGAGGGTTAAAACAAAACAAAGCGAGAGTCCTACATTTAAATAAATTAAGCATTTTTTCCATAAACACTCAACTTCAACAGACAGTTAATAAACATGTGACTAAAGTCCAATTGTTACCTTTGACGGTGACCTTGGCTTTGCAGAACTCGCTGCCGGCCTCATTGGTGGCCTTGCACAGGTAGTCGCCGGCATCGTGTCTAGAGGCCGGGCTGATTTCCAGACAGGCGGTCCCGTCAGAGAAGCTGATCTTGGTGCTGCCGGCCGACGTCAGGTCCTTCCTGTCCTTCATCCACTGGATGGTCAGAGGCTCCGAGCCGCAGACATGACATTTGAGACTCAGCTTGTCTCCCTCGTCCACGGTCACTGCTTTGAGAGGGACGTCAAACACCGGCGGCTTCTTGGCTTCTGCAGGAGAGACAGCGTTTAGATAAAAACATCCAAAGATGAAACTAAGAAGCTACAAAGATATGAAGAGTGTTTCCACCAAAGAGGAATCCCTTCAGAGATGCTTCTAGATAAAGATGGAGGCCGGTGCAGTACCTGAAGAGAATTTTTAAGAAGAAGCCCGTCCTGACGTGAACCCACCTGAGATGCCCACAGTGACAGAGCAGGACACTGTCCCAGCCTCGTTGGAGGCCCGGCAGGAATAGCTGCCGCTGTCAGCCACCTGACTGCTCCTGATGCACAGCACGGCCACATTGCTCTTGAAGCTGATGTCGTATTTATCGGAGCTGGAGATCTCCTGCTCATTCTTGAACCAGGTGACCGACACCGGCTGTGAGCCGGAGACTCGGCCCTCGATCTTCACCAGTTTACCCTCGACGTCCTCGATGCGCTCCGATGGCTTCTTAGTGAACACAGGGGGATTTTTACGCTCTGAAGACAAGAGGAGAAACTTTGGTTGAGGAGATGCAGTGAGGTTTCTCCACTAAGAAACGCCCTCAAAGGGCTTCAGTGTTTTTAGAAGAGGGGGCTGAAGTGAAGTGGCCTGATGTAAAATACCTTTAACAGTGATATCAGAGGAACAAGAATCCTTTCCCATGTCATTAGAGGCATGGCAGAAGTATCTCCCTGTGTCGGCCTTATCTGCCTTTACAATGGTCAGGTGGGGGGTGCTTTCCTCACAGGTGATCTTGTAATTACCCCCAGAGCGAATATCTTTATGGTCTTTGGACCATGTGACTTTAATGGGGGCGGAGCCGGTCATGTGACACTCTAGCTCGATGCTGTCACCCACTGTCACCTCCTGTGGTGACAACTTCCTGTCAAAGACTGGAGGGTATCTGGGCTCTGCAGGATGACGAAGGAGGAAGAAGGTGAGACAACAACACGGAACAGATCCACCAAGAAATAATAACTGGACTTTAAGAAAGAGTTTCTCAACCTCAGGGTTGGGACCTCACTTACATTCATGTGGTGCTTTTAAAAGAGCACAGAGACACTTAAAAGATTTCTTTATAAAAATTACAAATTTTCACCCAAATTTCCAAGCATCATACTGGTTCAATAAACTGGTCCAGTGTTGATCATGTTGTTGAGTCCTTGTGTCCAGTGTGTGAGTCTATGAGTCTTCTAGATTAAATGTTTGTAGTAACAGCTGATCAGGGTCTAATCTGATCCCATTCAGATCAGAACCAGTTCAGTTGTGAGATGTTGGTGGTTTCCTCTCATCAGCTGATGCTACAACATTTCTACTGGATGAAGGTCAGGACTTTGACTTGTTCCTAAACATTCATATGGTTCTTCTTTAACTGTTATCTTTTTCTACTGGTGGGACAGGAAGATTTCAAACATATTTATGAAGAAATGTAGAAACATCTGAAGGACATTAAGACACTGTAGTTGAGTATGATCATGTCAAATGTCCAGACTTAATTTTTTCTCAACTTGTTCTTTGTAAAAAGCCTTTTGTTGGTGAGGTTAAGATAGAGGAGCTTTCAGATAGCCTGCACGGCTGCGTCAACAACCTGTATACAATATAAAGTAAACTGTACACTGCTGTGTAAAAAGATCTGCGTGAAGAACCTGAAGAGTAAAGGCTAAATGTGCAGGATATTTCTCCTTTGTCTTCAGGGCAACAATCAACTTAAGGGTAAAACTCAAAGGTCACCAGAAGAAAGTTGAGAAATTCTGAAGCATGGAGTCAGACTGAGACTGTTCCTGAACATCCTGAGGTTAAAGCATCATGAAAACAGCGGTTTGTGACTGACAGACCTTGCAGGGTGAGCTTGGCTCTGCAGGACGTCGAGCCCACACTGTTGGTGGCCACGCAGCTGTACTCCCCAGAATGCCTCATCTCACCGCGGCCGATTTGCAGCACAGCCGTGTTATCGTCGTAGGTCATGGAGAACTCATCTCCCTGTGTCAGCGGCTCACCGTCCTTCAGCCAAGACACCTCGATGGGCGAAGAGCCGGCAACGCGGCACTCGAAGCGGATCGGCAGACCCTCGGTCTGCTGCAGGCTGGTGATCTTCTTGGGGAAGGACGGCGGCGTCTTGGCCTCTGGAGAAGACAGAACATCACATTAGTAGTTCTACTTCTGGATTTATACATCTACCTCCACTATACTGAACTGTTTCTGGTTCACATAATACAAATATTATGCATCACTTAGATTCATGAATTCGCAAAAGTTTAAATCTAAAGGTTTGCTGAACCCGGCCTGAAACCATCAGAGCAGCTCTAAGAAAAGCTCCTTGGAATAAGAAGAAACAGAACGAGGCTCATATCTGTAAAAGTGTTACAGTAAGCAACAAGTTATTTTCCCAGAAACCAGGTGCTACCTTGAACACTGAGTTTGCAGGTGGAGGAGGCAGAGCCAATCCTGTTCTCCGCCTTGCAGGTGTACTCTCCGACGTCGGCCTTGGTGGCTTTGCTGAGCTTCAAGCAAGCGATGCCCTTGGAATACTCCAGCTTACAGGTGGGGCTGGACCGGACTTTGCCATCGGCCTTGAACCAAGACACTTTGATCTCAGGAGTTCCCGCAACTTGACACTTCAGACACACAGCGTCACCGGCCGTCACCTCCATGGGCTCCAGTGATTCCACAAAGTATGGTGGCTCTGTGGACACAAACACCAGAGAACATCAGTGAAGGCATCAGATTCTATCAGTCCAGTCTCCATGTGGTTCATAGCTGATGTAGAATCAAGTAGATAGACTCTAAAGGACCCAGAAGATAATAAAAACTAGATCAGTTTGGTTGTCAGCTTTTTGGATTCGATGAAATATTGAGACAGAAACAGAAATCCTGACAAGCTGGATGTAGCTAGCTGGTACTGGGAATCGGGTGGAAGGATTAAATATCTTATTCAACTCGAGTTACTAAAATCAGAGATGTTGCACTAACCAAGGATGGACACTTCAGCCTCACACGTGTCCTTTCCTGCGTCATTGGACACCTGGCAGCTGTATCGTCCTGCTGCCTCCTTGTCGTCAGTGTTGAGACACTCCAGGATACAGGAGCTTTCTGTCGTGGTGATGTTGTATTTGTATGAAGCAAAGATCTGCTGGCCGTCTTTGAACCAGCTCACGTTGATCTCGGGAGTCCCAGTGTAAGCGCACTCCAGCATCAATGGTTTTCCCATCTCAACGGACACATCCTTCAGCTTCTTGGAGAAGGCTGCCGGCTCTGAGAGACACGAACAAACAACACTTGTTGGTCTGTAAATATAAAATATGTGGACGTGGTGGTGGACAGATCGACATGTAGTTTCAGACTCACCTTTGACGGTGAGGTTCACTGGACAGCTTTCCTTTCCTGCGTCATTAATGATCTGACACGTGTATTCTCCAGCATGAGATCGGTCAATGTTGAAAATTTCCAAGACAACCTGGTTATCCTTCAGAGAGAAATCAAAGCCATGTCCACACAGGATCTCCTTAGTTCCTCTGAACCACTTCAGTTTGAGGGGGGCGCTGCCTTTGACCATGGCTGAGAAGGTCGCATTGGAGCCCGGCATGGCCTCCAGTGGCTGAGGTGGAACCACGAAAGATGGAGGTTCTGGATGTAAACAAAGACATTCAACAGGATGGACTTCGTGGACAAATGGAGAAAAACACAAAACTAATCCAGACAGAGTCAATGTTCCCAGCAGTGACGTGTATTATTAAAATAAAACTAAATGTTATTGTACTTCAACAACTTTCCTACAAAAATATGGACATTCTTTGTTATTGTTCAGGTTCTGATCAAGTTCAAAGAACCATGTGACCAAGTACAGCTCAAATATCCTGATGTGTTTTGTCTCTTGGTAACTTTTGTGGACTTGGTTCAGCCTGGTATCCCAGAATGCATTTCACAGGCTTTAAATTATAGAATGATCATCCTCCAGAGTCCACACTTCAGATCCAAACTTGGCAAATCTGAACTACATAAGCTTCATACCGGCATGCTTGGTACCCTGCACATCCAGTTGCTCTCAGCTTGTTTTGAGGATTCATTTACTTTGGTTGGCCGGTTTTTGTGGGCTGATCAACCACAGTTTCACACCAACACATAACCTGACACCTTCACAACAAACACGAACAGTCATGTGAAGAACCAAGGATTCACCTGATGGTTGTGAGGTAAGTTACACATTTAATACATTAAATGTCGGCAGCAATGTTGTTCAGAACCGACTGACCTTTGACGACCAGGGAGGCTGTGGTCTCGCTGGATCCGGCCTTGTTCACAGCTTTACATTTGTACACTCCAGAGTCCGATAGCTTCAGAGTCGGCACTCTGAGCATGCAGTTGTTGTCGCTGAAGGAAATCTCATAATTGGGTCCGCTCTGAATCTCCTGCTCATCGTGATACCAGGAGATGGTGAACGGTGGTGAACCCGACACTTTGCACTCCATCTCTCCCATTGTTCCAAACACTGCGTTACAGTCCTTCAACTTCCGTGAGAAAGTTGGGGGAATCGTCTTATCTGTTGTTGAGAGAGAAAAACACAAGTCAGTGAAGGTGTTGCACAAAGTATCTGATTGATGTTCTTATCATCCAGCTCCACGTAGGAAGAAGACACCAACCTAAGACAGTGAGGTTAATTTTGCTCAGGTCCTTCCCAACTTCGTTCATAACTTCAAACGTGTATTCTCCAGAGTCCATTTTCTCAGCTGAGAGCACGTTCAGGCTGGAAATCATCCGGGAGAATGAGATCTTGTACTTCCTCCCAGACGCCAACTCAACGCCGTCTTTGAACCACTTGGGCACGAGCTCTGGGGTTCCGCACACTTTGACCTCCAGGGCAGCCATGTCGCCAGCCGCCACGCTCAGAGCGTCGGGCTTGTCGACGATCTTAGCAGGTTCTGGACACAACAGAGAAGGAGCAGAATGTGATTTTACTCAAAGCTGACCGGGGGAGGAAGGCTGTAAAAACAAGAACTTCAAGAGAAAGAGAGAATTATATGATTACAAACCTAGAACAGTCAAGTTAGCGAAACACTCCACACTCCCAGCATCATTTCTGAGTTGGCAGGTGTATTTGCCTGCCGTGGTTGCATCGGCTTTAAAGACTTTAAGTGCGACCTGGTTGTTCTCAAAGGTGATTTTCCTGTTGTCACCGTCCCTGAGAATGTGATCCTTGTCTTGAACCCAGGACACAGTAATGGGTTCAGAGCCTTTTACAGTGGCCACAAGGGTCACCTCCTCTCCCAGTATCACCGTCATGTTTGACAGTTTCTTCACAAACGACGGCGGCTCTGAAGAGAGGAGACAAACAGCGCAAAAGGGAAAGTCAGCATGGTGACAAAGTAATCTGAAAATCTATTACTTTTGACTTTCATTTGAGACTATCGCAATTTCTACTGACCTCTGAGTTTAAGTGACGTCTGGCAGGTGTCACTTCCTACACTGTTTGACACTTTGCACTCATATTCGCCGGCGTCCAAGGACTCTATCCCAATGACATGCAGCGTAGCAGAGCTGCCCTCGCTCACCATCTTATACTTCCTGCTCTCCATCAGAGGTTTCCTGTCTTTGAACCAGGTGATCTGGAACGGAGCTGTACCGCTTATCTCGCAGTACAAACTCACGTCCTTACCCTTCAGCCCTTCAACGGGCTGAGGTACTTTGACAAAAGATGGTGGGTCTATAAAAAGATCAGGACACTGTTAAATAGGAAAGCACGAGAAAATAGTCCAAGACTAGATCTTAAAGCTGAAACCCGTAAACACAGGATTAAGGTGGACTAGGATGACGTGTTCATGTGGCCCCGAGTTTAACCTCAGCTAAGATGGCGATGTTTATGTTAACGGAACTACAAATAATTTTACCGCTGGAATTACAGCTAAGATGGCCAAACAGATACAGAGTTTTGTTTGGGTTCCTGACCAGATTTATTAATTTTAGATGCAGCTAACGTGGCAAAACTGATTAAGGTTGTTCAACTAAAAGGGACAGAGTTGTTAGGGGAATTTGTTGAGGATGTGTGTTTTTGTTGTGGAAGGATGGTGGAGCTATTAAAGAGTTATGGGTGTTTAGATGCCAAGGTGGCAGAGTTAACGGGGACTACAACTAAAAAGGCAGATTTCTGTATTGTAACGTTACAGTTAGTGGTGGTGGTAGTAGTAGTGGGGGTGTGTGTGTGTGTGTGGGGGGGGGGGGGGGGGGGGGGGGTAAAACATGGATAGAGGAGTTATCAGGACTTAGTTACAGCAAGGATGGTGGGTGGCTGTGGATTTAGTTGGAGCTACAACTAGCATGGTGGGATTTTGAGAAAGGTTATTTGGACTACAGTTAATATGACAAGGTTGTGAGGTATTATGTTGTTGGAACAACAACAAGGACAGAGATGAGATGTAGTTGGAACCAAAAGTGGTGATTTACGGATACCAGCTTTAAGCAGCAGAACTAAGACCTCAATAACACACTGAACAGGCAGTGCATCAGAGAAAATATGTTTATGAAGTCAGTGAGAAGCTGACCTTTAACAGTAAGTGTGGTGCTGCAGCTGACACTGCCAGCATCATTCTGAGCTTCACAGGTGTAAACTCCATCATCATCAAAGCTGGTGGAGAGCAGCTCCAGCACTGCCACCGAGTCAATAAATGAGGTCCTGCAGTTGCCCCCATCCATGACCTTGGTGTCGTGTTTGTACCAGGTCATTTTCAGGGGGGCTGTGCCACTGACTTTGCACTCCAGATGGAGTGACTCACCCTGCTTCACAAATTTAGCGGCAGGGAGTTTCAGCACAAACTCAGGAGGTTCTGGAAAGCCAAAAGACAGACAAGTTATCAGCTGGAAGCAAGCAAACAGGCACACAAAAGTAAGAAGCAGATGGTTGAGATGAGCAGGTGAGCTGACAGTGATGGGGGGGTTAGTTGCGAAGACAGGATGGACATGGAAAATGGAGATGCAACATAAAGGCAACAAACATTTCTGGACAAAAAGCTGCAGCGATGGAAAAGCTTGAGAGACTCCCTAGTCAGTGATGCAGACGTGGGATGATCAAAAACAAGAACTGAATTAAAAGAGTAAATCCAACCTTTGACCGCCAGGTCTGCACTACAGCGTACAGAACCAGCGTCATTGCTGACTTGACAAGAATAAATTCCGCTCTGAGTGACAGCCACTGAATAGAGATCTAAGAAGCAAGTCATCCCGTCAAGTCCTGTGAAACACGTGGGCCCAGTCATGAGCTCAGTGTCATCTTTGAACCATCGGACGGTGAAGGGAGGAGTCCCTGTAAATGAGCCTTTGAAGCGCACATTGCCATTGGGTAGAGCCGCCTGGGACTCAGGCTTAGTCACAAAGATGGGAGGTTCTGAAGACAAGAAGACGAACCAGGTTAAAGAGGTACTCACCTTTGGTTCAGGATAATATGACCAGTTAGCGTGAACAGCACGGTCTAACCTTTGACCTTGACGGATCCACTGCATGAACAGCTTCCCGCTGCATTGGTAAGTTTACAAGAGTACAATCCTTCGTCTGATTTCTCCAACTGTTCGATTTCCACGGACACAGAATTGTCCTGCTGGATTAGTTTGTGTTTGACGCCGCTGGAGATTTTGATTCCATCTTTCTGCCACTCCACAGAGATGGGAAGGGAACCGGATATTTTGCAACATATCTGGACAAACGAGCCCAGTATCTCTTGCATGTCTGTCAGAGGTTTGATAAAGCTTGGGGCAATAACTTGATCTGTTACCAAGAGAATAGTAAGAAGGAAATTAGAATTTGTCAGTGATTATGCACCATAGCAGATTTATGTTTTGTCAGACCAACCTAGTACGATCACGCGGACTTTACAGGTGCAGGAACTGATGTGGTTCACCACCTCGAAGACATAATCTCCTTCGTCCTCTGTCTGAGCTGCCTGAATCTTTAGACTGCTGATGTTGTTCTCAAACACCAGCTTGTGCCGTCTGATGGATTGAAGCTCCCTGCCGTCTTTAATCCATTTAACTTTGAGCTCAGGGGATCCAGTCACCTTACAGTCCAGACTTACTGGATCTCCAACTGTAACCTTTATCACCTCAGGTTTTTCTGTGATCTGAGGAGGCTCTGCAACGCAAAGTTTAATATTTTTAAAGTTTCTAGTCAAGGTAGGCACTTATTTTTACAATAAGTGCTGGCCATCATTAGTTGAGAACAACACATTAGTTGGTACCTTGCACCGTAAGGGAAGCAAAACACTTGTCCTGCCCGGCCTCATTTACCACCTGGCAGGTGTATTTCCCACCATGCGTCACCTCACAGGCAGGAATCCTGAGAGTCGCCACATTGTTCTCAAATGTTCTCTCAATCTTTGGATCCTCCAAAATCCAGTTCTCATCTTTTTTCCACTGTACAGAGAGAGTGGGCGAGCCCTTCACAACACACTGAAACTCTGCCATTTTACCCAGAACAGTGGCAGCATTCTCAATTCTCTTGGTAAATGTTGGTGGTTCTATTAGAAGGAAACAACAACATTAAACTCTCTGTTTTCACCTCAGAAGATAAAGTGAGGATTAGGATTCTGATCGGACCAACCTTTGAGGCTTAGCTTTGTCTTACAGGTGCAGCTTCCCACCTCGTTAGCAACAGTGCACTGATATTCACCGACATCTACAGCGTCACATTTGTGCATCTCTAGAACCACGGTGCCGTTCAACTGGGAGAAGACATGTTTACCACTGGGCTTGAGTTCCTTCGCATCTTTGTGCCACGTTATCTCAAACGGACCTGTCCCAGAAACCTGACACTCTAAAGAGGCACTGGAGCCCTTCACAACATCAGTTGGAGCCAATTCTCTGATAAACGATGGTGGTTCTGTGGTGAGAGGAAAGTTAAACCTTCTTCAAATAGTTGGTGATACAATAGAAATTATTATTATTATTATCTACAATCTACAGTCAAACTAGTTTCTGAAAGGTGTCCTTTTTAAATGAGAAGTGGCTTGCTCCTGTCTAAACAAACCTTTAACTTTGAGCTCCATGCTGCAGCTCTCACTGCCGGCCTCATTGCGAGCCTCGCAGTAGTAAAGCCCACTGTCTTTGGTAATAACCCCGCAGACTTCCAGAGTTGCCACAGAGTTGACAAAAGCCATCTTGTGCCGATCGCTGGGGCTGATCTCCGAGCCCTCCTTGAACCAGCAGATGTCTATCTCAGGTGTGCCGATCACTTGGCACTCAAACACTTTACTCTGACTGGGACGTACCACAGACAAACGAGCCGGAGTCCGAGTGAATTTAGGGGGCACTAAGACATAAAATACAACAACAGATGAACCAGCAGAAAGAAAAGGAAGGGAAAATGTTGTTTGTATGTTTCCATCCAAATGTTGCTAAGATTTTACACAAATTAGTCTTGAGTGGTTTGGATGTTCGACAGGGAAAGACTAAACTGTCAAAATGAAGAACAGGTGGCTGGAGACATAACTTAAACATGGTTTCACATAAAGAATGAGAACCTTTCACAAAGAGTGTAGTCTGACAGGAAGTGGAGCCAACGTCGTTCTGGACTTCACAGACATAGTCTCCAGAATCAGACGTCTTGGTGAAGAAGAGCTCCAGAGAGCTGGAGTTGTTGTCTTTGTTCACGAAGCAGTCAGCGCTGGATAAAACCTCCTTCTTGTTTTTAAACCATTTGATGATCAGTGGCGGCGTGCCAGAGACCAGGACATTAAACTGGACCTTTGAGCCAGGCAAAACATTCATGGCTTCAGGCTTCTCCAGAATACATGGAGGTTCTGTTGATGGACAGCACACGCATCATAACATATTCACAACATTTACAACGTGATTGTGTCCAACAAGACGAATTCTGACCTTTCACAAACAAGATCCCAGAGCACTGGACAGTCCCTGCTTTGTTGGTAGCGATGCAGGTGTAACTCCCGCTGTCTTTAGAGACTAGATCAGAGATTTCCAGAAAAGCAACGTTCTCAAAGAAAGTGCATTTGTGTTTGTCATCGGTCTGGATCTGTTTCTCATCTTTATACCACTGTATAGTTATTGGCAGGGAGCCAGAAATGAGACAGTCCAGGTGAGCAAAGGATCCTTTGATACCTTCTGTCTGCTTCAGTTTTCTCGTGAAAGACGGAGGAATAATTTGATCTAACAAACATGAAATACAAAAATGCGTGAGAAAAAAAGATGCAAATTAAGATAAAATACAGCAACAATCATTTTAAATGATAAATGATCCATCTCACACCAAGAACTGACCGAGAACAGAGAGCATGGCCTCACAAGAACTGTGGCCCACATCATTTGAAACCTCAAAGACGTATTCACCACCATCACTTTTTTCAGTCTTAATAATCTTGAGCACAGAGCGGGAGTCCGTGCTCTGAACTTTATATCTGTGGCCTGAGGTTAGCTCCTTGCCGGCCTTAAGCCATCTGGCCTTCAGCGGTTTTGTGCCAGAGAACCGGGCGTCCAGCGTGACCGGATCCCCTTGAGTCACACTAATGGACTTGGCCTCCTCCGTGACCTTCGCTGGTTCTGGGACATCAAACCAAACAGTCAGCAAAAACCCTCAATCCTGATGTGAAGCCAATAAGATTCTACTTATTGCAGATGGTCCTTATGAACTTGTAATGTCGTTAAATGACTCAGGTTTGTGTTGAGGTAATTAGATGACCACGCTTTTTAAACATTCTTATGTTCTCGTCTCTTTTAACCAACCTTTGACTGTCAGAACAGCCGAGCATGTCTGGCTGCCAGCCTGGTTCTGGGCCTGACAGGAGTATTTGCCGCCGTGTTTGCTCTGTATTTTGGCGAAGTGCAGGATGGCGGTCTTGTTCTCAAATGTAATCTGAATGTTTTCAGCCTCTCTGAGCTCGTGGTCGTCTTTCAGCCAGGACACAGTCATGGGCTCAGAGCCCTTCAGACCGCACTGCAGAGAAATCTCGCTGCCCACCAGTGAACTCAGGTTCTCCAGCTTTCGAACAAATGATGGAGGTTCTACAAAATAAACATTTAATCTTATTACTCGACTTTCACTGTCATCATTTCTTTTTCAGAAAAGTTTTTCACATGTTGGACCAATCAGAGATGTCCAAAATCCTGATCTAACCGAACCTTTCAGTGTAACTTGACATTCACAGGAGGACCTTCCCACTTCATTCTCAACAGTACACTGGTACAGGCCGATGTCTCCTGCCTCTACTGCCAGCACCTGTAGGGCTACCAGGTCGTCTTTCACAGTGATCCTGTGTCTTTTGTCATTCCTGATCACTTTCGTGTTTTTATAAAATGACACTGTGAAAGGAGCAGAACCAGAGACCTGGCACTCCAGCATCATCTCAGAACCCTTTACCACATCTCTGGGCTCCAAGCTACGAACAAACACCGGTGGTTCTGGAAGAAAACAACAACCATGAGTGTTACTACTTTGGACTATAGAAGTAGGACACGATGCCCAGAAGAGTTTTACTGCTGAAGCTGAAGATGCTTTGTCATCTGAAAATGGACCAGGCCACAAAAGTTTTTAACTGATGCAGACGCCCACCCATTTAACCCCAGTGTGTTTACTAGTTCCTGATCATGCTTCAACAGGATCAGACAACTGATCAGACAACTTGTTTATTTTCAGATTTGTCCCAGAACTCCGGGGGAGTGGAATCTTGAAGGATAAATGAATCTGATTTGAAAAATATCTTCAACTTCTCAATAAAAGTCTCCACTGACTTAATATTTACTGTAACAAGGCGTGTTTAGACTGAAACAAACCTTTGACTGTGACTGTGCTGCTGCATCGGTCACTTCCAGCCTCACTTGATGCCACACAGACATAATCTCCACTGTCCTCGACCGTACAATCGACTATTTCCAGAGCCGCCACTAAATCAACCATTGTCATTGTGTATTTTGGACTGGAGCTAATCTCCATCTCGTCCTTAAACCATTTAAAACCAATGACGGGGCTACCCGTCGCCTTGCACTCCAGCCGGATGGACTCGTTGCTGGTGACGAGCTTGGTGGCGTCAAGCTTCCTCACAAAAACAGGAGGCTCTGAGAGAAGAGGTTAACATTCACCATGAGACAAAAGTGTTAAAATGTCATGTTAGTAAGAATTAAAATACATGTTCATGCAGCTGCACGTGACCATGAAGATGGGCACCTTTCACAAATAGGGCTGCGGTGCATTCCACTTTCCCGGCATCATTGGACACTTGGCATGTGTATTTAGAGGAGTCACTAGGTTTTACAGAGTGAAGCTCCAAAGAGCTGGAAGTGGTGTCTTTCTTTATGAAATAAGTGCCTCCAGTTAAAATCTCTTTCTCCTCTATGAACCACTTCACAACCAACGGAGCTGTTCCAGTGAAGGTTGTCCTGAAGGAAACAGTGGTTCCTGGTATTACATCCTGGTTATCTGGTTTCACTGTGAACACAGGAGGCTCTGGGGCCCATCAACAAAATAAATTAGCATTTCATGTCAGTATGAAACCATTTAACAAATAGAAGGACAGGATAAGCGTTTGTAACCTTTGACATAGAGTGTGCCGCTGGTTTCTTTAAAGCCGGCTGAATTGGTGGCTCTGCATTTGTAAACTCCTGAGTCTGACTTCTCCAGCTGAATAATTCTCAGTGTGGCAGAGCTGTCTTTGAATTCAGGAATGAGTTTGGCTCCAAGCACAACCTCCTGGTCATCTTTGAACCAACCTATGTTCATGGGTTGTGATCCAGACACCTTGCATTCCATAGAGACATCACTGCCAACATTACCGTCGACTCTTTTCAGCGACTTGGTGAAAGTTGGAGGCATTATTCGATCTGGTTTTTGAAGAAAACACAGTTCAATCCACAATCCATGAAGACACACTAAGGTCTACTGCAACGTTTCAGCTAAAGGATGAAGCATGTTGCTATGAACACAACAACTACATGACTATAGGCTGTGGGGATAAACAGTTGTCAGCAACTAAAGTTTGTTTTTATTGTAAAACAGAAAACGTAGAAGAAACCAGGAGCTGACCCAAGACGGTGACTGAGAATGTGCACAGGTCCTTTCCCACTTTATTGGACACCTCCATCTTGTACTCTGACGAGTCTCCTTTTTCTGCTGCGAGGATCTTCATGGTGGCCACATTATCCTTCAGTGTCATCTTATATTTGCGACCACTGATCATCTCCTTTCCATCTTTAAACCACTTCACTTTGAGTTCAGGACTTCCAGAGACTGTACACTCCAGCGTGGCTGAATCCCCTACAGTCACACTAATGGACTCTGCAGGTTCTACGATTCTAGCTGGTTCTGGGATGAGACAGACCTGTTAGTTGTTGAGTTTCAGGGTTTAAAAACTAAAACCAAGAGGAGCTCAAATGCATAAAAGATCTGACCTTGCACAGTCAAGGTGGCTTCACATTTCTGTTGTCCAGCCTCGTTCTCTGCTTGGCATGAATACTTGCCGCCGTGGCTGATGGCCACTGTTGTTATTGACAAGCAAGCCACATTATTCTCAAACATCATCTTTAAGTTTGGATCATCATCTCTCAGTATTTCTGAGTCTTTCATCCATTTCACCGTGATGGGAGCTGAACCCTTAACGGTTCCCTGTAGTTTCACTGTATTTCCCAACACTGCTGTAACACTCTCAACCCTCTTTGAGAAAGATGGTGGCTCTAGAAAAATATACACATGAAATAAAAACTGAATCTGAAGCACAAGACTAAACTTCCATTAGTAACATTTCTACCAGGCTCAGGTTTACTGACCTTTCAGTTTAGCTGAGGCCTTGGTGGTGACTTTCCCCACATCATTGGATATGACACACTGATAATCTCCAACATCTGCACTCTCAAAGGTCTGAATCTCCAGTCTCGACAATGAATCTTGGGAGATTATTTTATATTTATGATCACTGCCGATGGCTCTCTTATTTTTTAACCAGAAGATTTCAAAAGGAGCTGTTCCTGTGATCTCACACTCAAGCTGAGTAGCTGTTCCTTTCACAGCCTCAACTGTCTGCAGGTCTTTTCTAATGGACGGTGGTTCTGGATGTCACAACAGCAAGTAAAGTGCAGGCAGTTAACACCAAAAGTTTTCCAGACCTGAACAGTGGATGTTAAATACAAGATGTGACAAACCTTTGACAGATATAAGTGTGTTGCAGCTCTCACTACCAGCATTATTTGACACCTCACAGGTGTAACTGCCACTGTCTGTAACCACCAGGTTCATTATCTCCAGGGCAGCAACTCCGTTCTTTAAAGAGATTTTATATTTGTCTCCATCACTAAGTTCTCTCTCGTTCCAGAACCAGTGAATGTGAAGCTCAGGCGATCCTTTGACGGAGCACTGTAAGCGTGCAGCTATGCCCTGTTTCCATGTAATCTTAGGCTCCATTTTCTTGACAAAGGCAGGAGGCTCTGAAAGAGTTTTTTTTATAAAAAAAAAAAAAAAACATTGGCAAAAGAGAAGCAGAAAAGAAGCACAAAGTCACTGAGATAGAGGAGCGTAAAAAAGAAATGCAGAACAAAAGACAAGAAGACAGCAGTGCAAAGCATTAGCATCATCTTGTAGACGCCAGAAATAACCCACCAGCTCATCTGTACATGTGTTTTCATCAAAACCGACGGAAAGATCATGTTAAGATCTTACCTTGAACCGTTACCAGAGCCTCACAGGAGGAGCTCCCAGCCTCATTTGTGGCTGTGCACACATATTTCCCAGAGTCCTTCTGTTTGGACTTGGGTATCTCAAGAATGGCAATCTTGTCCTCAAAGGACAGTTTACACTCCATGCTCTGGTGGACTTTTTTGCCATCCCTGGTCCAGGTGACAGTCACACCAGTGTCCTCGTCCACCTGGCACTCCAGCCTCAGCGGGTCATTGACAGCGGCTGACGCCGGCTCAAGGGTCTTAACAAAGCTCGGCTTGTTGATGACCTTGAGCTCTGTGGAGAAGGTAGCAGTGCCAACACTGTTGGAGGCCTTGCACAGGTACACTCCCTGATCAGTCAGCTCAAGACTTTTAATGTGAAGGGCATACTTGTTCTTTTCACATTTGGTGATATAGTTGCCGTCAGAGGAGATTGCTATGTTGTCCTTGTGCCAGACAACTTCCATGGGAGAGGATCCAGTGAGCGAGCACTGGAGCACAGCTTGTTTGCCCACATACAAAGTCATTGGGTCTGGTTTTGATACAAATACTGGCGGGTACATCTCTATGGGGAGCAGGTAGAACAACAACATGAAGTTTTACAAAGTGGAAAACAACATGAGAAACGAAATCTGTGCAAATTTGGTGATCGGTGTAGGTTTAAACATGAGAAGATGTTCTCGACCAAACGTGACACCAGATTCAGGATGAAACACAGTATATGTATATAATTCTCTCTCTCTCTCTCTCAAACAAACATGCATTTGTAAAGCAATGATTTCAAAAAACAAAGGTCCCTGTCGGGCCTTACCGGTGACAACGAGCGAGGCAGTGCAGCTGTCGGCGCCATGTTTATTGGAAGCCTTGCAAGTGAATTCACCGCTGTCTGCTTTGACAGGGTTCAGCAGCTCCAGAGAGGAACTTGAGTGGAGGCTGACGATCCGATACTTCTCACTGTGTTTGATCTCAGAGCCAGATTTGTACCATTTGAAGGTCACATCTGGAGCATCCTCAATCTCACAGTCGAACTTGGCTTGACTGCCGACGTTTATCTCCATAGGGGTGATTTTCTTCCTGAAAACAGGCGGCACTGAGGCGCACAGAGAGAACAAAGTTAAATGTTAGTACTGCAATCTGTTTATAATCTTATAATAGTAAAAACTATATAATAAGTGACAGACTGGGAACATGGTGGAATGTATAGCAATGGAAGAAGGCAGGAGTGACTGTGGAGGAGAAAGATAGCAAGAACATTAGCCCCATGGAGAAAACACTGCCATTAAACATGACGCTAATCATGGGGCTAGGGTTCAAAAAGGAAGAGAAACAAAGAGTTGGTGAAATATGAATCATGCAGAGAGATACTGGAGATGTGGAGGAAATGGACCTAGAGGAACGTGACAGAACATGGATTCAGAACGAAGGAACCTGTAGCCTTGGACATGCCAGAGTGACCATGGAATAATCAAGGTTTTCTAAAGGCCAGGATCACGACAACCATTAAAGCTTGACCTTCATGGTTGTGAGATTCCTGGTCTTTAGCAAAGTACTGACCATAAAATGATGTGGAACAAACAAGACACGTGAGTTAGTGTCATGTAGTGTCCTGCTAAGGGATCTCATGCTTAGCTACTAAATGGATAAAGAAACCAAAGTGACAAATGCATCATATCCGCGTGAGGACGAAGGCTTTGAATGAACTAATTCATGTGAATGATTAGTTGTTCTCACATACAAAAAATGAATGAATGAATGAATGAATGAATGATTTTTTTGATCCTGTTGTCAAACCTCTTGAGACCACAGTGAGTCTGGAAGATGTTGTTGTTCTGCCGGCTTCATTCTCAGCCTCACACACATATTCTCCTTGATGCCTCTCCTTCACAACCTTGTTGATAACCAGTGTGTATGTGTCATGGTCTCTGGAACACTTGAACTCTTTGCCAGATTTCACCAGTTGACCATTGAAAAACCAGTTTACCTTAGTGACAGCCTTGATGGTTGTGCTAAATGTGACTTTACTATCTTCTTCTATCAATAAGTCTTGCAGGGAAGTGACTATCACAGGATATTCTCTCAGCTCTGGTCTGGATACTGAGATCTCCTCTCTGAACATCTCCTCCCTGTGCTCCTGCTGGATGCTGCCCTCCTGTTCCATGGGGATGGCAGTGGGAGGCAGGACTGCGGTGACAAGAGCTGCCCCCATGTCTTTTACTTTGCTTTTTTGTGTGATGGACTTCACCTCCTGCCTCAACACCTGAATCGACTGCTCAAATGTCTCTGTGGACATTTTAACTTGGGTTGAGATGGACTGCTCTGCCCTTGCTTCCACAGATTCCTGCACTACAACCTGCTGCCCTGCTGCAGCGCATTCAACTGCAACTTTAGACTCAGTTTTAAGTGCAGCAGCCTGAGCTTTGACAGCAGTGAAATCCATGGTGCTCTCTGACACGTTCACCGTTTCTACCACGGAGGACAGCATTTGCTTAGAGTGGGCGGAGGTGACCTGTACCCGCTGAGGTCTGTCTAACTGCATGGTGCCTGGCTGTTCTGAAGTAAGAACCTGGGCTTCCTGGTAAACTATTGAATGGAGAGCTGCCTGGAGTTCAGTCCTTAGGTCTGCTGTTTGTGGATAATTACCCTCGAAAGTCAGAGTGATCTCTATGGGGGCACTTGTGGTTGTGATCAGGTATATAAACTTGGTTTGCTTGGGTTCTCTTTGAACCTTGACCTCCTGTATCTCTACAGCCTGTAAGCTTCCTACGACATCAGCCAGTAACACGGGCCTGTCGCTGGCCACAGCGGACATGAGAGCCTCTCTGAGCTGACGCCGTATATTTAGGGTGGAAGGTTTAGGGATCTGGATCATGAAGGTCATCTCTTTGGGTAGAGTGGTGCTGTCTTTAGATTCCGGCACCATAAGGGAAAGCTTTGGCTGTTTGCTTACACTGACTTTGGTGGACTCAGACTTTGTGATCTCTTGAGAGATCTCACCTCTCAGTACTCGCTTCTCGTCCATTACTATCGATTGCCTGACCGACTGACCCTCCTGGATCTGGACAGCAAAGTCCTGTTCCGCTGCCTCCAGGAGGACACTATTCTCAGTGGAGATCTCCTTCTCCTCAATCTGGACCGGCTCGGAAGGCACTCTTGGCTCTACGGCCATTAGGCATGTAAAACTGTCCACTGCCATTAAACTATCTGTGTGACTCTCCTCTAGAGCTTGACTGTCTGCCACACTAGTGGCGTGCATCACATTCCAGCGATCCTCCTTCTGGACCAAAGCCCGCTGATGCTTGACGTCGACTGCAAGTGGTGTCTCTTTGGGTAGTTGCATGGGCTGGAAGGAGAGTTGGAGGACGTTCTGAGGCGTGGGTTCAGTTTGAATCTGAGACTGAACTCCAGTCACAGACAGATCCAACTCTGAATGACAATCTGCTGTGAGTTCCCTCCTCTCTTCGGAGATGGCTGCATGACTCCTTGCTTTTTCTTGTTTCTGCACTGCCACCTGTTGGTCAGGCTTCTCAACTGTGAGAATACCCTCTTTGGGTAGAGCCTCTACTGGCTGGGTTGACTGGAGATGCAGCAGAGTGGGGGCCTCTTTCTGGGGCTGGACAGTCATGGTGCTAGCCTTGGCCTCAAACTCTAAAGTGTCCTCACAAACTACTGTCCTTTGCTCGTCCTGGCTAACAGTATGTAGCAGAGTGGGACTCTTCCTGAAACCTGCCTGCTCTGGTGCAGGTTTCTCACAGATGAATGTCTTCTCAGATGGAAGGAGGTCCTGGTCTGTGATAACCTGTAGATGCAGCAGCTGTCCTCCTTCTACCTGTGACTGAATGGAGGTGGCACTATCCAGGCTCAGCAGCTGCTGCACGGGCTCAGCCTGCAGCATTTGCTTCTCTTCAGCAGTCAGAGCAGCTTTCATTATTTTATCCGTACAGAGATGGGCTGCCTCCTCAGACGGCCTCTGCATGGAGAACTGTGTCTCCTTGGAAAGAGTCTGTTTAGACTCGCTGACTGAAGCCATGGCAGGGCGATGATATTCCTTGCTACTGGACAACATCACAGCAGAATTATCTGTTGACAATTCAGTTGCGTGGCCCTCAGAAAGCACCCGTTTCTCTGCAGACTGGGCCGAGTATAAAATCTTAACACCTTCTTTAACCTTGTAACCCTTCTCCTGCTGTGGTTGGGGAATGTCCTGTGAGTGCTCCTTCAGGATGGACAGTTGCGACTCAACTTGATGTCCACTGACCAGATGTTGGGGCTCTGCGGTAGGTCTGATGGTGGCAGACTTCCTGTCAGCCAGCGGCTCTGTGCTAACAGAAGAAAGTGTGGTGAGCTCCTCAGCTACAGCTGACATCACCTTTGACCTTTTCTCTCGAGCCGCCTGAAGCTCAGTGACCTCTGGACTTTGAATGCGATCACAGTGCTGCTCCGTGAGATCCTGACTCTCTTCGACTGACGACGTAAACGTCGCCATGTGAAGCTGTTTCCCAGGAACTGCTGATACTTGAGGTGGGTGAGTGGGAACCACAGACACCCTCTCCTCCATCTCATGAGCGTGAAGCACCGCTGCCTGGTGGGTCAATGTCTCACGGTGAATAGTGGCAGCAGAAACATCAATCTCTCGGAGGGAGCCCACCTGCTCACTGGGAATAATCTGCCTGTCTTCAGTGCCAATGGTATAAACCATCTGATCAGACCTGGCTTTGTCCTGGCCTGGAAGGCTCACCTGGTACAAGCGAGACTCTGTCGCCTGTTCTGTCACTGAAACCTTGTAACCTTTCTTCTGGATGACCGTCAGCTGTTCTTGTTTGCGAGAAACTGATTCTCTAAACACAACAAGCTCAGCGCTACAAGTCGCTTCTCCAAACTGGTTGGAGGCTTTACACGTGTACAAGCCACTGTCCTCCTGTTTGACACTCTTAATACTGATGAAGCCAGATCCATCTGGGTTGGCCATGATGGTGCAGTTTCTATTGGGCTGCATCTGGAAAGCCCCTTTGAACCATTTAGCATCAGGGACTGGATCACCACTGGCTTTGTAGCTAAAAGAAACCTCTCCTCCTTCTGAGCACCTCACGGGCTGAATCTGAACGGTGAAAGTTGGAGGTTGACCTGTGACCTTAAACATCTTCTCCACCCATTTCTCTGCTTGGCTCACATCAGGCTTTTTCACCTCTAGGTATGTTGTACATGTTGTCTGACCAAACCTGTTGGTGGCAGTGCAAGTGTACTCGCCCTCATACTCAGACGTGACCTTGATGACCACCAGTGTAAACTCCTCCTTCTCCTCTATCAGCTTGTAAACAGAGGAGCTCTTTATCACCTTCCCGTTGTGTGACCACTGGACAGTTGGTTTTGGAAGGCCGGACACTTTGACAGTGAACTTGGCTGTTTCCCCAGAGGTCACAGCTGCCGGCGAGAGCTGGCTAAGGAAAACTGGTTTTTCTTTTTTCTTCTCTAAAGTGGAAGAGTAACGTTTGGTCTCTGGCTTGAGTTCAAGTGTTTTAGATTTCTGTGGTAACTGGACACCAGTGTAGAAGGTTTCCTCTTGTTCCTCCACAGTGGTGATGGTGGTGCTACAACGCTCTGTCAGGAAATATTGAGCAAGACTGGTAACAATATCCACAAAGTAAAACCTTTAACATTAACAATAAACCCAGATATCAGGGTCAACTAACAGGAATTCTTCCCAATCAAAAAAAAAAAAAAAAAGTCAAGTAAGTATTGCCATCATTATGGCTGCAAAATCTAGTGCTCAATACAAAAGAATTTAGTTCTAAGATGTATAGACACACACACACACACACACACACATATATATATATGTCATTCCCCCTAAATTTACAACAATTATTTTGCAAAAAAACTGAAATAATAACCAGATAATGTTTTAACTTCTTTTTTTTCTGCTAATATATCAGAAACTAAACCTTCAGGTCTGAGGTTCATCTTTCAAAAGAAGTAAACTGAAGTGAATTCGCAGTACATCTGTCAAACAAGGACTTAAAGAAATCATAGGTCAGTGATGGAGGTTCCACCCTTAACATTAGTAACAACAATGTTACTGTAATATATTAACTGCTAATCACTCATCTTCAATACAAATATTAATTTATAAAGTCAGAGTAACTGCCCCCACCTACAAGCGGGCCATCTTGATTTGAAAGATCTATTTGAAATCTTGCAAGACTAGTTTCACACAACAAATCTCACAAGATCTCAACAAGATTAGTCAACCCATGATGGAAATCCGGGTCTGGATCTGTAACACCAAACATGAAAGCAGGGATTCATTCTGAAAGCATTTTTATGGAATAATTTCAATCATCTGTGAGGAACCAAGAACTCATATTTACTCATATTTCTAGTTAATTTATTTAATAAAGGGCTGTGGTGATCTCATACACTGATGTTTTTCATTATTCTTTAGTAAAATAAATAGTCCTCAGACTCCAATTCCAAATCAAATATTTTATTATATAAACTCTCAGACAAACCAACACAACATCTGTACAAAGAAATCACAAGTTCCTATCTCTTCTTAACTAGCTGATTTTTACTGGATAAATACTTCTCATACCGAAAGTTACACATATTTACAGTACATCCACATTAATATTGAAAGTTTCTATAAAACGTTTCACAGTATCATCCAATTTTTTAAAATTACTCTCTGTGAATCCACAAAAATCATTCACACACAAAAAAATCCAAAACTACAACAACAAAGAAACCTGCAAACAACCGAATCAGTTCAAGTATGCACAACTATATCTCCGATAGACTTCAGATTGATTTAAATGTTTACTTGAGACTAAAGATCAATAAAACTGTTAGAGTGCTGTGGAAACACAAGTGTTCTTTCACTTATTTTAGAAAAATCTTAGTTTGATCTGATGTTGACACATTTTCGGCCCGACAAATCAATATCTAAAGGTTAAAATTCTGATAAAAGGAGGTTCTGTCCAAACTTATTCACTATTGCCCAGTTCAAAGATCGTACATGCATTTTATTTACTTGTCGAATTTTAAGTTCTGATACCAAAAATAAACCTACCTCAGTGAAATTATTATTCTGCAGCTTCACTCAAACAGAAACCTTCTGTGACTATTTTAACAAAATAAAAAGTTTTTGATATGCCTTTTAATCTTATGTGTATTTACTTCATATTCATTTTTGTAGTGGAATCTGCATCTGAACATTTCTTATTGTCACTGAATTTCAAAATTCATCGGTTCACTTTTAAAACATTTCCAGAAAACAAAAACACTGACTTCCACCAAAATCTGAAATAAAATTTTAGTGTGAAGTTTTGAGCAACTGCCTCGAAACGTATTAATAGAATGATGAGACCTTTTCATCTGGTCTGGAGCTATAATCACTGACTGATTGCACACTAGTCATCTCCATGACGGCAGCCTGGTTATCCAAAGATGATTTAAACCTTCCTACTGAGCTATGTCTTATCTTTACTCTGTCCAGATGAAATCTAACTAAATAAAAAGAATCCACCCCTTTGCCTGAAAACTATTTCAATGGAACTGGAGCACACATCCTAAAAACTAAGAAAATGAAGAAAACTTGTATTTTGTAAACAATGTTAAGAAGCAATGAGAAGTTTTTAAAGGGATTATGAGTGAAAACCTTTTTATCACAAGGAAAGTAGTCGACCACACTAAAAACAAACTCAAGACTCTAAAACACCTTCAGCAGAGCTGTAGTCTCAATGCAGCCGGCTGAGTTCTGGATTATGCACTTGTACTCGCCAGCATCAGCCTGGTTAACATTAGTAATGAGCAGATTGAAGTGGCCTGAAGTTTTCTCCTGGATTATATACCTGCTGTCTGTGACAGGGTTTCCATCTTTGAACCACTCTGCGGCAGGGGTCGGTTTTCCGTTAACCAGACACTGGAGGATGACCGGCGTCCCTACCGCTGCTGTTACATTAGTCAACGGAATGACACATTTCGGGGGCGTCTCTGTCACCTGGAACTGGAAGCTACATGTGTCTGAGGACTTCCCTTTAAACTCCACCTTGTCATCTTTAGCTGGCTCGGCAAAAACATCAAAGTTAATGCTAACATACTTCTCTCCCTGTTCGCTCGTTTCGTTGTCAGTGTTGGCCACCAGCCTGACTGCGCGCTGCGATTCATCGGCCTCTTGTTCAAACTCAAACTCCAGCTCGATTTCCGACACCTGTTCACCATCAAACGACGTGTTACCAACCATCAAGTCAAACTTCTGTGGTTGGACTTTGGCACTTCCTAGCGACACGGCGGTTAACTCCCGGCCTCTGGTCTTCCCTGAGAAAGCCTTGGCACTTAGTACCACCAGGGAAGCTCGACACAGAGTCTCTCCGACAACATTAATCGCCCTGCACGTGTAGATTCCGCTATCCTGTGGCGTGACTTTACAGATCTTCAGGAAGTGGTTGTCTCCATCAGAGGAGTGCAAGTACTTTTTGTTATTGTGAGGAACCTTCTTGTCACCTTTAAACCAGGACACGATGGGAGATGGGATTCCCATCAGTGAGCATTCAAACATGACAGTGGTGCCCTCTGGAGTTTCCATGTCACAGATGGGATTGATGAACCTCGGAGGCATTTCTGTAACCTCAAAAGCTATTTTCAAATCATCGTGCTCTTGGGTGACAAAGTCTACAGCGCCTTCCTCATAAATACTCGGCAACACGTCCAAAGATATGATCATGCTCTTGTTGTCTGCTGTGTACTCGGGAATGGTAATAATCTTAACCTGTTTCTCAAATTCTTTCACCTCATTCTCATCCAGTTCTACTTCGAGCAGGATCTCTTGAGGCGAAGGAGAACGAGAGGAATCATCTTCCTCAACATCAAACTCCATCACGTGCTGATGGGTGACGGCAGGTGGCGCAGGCATAAACCTCACCTCCTGGGAAACAACGCCCACTAAAGCAACACTTCTGGCTTCACCGACATAGTTCACAGCCTCACAGATGTATTCTCCCTGGTCGGATTTAGTCACGTTTCTAACTGTTAGTGAAATGCTATCGCCGTCTCTCTCCATTGTAACTCTGTCGTCTGCTACAAGTTGAGTTTTGTTACAGAACCACTTCACCTCAGGTGATGGTAGGCCGAACACCTCTGCATAAAATGTAAGCGAGTCATTTTCAAAGACTCTTTTCTTAATGAGAGGTTTGAGAAATGCTGGAGGGATTCCTTGCACTTTCTCCTGAAGTGTTGCCAGCCCTAAAGACCCTTTACCCTGGGGGAGGAATCGATTTTCTTCCACACTTAATCCAAATGTTTCAATGTTCTCATTAGCAGGTGAGGTCAAGAACTGAACTGGTGAAAAAAACTCACTGGAGTCTCCTGTTGACGATCTCTTGTGTTCTAGAGGGGAGAAGGGGTAATCCTGAGGGGTCATAAACCCAGCAGGGGTATCAGAACTGGGAGTTTGGAAAGACATGGGAGACTTGGGAGTGTGGAAGGATTCTGTGATTGGCTGGGAGACCCCAGTGGAGGATTCTGGGGTGTAGAATCTATCAGCTACCTCGGTTATCTCTTCGCTCACAGTGCTGCCAATCTCTATGGACATCTCAGACTCGGGGGACAGTGGTCTCCCCCAGTCTGCTGGAGGGTTGTAGTAGTCAAACACAGCACCAAAAGTGACCTCCTCTTCCTCCATGGAGCCATGTACCATTGATGAACCCCCAGATTCAGCTCCAGAGATTCTAATTAAACGATGGTCTCCTTCCTGACCCTGGGTAGATACTCCAAGTGCCTTAACTCTGGTATCTACTTTAGGCTTGACGATAAGTGTTTCTGGTTCCTTCATTTGGGTTGGAAGTTCAGTTACATCACCAAGCCTGATTTTCTCTGAGACTTGGGTTGTGTCCGTCTGAGAGTCTGGCATGCTTACAAAGACACCACTGTCCATAGATGGCTCTGGGATTGAAATCACCTCCTCATCCACATGCTCTAATCTTTTAGTATCATCTTTCACATCTTGTCCAACTTCTGTCAAACCCTCCATGACCAGAGACTGGTCAAGACCAACCAGGACCATCGCACTGGAAACTTCATCCTCACTGTGGATAGACCTTGTTGCAGTAGATTCAGCTTTGAGGGATTTAAAACTTCTTTTTGCTTTTACAGCTTCTTCAGCTGAAGTTCTGACAGGGCGTTTTTGTGCCGGGACTCTTTCAGACGGGAAGGGAATGAAACTGCTGGTTCTGTCAAATGAGTGAACAGTCTCCTCTTGCAACATCTCCATTTCAACTCCCTCCATTTGTTCAGGGAAATGAGAAGGTTTCTTTGGCTTAGGCCTCACCAGCTCTGGAGACTCCTGTACTTCTTCCACAAACTGTTTAAGCACATCATGGTGTTCTGCTAAAACCTCTCCGTGTTCGGGCGCTTGGAATATCTCAGAAGAGACGACAGTAATAAGTTGATCACCACGCTCTGTTTGCATGGCGTCAACTCTGGGTTCAATTATTTGTTGCTGCAGGTCGGGGGAAATGGTCACGGCAGGTAGAAACTCCTCTGGGAACTGTGCTTCCTTTCTCTGCTGCTCAGAAGAGGGGGGCGTCATGACTGGAGAGTCTGACTCAAAAGCTTGTTTAATCTGAGAAACGTTTATTAAAGCAGCAGAAGTTTGCAAACCACAGCCGGATATAGTTGGAAGCTCTCTGGAAAGACTGGGTCTGGATCTGGGGGCTTTGATTGCTACAACTGATGCAGCTTGCGAGCTCAGAGGTTTACCTTTTGTCCGAGGATTAAGATCCTCTATGGCAGCCTTCTTAACAACAACAGGAGACTTATCCTGTACAACATCACCACCCTCTGAAAATAGCAACGGTTCTGCAGCTTGAAGTGAAACATCAGAGACACTGGTTACCTCACCCAGCTTATTACTGGCAACACATCTGTACACTCCAGCATCAGTGTGTGTAAAACTGTTGATATAGAGTCTGTACACTTTATCCTCTACCTCAGCTCTATATTTTCCAGATGTGATTTCAAGACAAACATCGTCACAAAGCCACGTGACCTCTGGGGCAGGTTCACCTGTGATGAGACACTCTAACACAGCAGTGCCACCTTCATGGCAGGTGATATTCTCCAGTTCAGTGACAACATGAGGAACTTCACCAGCAACATCGAAGGTAAAGGTGAATTTGTGTTTGACCGTCTGAGAGGCTCCTTCGTCACCTGACACGTCTGATATTTTCTCTGTGAAATCCTGAGGTGAGTCCTCGCTGATTTCCTCCATCGTTTCAGGGACCGGAGTAGCGGCTGTGATTCTGATTTCTACCGGTGAGGAGCTGAATGATTCGTCTGAGCTCCGGCGTTTGTGGATCACAACTTGAGGCACCTGCAGTGTCGATTTCCCTGAATCCGTGAAGGCCTGAAGCTCCTTCTCTATCAGACTCTCCTGGTTTTCCTCATCTTTCTCTACCTCCTGTGTAACAACCACTTCCTGTGTTACCCTGGAGGACCTCGATACCTTTTTGTCAGAGATCTCAAGAGTAGCGCTACAGATGGATTTGCCATATTTATTGGTTATGACACAGTCATACGTGCCCTCGTGATGTGTGGTTGGGTAGAATACAGTGAGCTTTGAGATGTTAGATTTGCTTATGATATCATAGTCAGGGTTGTGGTCCAGTGGGTGGCCATCTTTGAGCCAGGTGACTGTGGGAAGAGGGTTGCCCTGGAACTGGCAGGTGAATTCTGACATTTCACCAATCATCACTTTAACTGAAGACATGGCTTTCACAAATACTGGGCGGTAGCCTCCAGGTTTAGCATCTCCTTCTTTTACCCTCTTAGACTCAGTTTGTGATTCCTCTTGGACTCTCCTCTCCTCCTTCTTTATAGCTCCTAGTTCAAGATGTCCTGCAGTCATTTCATCACCTGGTTTTGATGCTTCCGTTTTTATTACACTTGCATAACCCTTCTGCTGTCTCCATTCACTGCTCTCTCTGGTCGTTCCTCTGTCCTCTCTCATCCCTCTCTCTTCTCTTAGGTCTGACTGGAAGCGTTGGCTGAGGGATTTATCACCGGGCATCCTTTCTGCCTCTGTTCCCAAAATTTCTGGCGGACTACGACAAGGGGAGCATCTTCTGACTGAAGCACGGGAAACTGCTGAGGCTTGACGACCCATTTCATCTTGTACAAGACCAATGTGTGTACCCACGTGGTGAGGTAATCCAGGATCTGCAGGAGAATGCCTTCCTAAGGAAGAAGACTCACAAGACTCTGCAGTGTGCTGAAGTTGTGGAGGTTTCTTTGCTGGACAGCTAAGTTGACTGGGGGGAGTAATGTGGGACTCCAATGGCAACCCAGAACTCGACAGTTTGTACTGACTGTCCAGAGCCCACTCAGACTCAAGCTCAGTTACTTCCTCTTGTTCGACGGCATCTTGTTGCCATTTCAGGATGCGCTGAGCCAGAGCCTCCTCTTCGCTCACAAAATACTCGCTGTCTCTTTGCAGCCTGGTCTCACGACCCTCAGTTGCCAACTCACCAGTTGGCGGCCACTTCAGACCATCTCCCTCCTGATCTTGGAAACCAGCCGGAGCTGAGTCACTTAAAAGGAACTCATCTACGGTTGGTTTTCTTGGGGAAATCTTCCTGCTGTGGACCGCCTCTGGTTGTGGAAAGGACTGTAAAGTTTCTTTGGCACCACTTGCAACCTCGCTCGTCCTTGGTGAGCAACTCTCCACCCAGTCGGATTCTGTTTTCACCACCTGCACCTGTTCCATCATAACATCCTGTTGCCATTTCATTATCCGCTGAGTCAAGGCTTCCTCTTCACTGACAAACCTCTCGCTCTCATTCTTCAGCTCACTGATGTTCTCCCTCGACAGCTGGAGCTCTCGTTCCTCTTTTGTCTTCTCAAACAACATCTTCTCTGCCCTGTCTTTTGTTTTAGGTGATGATTTAGATTCCATTCCCCCTGGTCTGGCTTTCACTCTGGCTTTTGGTGAGGAGGCAGATGTTTCCTCAAGCTCTACCCTAGCTATTCTAGGTGACTTTGGTGTTGGCGCAGGGATATCATCTGAACTGGATCGTTTCTCCACCACCTCCTGTTGGATGTGAATGTGTTCCTGTGCATCTGACACCATGGACTGATCAGTGTCAGGATGAAATGTCTCTTCTTCTGACATTCGCACACCTTGCTGCCATTTCCTAATCCTCAGAGCAAGGAGTTTCTCTTCACACTCCATCCGTTCAGCTTCCAGACTCTTCTCATACTGAGCCCTCAAAGACTCCTCTGCATCCTCCTCTCCACATGGCTGAGCTGTTCCTGGTGTTGTAGCTTCACTCAGGAACCTCTCTTTGATGGACTTGACTCTGAGCTTATCTTCTGACCTTACTTTTGTTCTTGGTGACAACTCTGCTTCTGCTGCTCGAGCTTTTATTCTGGGGGATTTATGTCCAAGTATAAGTGATGAACCATCTTTTCCTTCTTCAACTCTGATTTCTGGTGAGGCAGCCTCTTCTACCTTTTCCTCTCTGGGTGGTTTATGTGTTGACACAGTTGCAGACTCAGAGTATAATGCCTTTGCTTTAGCCTTGGGTGACTTATGGAAAGACAGGGGCACTGTTTCAGTTTCTTCTGTTCCTCGTTTCTCCACCACCTCTTGTTGCGAGTAAATGTGCCCGGTGGGCTCCATGTACTGTGCTCCGGCCGGCATAGGCAGGTCAGTTTCAGGGTGAAACATCTCCTCTTCTGACATTCTACTTCCTTGCTGCCACTTCCTGATCCTCAGGGCCAAGAGTTTCTCCTCACACTCCATCCGTTCAGCTTCCAGACTCCCGTACTGAGACCTCAAAGACCTCCCTGTACACTCCTCTTCATAGGACTCTGGTGTTTGAGTTGTTTTTGGGCCTTCTGGTAAAGCTGATTCACGGAGGAAGCTTTCTCTGACCGATTCTACTGACTTTAATGTAATTGATTCAGGATATGGTGAACTTTCAGAGTATGGGACTTCAGGGGGACTCAACTCAACATCTGGAGCTTCCACCTTTTGGTCAGCGACCACACTGTGACGTTCACTAACCTGAGATTTAACAAAACTCTGAGTGTCTTTATCCCCCAGTGTTGATGATCGTTTATCACTTGATTTAATTTCTCTCTCTGACACCAGCGTATCAACCAACTCACCTCTCATGATCTGAATAGCTCTGCGTCTAGACTGAGGCTCAAATGAATGTCTAACTCGAGGCTGAGAAGTTCCTTTGCTTGAGGTTTTACCCTGGAACTCCCTATGACTCTCCCCCAAGTCAAAAGGTCGACTGAAATGCTGGACATCGGGCAAAGATGCCGGCTTGACCCTGAGCCGATCCACATAATCTGCGTAGCTCGACTCACTGGGAGCTGATTCCAGTTCAAACTCAGAGGAGGACATGGTAGAGATAGAAAGTCTCTTCTTGTGTTTGACAGCTTTTTGGAGTGTGGTGAGCTTTGTTCTAACCTCGTTGTGGAGACTCTCAGTGTCACTGAACCTCTCACTGTATCTGTCGCTGCACCGGTCGCTGAACTTGTCACTGAACCTGGCACCGGTACGCCGGTCGCAGTAGATGTCACTGAATCTGTCATTAAAGCGCTCGGATCTGTCAAACATGGGCGGCGGGGACAGAGCACGCTCAGAGGCTGTTTCTAAACGTTTAGATTCTTTCTCGGATTCTTTTTCTTTTGGAAGTGAAGCGGACTTGAAGTACACTGTACGCACCAGAGCAGTCTTAGATCGAGATCGTCCCTGATGGACCTTGGACATTTTATCAAATGGAGAACCGACACACCTGAGGTCGACCCTGAACTTCCTGTCTTTCCTCTGCTCTGCCATGGAGTCTATACTTTCATGGGCTTTGGCAGAGCGTCTGGCAAAACCCAGGTAATTAGCAGACTGCTCTTCCCTAAGCGACACCAACAGTGATGCCGTGGACTCGGCAGAACCTTCTGTGTTTATCGCCATGACCTTATAACTGCCCGAGTCCTTCTCTTTGATACTATCGATAACCAGGCTGGTGGAGTGCATATGCATCCTGCTGTCGGTAGAGATCCTACGCCTACGCTCTTTAGGAATAGATCTGTTGTTATGAAACCAGAGGATAGTCGGAGGAGGGCAAGCGATTAGTTTACATTTTAACTCAACCTGCTCTCCCTCCAGGACCGACTGGAACTTGAGTTTCTTGGTGAAAGACGGTTTAATGTTTTCTGTCCACGAACTGATGGAGGACGTTCTGCTGGAGCAGCGATTGGCTGACACCAAGCCGTGATCTATGAAGTCTTCTGTGTCGGAGAAGGCTCCCCTCAGCTGTCGAGTGCTGCTGAGTTCTGTTCCTTCTTTGCTTTCATGATAGAACAGTTCTGCAAACAGAAACAAACAGCGGTCAGAACAACACAGCCCCAGGGGTAAAAAGAGCGAAAAGGTTGAATGAATCATTAATGGAAATATTAAATGCATGCTGGGAGTCACAATGCTATAAGAAATAATTTCACTCACCATATTTGTTCGAATAAACGCAAGACTTGATTCTTTTTATTAGAAATCTGCAGGAAGTTTTGATCCTTCGTCTGTGGAAATTTCTTCAAAACATAAATTGCTTTATTATTATTAAAAGAAGCATATTTCCAGGATGGGCGGCTAACAGTCGCTTGTTTTAACCTTTAATTATTTTGACTTGTTGCTAGAATATTCCTTACCTGACTTGCAGACAGGAGAATAAACGCCCTTTCTAAGCCTTAAACTTAAGAGGAAATGAATGATGCACGTAGCAAAGCTTTGCAAAACAGATCTCTGAAGCTTAAACAACTGTAAAAATTGAGTGAGAAGGCGTTTATTCGAACTAATATAGTTTTACTGGTGTTATTTAGAATGCAAACCACAGGAATCACATCCCACTATCTGCAAGCCAGACTAAGAAATATTTTGCAGGAGGAAGGAATCAGTTCCAGATGCAGTAAACCTCCATATCTTTTAAAGGGCATTTCAAGTCTAGGAGCTTTAAAAGATACATGTCCTGCGCCTTTCCTGGGAAAAGATCAGTGGAACCTTCATGCCAAAACGAAATGAACGTTTGGATGCAAACCACAAAGGGTCAATAAACTTGTACAAGCAAGTCCTATGAGTGTTCACCTGGAGGGGAAACCATGGAGGATTAAAAAAAAAAAAAAAGAGCATGTTGAACACCTGCAGGAGGATGTTTCTATCAAGATAACATGCAACTGTGGAAATTCAAAGATCAGTTAAAGAGACAGTTCACCATATGACATACTCTATGAGCAGTCTGCAGGTGCAGGACCATATATCAAACAAACCCACAGTGCATGCACCCACACATCTTTATTTGTTTTGCTTCCTAAGGAATTTCTTCGCTGAAAGACTTCATCATTGAGCCATTGCTTGGATCAAAGTGACCAAACTGTAGTAACAGGAATATGGTGATTCTCATATGAGCTGGAGAGAAGTCTGACTTACCTTTAACTTCCTCCTCGATCTTGGCTTCAATCTGTTCTCTCACATGAGTCACTGTAAAGGAAAGAGAAAACGACTACGCTCAGACCCTGAATCTCACAGATTTCCATCATCTCTGAGTTTTGGATTCCATCGAGTTCGATTGATAAACTGAGAGGCTGGAGACATTGCCACTCATAACCAAAAATAGAAATGTGACAAATCTTTTATACAGTCCACATTCTGCACCAAAGTCTGAATAACTGTCACCAAGCCACCAACGAAGACCAGCAGGGACGAAGAAAACACCACACTACAAAGCCTACAGCCAACAACCAACTGGTACAACAGAAATACCTCATCCTACCAGCAGGAGGCAGGAGTCTATGAAGACCAAGGAGGCTAGGAAGCTAGGAGAAGCTACTGCTAGCTTGGAGGCTATGAAGAGCTATGAAGAGATAAGTACTTCATCAGCTTCATCACGGATAGTTTGCGGCTCTTGTCTGTTGCTTCTATAGGTGGAGGATTAAGCCAACTCATTTAATTTGTGCTGTTGTCACTTTTAAATGCATGCAATCAGTTTGTGGTTCAGTTTTGTGTTTTCATTGTTTACAGTTCACTCAGCTGATCGACCAAAACAATGGGATCCAAATAACAAAGACTCCATCAGAACAAAACAATGCACAGTGACAACCAGACAAAGGTTTTCCTGGAAGATGAAGGTTAAACACAGTTTCATGCATTTTCAAGAGTTTTCCTGGAGGAAGAGGAAGGTGAGGACAAAGGGTTTGTTGCTATGGGGAGTGATGAGGAAGGTGCCGGCGTTTCGTCTTTGTGGAACAGTGATGTTAGTTGGAGCTGAAAGAGGGATGTCCCGATTTAAAGAAACGTTCGGAGAATATTAAATAAAATCATTAAATGATTAAATTAAATATTAACTAGCATTGGACTTTAGTTGTTAAATGAGATGTTATCCATGAGATCTTGTGTGAACAGCTTTTACTGAACGTCAACATCGACTTCTTCACTCTGGTCTAGTTTAGATCAGTGTTGGAAATGTTATTAAAGTTGGTGTAGGTTTGTTTAAATTTGGCTTTATTGAGAGTGAAACGCAAACTAAACAGGGACTGATCCTGATCTTCAGAAATCTCGACACTAGGAACTAAGACGGGATCTGTCCAGGTTTTACATGTGAAGGAATCTCTCATATTTCTGTTCTACAGTGTTGACTAAGCCATTTGTGTTCTGTCTTATAATCAGACACACATTTGTCTTGGTTGAATAATATTTAAAGATTGGATCGAGCTTGGGTGGCGGTCGGTCGGGACATCCCTGAAAGAGTTTTTTGTGCAGAAACACTTGAGAGGTTTTGGAATTAATCTTTGAGGAAGACAGATGGGTGGTTTTCAGATGGCCCTACTCCCAGAGGATCCAGGGGTTACCTTCTTCTTCCTCTGTGGTTACGGTGAGCGTGGCCGAGCAGACGGCCTCTCCTGCGCTATTGGCCGCCCTGCAGGTGTACTGGCCAGCATGCTCTGAGAAAGCGTCCACTACAATGAGCGTGGCGGTGTTCGTCACCTCATCGAAGTGAAACACTACGTTGGTTGTGGCCTGAATCAGCTGCTGGTCATGGAACCAGCTGATCTCCGGTTTCGGCATGCCGGAGACGCATGCGTGAAAACGGGCGACCTCGCCGTGTCGCACCGTGCAGCTCGTGACTGGATGAAGGAAAACCGGCTTTTGACCAACGGACGGTTTCTTTAGCGCGGTCACGCTGGTGGAGACCTTCAACTGAGACTCGGGACGGTCCACCGCTAAATTCAGCCCTGAAAGGAAGGAGCTTTTATGTGTGTGTTCAGAGCGTCTGGTGCTCGGGTTCAGATCCACAGAGAGTTTTAAAACATCACGGACACATTAGCACAAACTAAAACTCTTTCTGATGTTATGCAACAATCAGCAGCTGTTCATATCTCCCTTGAGTCTGGGAAGAAGCCAAGGCGGCGGTATCGAGGGGACTCACCGTCTAGATTGAGCGTGGCAGAGCAGGATGCTGTCCCGGCGCAGTTGGTGGCCACGCAGCTGTACTCGCCTTCATCCTCAGGGTAAACTCTGGAGATCTCCAGCTGACAGCTGTCGTCAAACTGAGACATCCTGAAAAACTCGGACTGCTTGATCTCCTTCTCCTTGTGGAACCAGCTGATCTTCACATCTAGAGGAAGAAAAACCTTTAGAACAACTTCACAGTGACGTCCCTGAAACTTGTGGAGTCGCAGAGTTAAGATCTCACCGTCTCCGCGGACTCTGCACTGGAAGCGAGCGGGTTCCCCTTCTCGGCAGGAGGTGCTGGCGATGGGCGAGATGACAACGGGAGGAGCGACGGTAGCAGCTGAGTCTGGAGAAACCACCTCCGACACTGAAACGGACAGAGCTCGGTTTAACTTTACATGGTCCAGGAACCACATGTGGTAACTTGGTGTCCTGGTTCCTCTCAGTGAGGTTAATTGTCAAGTGGCTTTCATTGAGCCAATCAGAGAAGATCCAGGAAACATCCCCAGGTCTAATCAGGGTCTAATGTGGTCTACAAGGTCCCCCTCTGAACTGGTTTATTAGGAACCATGAAGAAGAACAAGTGTTCTAATGTTTCTAATGTGATGATGTTGACAAGTGTCTGAATCAGCTCTGATGTTCTAATGTGAGAAATACATGTTTACATTAGTTTAAGGACCAGGAACCAGATATGAGACCAGGACCAGGACCAGATATGAGACATTCATTCATCTGGATTTAACTCAGGAACATTAAAAAAAATGAAAATGCCACAGTCTTCTTCTGTCCTACAATAAAACTTTAGGCTGAAATTTAGAATTTCCAAGTATTTCAATGAGAGCTTGTGAAGTGTTAAACCCGTCCCTATCGTCTCAGCTGTCGACCTCCTGCAGCAGTGACTCTCAGGGTCTTACCCTCCACGTTCAGAGCGGCGGTGCTGGTGGCGGCTCCATAGTCGTTCTTGGCCTCGCAGTTGTAGACGGCGGCGTCCTCGGGGAAGACCTCAATCAGCAGCAGCGTGTGCTCGGCGCCGTCATGCAGGAACTTGCACTTAAAGCCTGGAGACAGAGCCTGGGAGTTCTTGTACCAGAAGACCTGTGGCGGAGGAACGCCGCTCACCTGCACCGAGAAGCGAGCCGGCTTCCCAGCCTCCACCGACTGAGGCTCCATGTGACGGAGGATCTGAGGAGGTTCTGGGACTGAAGCAGGATGGAAACAAAGGAGAGGAGTCAGTATAATAATTCGTATTTCGTTTTTTGTCTAATGTCAGGACTCATCTTGTGATGTCTCTTATTGAATCTATTGTCTTGTTCTGCCTCGTCATATTTCCGTGTTAACCGTCTGAACATTAAGGATGATTTAACATCTCCACTGACTTGTTTCCTGTTGGACTTACTGTTGACCCGTAGGTGCATGGTGCTCCTGTTCTTGCCAGCGATGAAGGTGTACTCCCCGGCGTCGCTCCTGTACGTCTCAGAGATGGTGAGGCGGTGCAGCTTCCTGATCGCCACGTAGTTAAACCTCTCCTCCACTGAGAACTGGATCTCCACGCCGTTCCTCAGCCAGCGACCCTCCACATCATCCTCGCTCACCTCAAACTCGAAGGTTGCTCTGTGTTTCTCCAGAACCTGAAGACAGGATTCAGATTTGGGTTTGAAACACTGCAACCTCTGGGGAGAGCAAGACTTCCCGACAGGAACTGATTCAAGGGTCTCACTGTGATTTCTCTCTCAGCTGGTTCAGAGATCCGGATGTCGCGACCCTCCACAATCAGCTGAGCCTTGGAGACACTGGACCCGGCCACCACCGAGTACTCTCCAGCATCAGACATCCGGACTGTCTGGATCATCAGGCGGTGGACGAACTTCTCAGCTGTCACAATGTACCTGAGAAGAGACGAAACTGCTTCAGCTCCATGTCCAGATCATAGGCTGTAGAGCCAAGATGGCCGCCGTGTCTCCTCCGCCTCCTGCTTGTTGGTCTAGATGTGGATCGAGGTTCTGGATGATCCTGTTGACTCTGCTCTCTGCTCCACCTCCACCAGTTACTAACAACATTTAAATCCTGCTCCATCATTACTTCACACTTTATAAATGCTAACGTAGCTAGCTAGCTAATCACTCTCACTGAGGTCTGTTCTCATTTAGTAGCTTTCACACATCAGCATCAGCATTATGTTAACTACCTAAAAAGGATGTGACATGTACTTTAGTCCTGCCCACCAACATAGAGGAGGCGGGGCTTATACGACCAGCCAGCCACCGGGGGGGCTCCACATGCTTTGAGGAGCCGTCACGGCGTCCTCGATTTCCACAGACTAGGGCTGACCCACCTTTCCTCGGACGCGTCCAGCTCCTGTCCGTCCTTCATCCACATCACTTGGATGTTGGGCTCAGAAACCTCACACTCAAAGATTGCCTTCTTCTTCTCTGTGATCTTTATGTCCTTAATCTTCTTGGTGAATTCAATCAAACGAGCTGAAAGCAGAAGTTTCGTCCAGAGTGAGATTTAAACTTTTAAAGGAGTCAATGAATCATCGCAATCATTGAAGCAGGTTACCTTCCACGAACAGGTTGGCAGCACTGGCAGCGGAACCGGCCACGAACTGGTACTCTCCCCCGTCTCCAAAGTGGACGTTTCTGATGGTGAGTGAGTGCGTGAGCTGCCGGCTGCGGACCTGGCATCGGTCCGAGGACTTGACCTCCACGCCGTTCTTCAGCCACTTGTAGGTGATTCCCTCATAGTTGACGGTGACCTCGAAGGTGATGGTGTCTCTCTCCTGAGCGTTCAGGTCCTTCAGCATGGAGGTGATGAGGACGGCTGTTGAGAGGAACAGGCTGGTGAGAAGAGAACAAACCTGGAGGCAAAATGTGAGGAAAGGTTTCATCATTCATGAGTTCTTACGGCTGACGGTGAGTGTGGCTGAGACTCGGTCGTTGCCGCAGACAAACGTGTATTCTGCAGAGTCCTGAGTGCTGGTGTTCATGATCTTCAGCTGATGGAGTTTCCCCTGAACCACAATCCTGAACTTCTCGCTCATCTCGATCTCCACGCCGTCCTTCAGCCAGGTGGACGGGACGTTGAAGTGAGAGACTTCACACTCGAACGTGGCCACCTGAGTCTCTGGGAGCTCGACGCTCTTCATGGGTTTGGTGACTCGCAGAGCTGCAAGAGAAACAAGAAATGTGTCATTAAATCTGAGAATAACACATCACAGATCACACCTTTAATGGAATAAGCAATAAACCTAAAGAAAGTAACAAATACAATTAAATAAATAATATATTATTTATTACTAATAATTATGTGGTAAAACTGTAACCGTATATTGTCCTGTTGTATATTGGGCAGGTTTTATTTCTTTACTATAATTTTCTCTAAATCCAGAAAGTCCATTTCGTTCATTTCATTTTTTAATCTGTATTATTTCTTATGTGTGAGAGAGAGAGAGAAATGTTGTCTTTTTTTTCAGTATCCTATGAACATTTAGGGAAACTGACAAAAAAGGAATCTTGAAATTTAATTTTGACAATTACGTTTCCACCTAATTATTAGTAATTAATAATATATTGTTATTTTTAATATTTTAAGTTAGAATATCAAAAAATGAACATAAATTAATAAAACATCTTAGGACATTTTTAGAAAGTCTATGTTTTCATTTCGAAAAGTCAATAAATAAATAAAAAAGTGACTATAACAGGATTAACTTGATGTCTGCTCTTCATACATCTGTTTTGTCAATAGTGATTTGTGAAAGACGAACCCTCCACGGTGAGCGTGGCGCTGCACTGTAGGTGTCCCACTATGGCCGTGTACTCTCCGGCGTGGCTGTCGTTGACGTTCTGCAGCGTCAGTTTGTGAGCTTTCCTCTCAGACACAATTTTACAGTTTTCGCTGGACTTGAGCTCAGTGCCTCTGAACATCCACCTGACGGGGATGTTGTCGTGGGACAGGCTCATTTCGAAGGAGGCGGTGCCGTGCAGCAGAGATGTCACGTCCTTTATCTTCTTCACAATCTTGATGGCTGTGGATGAATCAAACGTTAGAGGAGGAGAAAGACCTGGAGGATTTCATCGGACTGCAGCTGAGACACTCACTCTCCACGTTGAGTCTGGCGTTGGCCGACAGTTTCCCCAGTTTGAAGGAGTAAACCGACTCGTCCTGGGTGTTGCAGTTCTTCACCTTCAGTGTGTGGACCACGCCATCCGACGTGATCTCGTACTTGTCGCTGTTCTCAAGCTCCACGCCGTTCTTGATCCACTGGGACCCCTTCACGTCCGGATGGGTCAGCTCCAGAGAGAACACAGCCTCCTGGGTCTCCGTCACCGTCTGGTTCCTCAGAGTCTTCTTCATCTTCACGGCTGCAGCCAGAAAAACAAGCGTTGGCACAACAAACATCTGGAGTTTCATTTCTCTGTCCTCTTTAAAAGCTTTATTAGTTTTCTTCATTAGATTCATAGAAGTCTGGCCTCAGGTTTCTCTTGTTGTTATTATCATTTCTTGTGAACATTTGTGTCAGGTACTTATGAGGCTCCATTCAGACCGTTAGAACCTGTCCAGCTTAAAGTCCAGGGACATATTCCTAAAGAGTATTAAAGCAAAGAGTTGATCCTAGTGGACAAACTCTTAGAGCCCTGATGTTTTCTAGGAGTTTCCCTCCAAGTGTAGAGTAGATGGAGGTAAAGATAAAAGGTTCCTAAACGATGTTCTAAGGTGAGATGTGTTCAGAGCAGGGAGGAGGACTTTCAAGAGGGTTAGGAGTTTAGAGAAAGAGATCAGATTCTAGGATTCAGACTGTGGATGCGACTCCCGGAGGAGGACCTGGAGCTGGTGTGATCCGTTCATTAAAGGTCTGAGCGACGCTGGTTTGGATTTATGGTCTGTTTTCTGATAACATGGAGGCTGCTACTTACCCTCCACCCTGAGGTTAGCCATGGTTTTGGAGTTGGCCACCTGGTAGGTGTACTCTCCGACGTCCTGTGGTCTGGTGATGACGATGACGAGACGTCTGACGGCGCCATTCACTTGGCTCACCACGTTCTCGTTGAAGTCCACAGGTTGGCCCTCCTTCAGCCACCGGCCCTCAGCATTGGCGTTGGCGACTTCGCACTCAAACTCGGCGGTCTGAGACTCCGCCACCGTAACATCCTGCAGTGGTCGTGTGATGGCGCCACCTGGTGGCAGAACAGGAAATCATCAATACCAACTTTTTCCTGTCAGAAGGACTGCGACTTTTAAAGTTTCAAGAAACAACTGAAAAACAAGCTGGAACAAAGACAACTGGACTGGAGGTTATTGTTATTTTAAGTGTTGACTGGTACCAGACACGGTGAGCTTGGCGCTGGAAGTCTTTTCTCCGGCGTGGAACATGTACTGGCCCTCCTCATCCTTCATTGTGTCGATGATGGTCAGAGAGTGAGCCGTCCCCTTGGACTCCATCTTGTGTTTGGGTCCAGCTTTGAGCTGCTGGTTCCTGAACGTCCAGACTGGGTCGATTCCAGGGTGAGACACCTCCACGTTAAAGGTGACGTTCTGGGACTCAGAGCAGACTTTGTCCTCCATGTGCTTCACGATGTGGACCTCTGAAAGCACAGCGACGAGGTTAGATCATGAAATCAAAAACTGAAAAACAAGATGTGAAGAAATCTAAAGCAGTCTCACGTTCGATGGTCAAGCTGCAGCTGCTGTCAACTTTGCCAACCACAAGTTTGTAGCGTCCTTCATCGGAGGCATAGGTCCTGGAGAAGACCAGGCGCTGCTTGGCTCCCTTCGCCACCGCGTGGATTCTGTCGCTGGGTGTCAGAGGCTTGTCGTTGTGGTACCATTTGACAGAGCTGATGTCCTGGGCAGAGATCTTGGCCTCCAGGACTGCTTTGGTGCCTTCAATGGAGGACACGTCCTTCAGCGGCACCACAATGTCGATAGCTAAAAGGAAAGACAAATAGATGACGATCGAAACGTTGGGAGTGATGATCAGAGTTCTGCTTCGACGTCAGTTCTGTCTCTTACTCTGAATGTTGAGTTTTCCTGAGGTGGAGATATCCTGAGCAGGAACAACGAAGGAGTAGGAAGCAGCATCGTCTCTGCTGACGTTCTCCACCAGCAGCTTGTGGACGAGTTTATCAATGACGATGTGGACACGGTCGGAGGCAGAGATGGCCTGGCCGTTCTTCATCCAGGTTCCCTCCACGTTCTCCTGGGAAAACCTGACCTCCAGCTGAGCGATGTCCCCCTCACAGACCGTGAGGTCGGTCAGAGGCTGCATCAGGGTCACAGGCCGGACTGGAGGTAGAGGAACAATGTGAAGGAACTAAACCGTCGACACCTAAGACTCAAAATGTTTTTCTGTTTCTTTGGTTGTTTTAAGAATAAAAAGCTAAGAAGATGTCCTGTTTGTAGCTAGCAGTTAATTATGGTTGACTGCATGTTATGAGGGGAAGAGGCACAAGTAAAATGACTATAATGAATAACAATAATGATAATGCATTGGTTTTATAAATTGCTTTTCAATTTTTAGATGCTCGAAGCGCCTGCAATTGTATGCATTATTCATTCGCTCACACAGTCACACCCTGGTGGTGGTGAACTACCTCAGTAGGCACAGCTGCCAGTGGACGTGCGGAGGGGCATAACAAAAGCAAAACGTGTCAGTTTCAGAAACTGCTGAAATTCCTCCAATAGTGCAAACCGTGACATAATTAGAGTAATCAAACTGTGCTTGGTTCTAAAGAGTTAAGGTCAGTGTTTATTAATGAGAAAGGGTGATAGCTGAAGAAGTGTGTTGGGTCTTTACTGGGGTTAACAGAAGTGTGATGACAACTATGTTCATAAGTGTGGGGACTGTGGAGGTAGTTTTAATTTCTGTGGTAACTCGATGATTTGATAAGATTTGCCTGAAATCAGCTGAACGATCATCAGGTGCAAGGAATTTGCTCTGAGGCATACATGCTTATTTTGCTATGCTATTGGCGAGGCTGAAAGTGTTGCTTCTGTTTACGAGTCCCAGAAAGGACAAAGGAAATTCAGCATCTGTCTCCATCCATTCGTCAAACTAGAACATCTTTGCACAACTTACAAATCTACTTCTGAAGGAGGTAACTGTTGAGAAATCTGCTAAAAGAAAACTGTCAGGATCAACTTTTAAGCTTACGTTTCATCTTCAATGAGGCACTGGATCTCAGATCTCCACATACGAAGGTATATTTGCCCTGGTCCTCCTTCTTGACATCCTTTACGGACAGAGAGTGTCTTCCTCGTCGGGAGGACATGATATATTTACTGCTGGGAGAGAGTTCCTTTTCTCCAAAGAACCAACTGCCCTCGGCATCTTCACGAGAGAGCTCCACTTCAAACTCTCCGGCGTATGTCTCAGGAACCTCGATGTTCTCCAGGTGTTTGATGAGCTCCAGGGCAGCACCTGGACCCAGAACAATAAAGATGAACCCCCACTCGCCCCAAACAGCAACAAATAAAACAAGATAAATGAGAAGACTCTAGATTATCACCTTCTACGTGGAGCCTGGCGCTGGTCCTGACGTTCTCGTCCTCTACAGTTACGCAAGTGTATTCTGCATCATCCTTCATTTCAATCATCAGCACAGACAGAAAGTGGACCTTCCTGTCAGAGTGCATCCTGTATTTGTCTCCAGAGAAGATCTCCATATTGTTCTTCAGCCATTTGACTTTAACAAAAGGCTCATTGGTTTCACATTCAAAGGTCACCATGGTGTCCTTCTCATTACCGTTGGTGTCCTCCAGATTCTGGGTGAAGGTAATCGCTGTCTTAGCTGCAAAGAAAAAGATATAACGTGAGATGTCATGCGATAGATCAGGTCATGGACAATGAGTTCCTGAATTATGAGGTCTGCACCTTGCACCAGCAGGAAGGCGTGGCTAGAGGCCTCCCCAGCGACATTCACAGCTTTGACCATGATGCTAGCAGAGTCCTCTGCTGTGACGTCTCTGATCACCAGCTCACAAACGTGGTCCTCAGGCCAGTACCAGTAGACCCGGTCAGTCTTCTCCAGCTGGATGCCGTTCTTGAACCACTGACACTCTGGTTCTGGTCTGCCGACAACTCTGACTCTGAAGCGAACCTCGTCCATCGGAGCAGCGGTCTTGCTTGTGATGCGTTCCAGGATCTTGGGAGCTTCCATGCTTGGGGAGAGCTGGACTCTCTCTGGTTTGATTGTGGGTATGGTGACTTGTCCTTGTTCCTCCAGTCTCTTTCTTTCTGCCTCTTCTTTCTCTTTCAAGTGGTGGAGAAGCTCCTCCTTCGTCTTCTTCAGCAGGTCTTCATAGGAGTCGTCCCTCTTACGAGATTTGAACTCCACAGCGGAGATGGACTCATAGAAACCTTCCTCTGTTCTGCGTTTGAATTTGCTCCTCAGCTCCTCTGTTTCCTCAGTGGTTTTCTCATGAACGATTCTCTGTGTCTTACGCAGCTTGACAACTTCTCTGTCCTGTGCGGTCTCGCCAGGACGGTCCACCTTGACGACGTCAAATCCAACTCTGCCAGGCTCGTGTGCAGCCTCAGCAGCCTTCGGTTCTGGAGCCCGACGCAGTACGGACCTGAAATCCTCCTTCTGTTGGATCTCCAGCTTCACAGTGTGCTCTGTTGTGCCTAAAGGATTGTCTGCAACCACCCTGACCTCTCCAGAGTCATAGGACTTGATGTCGACAATCTCCAGATAGTAAATACCATCATAACGAAGTCGGTATCTCTTGCTTTTGCGGATGAGTTGTCCGTTCAGGTACCAGTTAACCTTTGGTGCTGGATAACCGGTCACTCTGCAGCGGAATCGGGCAACATCTCCTTCCAGGACTCTGGCTGGTTCTGGAAGAAGGACAATCTCAGGTTTTGTCTTTTCACTTTCCTCATCGGTGCTGACTCCAGCAGGTCCTCCTTCATGAGCCATGCGTTCAATGTCATCCATCCTGTACGTTCCCTTTCTTCCTTCAGGAAGTTGTGTTTCCTCCACAAGACCCTTCTCGTCCTTGACGATCAGGGTTGCCGAGGTCTGGTCGACTCCAAACTTGTTGGTTGCTCTGCAGGTGATGACGCCGCTGTCTCTGGCGTAAGCAACTTCATAGTCGAGGCTGCAGTAACCAAATTCATTGACCATACGCAGCCTGTTAGCAGCAGCCAGTGGTTTGCCGTCATGTAGCCACTCCACCACCATGGTGGGGTCACCGATGGGAGTCAGTCTGCACTCAAAGTGAGCTGGACCGAACCTCTTCATTCTGATAGAGGTCAGCTTTTTCTTGAACTGTGGTTTCTGCTGCTTCTCTTTGTCGTAAAGGTCGCCCTCCTCCCACTGCTCCTGGCCATATCGCAGATGAAGAGGCTCCAGCTCAGGTGCTGCGATCTCTTTGGCTTTGTAGGTTCCTTTGGTGATGATGAGCTTCCTCTCAGCTTGAGGGGCAGTGAAATCCACCTCCACGTTGACTCTGCAGCGCGTGGTGTCTCTGCCGGCCTTGTTGATGGCTGTAGCAGTGTACCAGGCACTGTCAGAGCCGGCTGATGAGGGAATCTGGAATTTGGCTTCTCCTTTCGTTCCTTCAATCCTGAAATAAGCCACCAATCAAATACGTTGATTAACACATCTTCATCTACATGAAACTAAAAGTTGGAAAACGATTCCTAATTGAAGGTAAAGATGCATACTTGATGTGTGGGTGTTTCTGTGGAGTGATAATATCGCTGTTTTTCAGCCAGACGATGTCAGGCAGGGGGTTTCCAATGGCTTTGACAGCCAGTTCAACCAGGGTGCCCTGCTTCACTGTGATGTTCTTCAGCTTATTAGTGAACTGAGGACGTGCCAGGCTTTCACGAGCTATAGAAACAAAGATTTAATGATGTTTTCAAGCTGAACAAAAGTCTTTTGATCCTTTAAAATAAATAAATGTTGACTTACCGTCAACATTAAGAGTTACAGAGACAGACGTCCGTCCAGCTCTGTTCTGAGCGACGACCGTCCACTCTCCAGAGTCCTGTGGCATGGCCGGGACGATGATCAGGGACTGAACACCATCCTCTTTAATCACTATCTTGTGAGTGTAGTCGTTGACCACTTGTTGTCCTGAGATGAGGAGGATAAACTGATTTTAAAGTGTCTGCAGTGACAGGTTCTTAGATAGATTCTTAGAGCATGCTGAACGTTTTTTCTCACCGTTGTGGAACCAGTATGTGTCTGGCATCGGTCTGCCGACGACCTTCAGGTCAAATCTGGCTGTTTGCCCCTCAGAGCATTTAATTGAAGAAGGCTTCATGACGAACACGGGTTTGTAGAGTCTTTCCAGCTGAGCCTCGTCGGTCTCATCGAGCCGTCGGGCCGGAGAACGTGCAGGAGAACGGCTGGCAGAACGTCCAGGTGAGCGACTCAGAGAACGAGGAGATGTGGACCTGATATGAAAGCAACCAGGTTGGCAGGTCAGTTATTAAATCATAAAATGAAAAAGGTCTGTGAAACATCTGTAGCTACAACGGCTTTCACTCATGACCTCTTACCTGATCCTCTGCACTGCCGGCTGTGGTGTATATCTCTGAGGTGTTACAGCTCCAGACGGCTCCACGTAGAGCTTCCCAGAGCTGACGGCGTTTCCCTTCATGTTGGTGGCGAAGGCGGTGTACACGCCTTCATCCTCCGGTAGCACGACAGGCAGACGTAGGCTGGCTCGTCCGTCCTGGAGAACCTCCATCTGGTAGCGGCCTCCAGGCCTGATGCGCTGACCATCTTTGTACCAGGCAATCTGACAGAGGACAGGAGGTTGTGACATACACCAACATAAAAGTTAAAGGGTTTCTAGAAGGATCTTTTAGAGACTCCCTCTCTGATGTTAATTGTCCTACAGTTGGTCGCTTCTAGCTTCCTAATGTCTTCCATGATTCTGTTTAGATGATCTCCTACTACCACCTCACCACACATCCACATCACACTAGTTACTGACTAACACCTTAATCACTTCACTGCACACCTGGTTAGACACTGAACTCTAGTTTGTCTTCTTCTTCTTGGTGGCTGTGATGATTGGCAACGGCATTAAAACAGAAAAACGTTTTGATGCTACAGGAGTGGGGTTTTGGTTTACGACAGACCTCAAATAAATAACTACAAAACATCAGGACCAGCTGAAGACGATACTGATCGGGCCATCCTTAGTTTCTAGCTTTCTTTATCATCTTCAACCCTCTCCTTGTGTCTCGGTACCTTCGGCAGTGGGCTTCCAGACATCTTGCAGTGGAACGTGACGCCCATTCCCTCCGCGATCCTGTAGTTTTTGACTGGTGTGTCAAAGGCCGGCTGAACGGCCTCCTCCTCGGCTACAGTCACCACCAGCTCTCCATCCTCAACCATCAGCTCTCTGTAGGTGATCCTCATGATACGAAGCTCGATCTCCTGGATGATCCTCTCTTCAAATGCTGAAATGAGGAACTCCTGCAGAAGGAGAAGGAGGGTAAACACTGAACATGAACTGACTTTTAAACTGTGGAGCTACGTATGTTTAAAAGGAAAGTACCGTTTCTGAGACGAAGCTCATTGGAGTCGTCGTCCTCCTCTGCTCCAGCTCGTACTGAGTCACGACCACAGAGGGTTCCTGAACCACCGTTGTTGTCACTTCTGTTTTATACGTGACATCATGCTGCTTCATGTACGCGTCATATTCCTCTGTAAAAACACAAACACTGTGAACCGCTGGACTTTCCTCAACACTTTAACATGGTTTAAGCTAAAGTGAAATGAGTGTACCTTCCTCCAGCAGGCCAGCGGAGGCTGACGCTTCTCCGTGAGGATTCTTAATGAAGACGGAGTATTCTCCAGCATCATCAGCGAAGGTCATGGAAATCTCTAGTCTGCACTCTCCAGTCTCCTTCTTGTAGGCAACTTTATATCTGATGACAAAAACGTACAACCACCATCACAAGGACAGCAGCAACCTGAAGCTGAACCTGATTATCTATACAGCTATAGAAATCCAGACAAACAACCAACTCATTTGATGACAATCAACTCATGATGAGCTCTCACCTAGTTCAATTAGGGCTGATTAATAGTGACAGTTAATTATATTTGGTGGTAAGTCAATCAAGGGATTAGCTGATTTCCCAGAACATATCATTCCTTAAACAAACACCAGCGAGCTGACTCTTGCTAACAATTAAACGACCCACTGCAGCAACAGCTGCCATGAATGAGCATCCCAACCAGAGAACAGCGTCAGTATCTAGATCCCAGCAAGTTTAGTTTAGCCTGAGTGTGGGTTGATGGCCAGAGACTCTCTAGGCCAGATGCTAATGGTGATGCTAATTGTGATCCCACTGAAGTTGAAGTTCATTTATCAAATTAAAAAGAAAAGCTGAAAAAGGTTTTGGTGATTATTATGTCAGTCAGCAGATTTTATTTTTACAATAATCATGTTGACCAGAGATGGTGACACAGCAATCATCTACTGAACATGATGAATGGAGACAGGACAGTAAATCCATCATTTCATGTTTGTCTGGTACATCCCATTGTTAGCTGCTGCTAATAGCTTGTGCTAGTTAATGTTTTGAATGTATACCTGTATCCAGTGGTGAGCGGTACGCCGCTCTTCTTCCATATCACGTGAGGTTTAGGGTTTCCTCCGACCTGACAGTCAAACACAACGCTTCCTCCCTCCACCAGCTTCTGGACGCTGGGTTTCCTGATGAAGAAGGGAGCGACGGATTCTCCTGCGGCCACCTCCTCCACCACCTGCTCCTTCATCTCAACACTGATGAGAAACACTCGATCAACCTCAGTGGCCATGCAGACGTCACCGGACCGACAGGTAGAAAAACGTCTGACTTTAACTACTCACATTTTCGTTTGTTTAATCCCAACTTCAGTCACAGCCGTCGTCTCCTCTCTGCTCTCGATTTCCTCTGACACTGTAGGAAGTCAAGGCTCCGTCACTTTTTATAAAACCAATAACACGTCTATCAAAGAACAAGTTGAAACTCCAACAACTGGACTTTATGTTCATCTCTCTGCATCATCTCCAAAAACTTTATTTGAAATCATTTTTCCAAAAGGATAGAATGTGTGTCTTTAATGTTTCGTCTTTGCCAGGAAAGTAAAGCTAAGGAGTGGGAGTTTTGGCTGATATCAATTCACAGAAATCTGGTATTGTGCAAAAATTCTCACAAGACAATGAGATAAGTCCATGTTTGATCCAGATCATGATAGAAGCTCAGACTCTGAATTGATTCAAAGAGTCTGACAACAGAGAAGAACTCCACAAACTCATGAAAAACAACATGAAAAAAACTGAAGAAGATGGAGGAGATACCACAAACCAACCAGTAACCAGTTCTTGATAAACTGAATGGACACTGAATCAGTGGTGACACCCAGTCCATCTGTCCAAGCTCCGGTACCTTTGACGAGCAGGTAGCTGGAGGTGCTGACGGTTCCCGCCTCGTTGGTGGCCGTGCAGGTGAAGCGGCCGCTGTCTTCAGCAAACGCCTCGCGGATTACCAGCCGGGCAAATCCGTTCTCGTAGCTGATTTGGAAGTCGAAGGAGGCCTCGATCTTGTAGTCCTCCCTGAACCACATGATGACAGGGGCCGGGTGACCGCTGATCTGGCACTCCAGAGTCACCGACTCGCCCTCCGTCACCGTCAGGTTCTTTAAACCCTGGAAAGAAGCAACATATTCACTATGTTATTAGGGAGGTCCTCAGTAACCTTCAGAGATTTCTATATTTCTTCATAAAAACAGTCAACTAATCGCAGGTCTCCTGGAGTTTCCGAGTCGCAAAACTAGTGCGATTAAAAATGCTTAATCAGATTAATCTCAGACTTCCTGTGGATTTAATCTGATTAATCAGATTAAATCTCATTCCTGTTTAATCTCTATTTAATTAACACTTAACGTATTGATTAAACACCTTCAACAGTTTCAACAACTTTTTGTGTCTTTTTTTGTCCACCATGCGTCCACATGAATGTGTCCCTGTTGCTACGGAGACAAACTAACTTGTGGACATTGTCCAACCAGAGGAGAGCTGACGCTTCTTATTGAGAACAGTGTCTCCCAGTGAACAGTGGCTGCAGGAGTGGACACATATTAGCAGCAGCATTGGCAGCTTGTCTTTGTCTTGGTTTGTCTTGGTTTGTCTCCAGCTGTTAGCCGCGTTAGCCCAAGTGCTAGCAGAATCCCCGACTAACGTATGCTTGGCTTGGTTCATGTGCTGTTTGAAGCTGGAAAGAAAACTCCTTCCTGCAGAGTGTGATGATACTTTATGTGTCTCCACTGGTCCCTCTTGGTTTCTTTGTCCTCAAATGTCCCATGGAGAGGACCAACGTGCTGTTTAGCGTCTTCCATCTTTATGGGTTGGTTCTGCTGCCTGTCACTACCGGATCAGCTGGTGCTAACGCTAACGCTACTTGGACAAACTGAGACACGTTCACAGTCGTTCTAGGTTCAGATTACTAATCATATCGTGATGATGGATTAATCCATGTAAATTTTGACATCCTTACTCAAGACGACAATAGATGAAAGTAGACAAGGAGCTGATCTTTATGTGGAGACGGAGGTGGAGAGACAGACTGAGGACAACAGAAAGTGGACAGGAGTACTCACGGCTATCAGAGTGGGAGGAACCACGGGCTCCTGGGCTCTGGTGGGAACCGCCGCTGCCTCCTAAGGAAGAGCAGAAGAGTTAAATATCAGACAGAAAGCGTCTCAGTGAGGACAGAAGGTTAGGACAGATAAAACCCTGCAGACAGGACAGAGAAATGAAGACAGGACGAGGAGGAGGAGAAGGAGGGTTCTTCACGAGGGAGATGAAGGGCGGCGTGTGATTGGCTGAGGATGTGAAGATGAAGATGTGAAAGTCCACACAGGGGGAGGTTAAAGTAGGGGAGGTGGATGGAGGACCAACCTGAGGCTCCCAGTCCTCAAACTCTTCCTCACTCACTGCATAAGCCCCGCCCTCAACCTGACTCAGGTATCTGATGTCCCTGAACGGTGGTGGCTCTGATGGCGCTCGCACCTCCATCGAGCGGCGGGACAGACTCGGAGACTTGACAGGTTTTATGATCCTCCGGGGAGAGGACGGCGAGGACAGCTCTTTGTGCAGCGTGGCGATGGCGGAGCCGGCGATGGACACCTGACCGGCCAACGAGAACATCAACATTAACCACCGACAGAGATGGCTTGCTGGGATTAGTGGGAGGCGGCGATGGAGCAACGTCTTAGTGATGGCAGGGACGATGTAAACATCAACGACGACTCCAGAGCATGAAGAGAAAGAGTGAAGCAGCTACTTCCCCCTAGATTATTTCTAGTTTACACACAGACCAAACATTCCCACGGTAAAGAGTCGCTGATTTAGTTCTAGTCTTTCAGTCGTCATCAGTGGATCTGAGGTGAGATTAGTTGAAACCCGGTGGATCGGCCTCACAGAGGAGCAGTGATGTTTTAGGGTGACGAAGTGAACCGTGTGAGTTAAGATGTTAAGGATGGGATGGGGATCTGGTTCTGGGTCTGGTTCTGGTTCTGGTTCTGGCTCGGCCTTACCTCGCAGCCAGGCTCGTGTTTGGGAACAGAAACTTTAGAAACTGTGAAATGTGGAAGCGGAGACGGAGCGACGACGTCAGCATCCACGTGGGAGGAGGTTTGGGTCTGGCTCTGTATCTGGAGTGACCAACAGAGTGTGGAGGAGTTAAGAAAGCTGAAGTAAACATCACGAATCATGATGGAACCAGTCGAGTCCTCAGACCTGAGCCACCCGGACCGCTCGCTGCTTCACCTCCTGCACCTCCTGCACCTCCTGCACCTCCTGCACCTCCTCACCACCCTCCCCATGCACCGGGAGGCGGATGCGAGCCAGGTCAACGGCAGCCACCACTGTGGCCACCGCCTCGGCCTTTTTCTCCCCCCCCTCAGCCTGGAGACACAACAACCAACAGACCTGAAGGAGGAAGACTCTGGAGAATGAAACATGCAGCTTAATGAAGAAGGAGGAGGAGGAGGAGAAGAAGAGGAGAAGAAGAAGAGGAGGAGAATGAGGAGGAGAAGAAGAAGAGAAGGAGGATGAGAAAAAAAAGGAGGAGGCCGGTAGCCATGGTAACGTCCTTAACCTCCTCCAGGACCAGATACAGTGTTTCTAACTTGGCTTTCAGCCAGACTCCCCCCTCACCTCTCGGGTGGAGGCCACTTGCTGCTCCCAGTGTTTCTCCGTGTGGATCTGGGTGGCGCTGCTCATACTGGCCATACTGCTCATACTGCTCATACTGCTCATACTGGCCATACTGGCCATGCCGGTCATACTGGTCATGCCGGTCATACTGGTCATGCTGGTGTAGCCGCCTTCAGCCACGTACTCCCCCTGTTTCCAGGGAGGGAGGACCTCCATTGAGGCAGAAACCTGCAGGAGCAGAACAAAGTTAACGAGGCCCTCACAGCTTCTCAGAGAATGAGATAACATGATTTATGCAACAAGTAGCTCCGACCAAGCGTTCTGATTGGCCAATAAGACACGTATCAGCGTTACAGCACGACTGACTCATCACTAAAAATATCGCTCCGCCAAGTCTGTGTCCGTCTCCATGGCAACACTGTGTCCGTCTCCATGGCAACACTGTAACTGTCAGAGCTGGAGCAGGAAACGGCTGAAAAATACGCTACAAAATGGATCCGTTTGTTGTTAATCTCAATTTATTTGGTCTCAGTTTCAACAAATGGATGGAGGAGGATGAGAACAACCAAAAAAAGAAAGATTTGTGCCTATTTCGGATAAAGAACTGAATCAACTGGAATTGTCAGAGGTTTCCAGGACTATCTGAAAACCACCAAGAATGTTATTTTTCATATAATAGAAAAAAATCTGCATCTTTGTTATAACTCGGTCAATAAAAGTCAGCATTTTTTACTTATTTAAGTGTAATTTGTTCATTTGGTAAAGTCTGAGGCCGCGTTAAAACATGAACGTCAGCTCAGAGTTCACTCCTCTGGGACTAGAAAATCATTTCTGCTGCTCGGTCGTTACTAAGGCTCAGATTATTTGCTGTAGTGGTGAACTAGGTTCCATTACACATAGGAGTCTACTGACGTGACTGATTGTGTTCCAGTTATTAGTCAGACCCCATGTCCATCAACATGAATATATATTTAATTATACGCTTTATTTTGTTGGTAATTGTTGTATAATCGATTAAACGCTATTTGGTGATGGTGATCGATCAAAATGACGCTAAAGCCTCTCAGGCAATACTACTTAAACACTGCTTCAACAAGTCACTGGGCCCAATGCGCCCATGACCATCAACCAGTAGATCACAGCCACTGAAAACATGTTTTAGATGTTTGTCTCTGGTCTGTTGCACCTCCGGAACAAAATAAACATTCATCTCCTTTTTATTGCAACATGCATCAACAACTCCAGACTTCCGTCCTTGGAGGGACAGTGCTGTTTTTCTGAAGGTGCAATGCGTCAGTTTTATTCTTCAAATAATAAAAACAAGGATGGACAGAGCAGATTAATATGACTTGGTGTAGGTTTATGTACGCAGAGTAGACAGGTAGATCACTTCGACCTGGTCGTTGTAAAAGTAACTCACAAGACAAAAAAGCGTGGGCGTCCCTGATCTACGTCCTCACCTGTTTCCTGGTCATGATGGGAGACTTGACGGGTCTGATGGGGGAGACGGACAGTCTGGATGAGGGGGAGACGGATCTGTAGATGACACACGGTGTTAAAACACAGAAAGATGACGGTCATCATCAATCGCCTCCAATCACTGCGGAGCTTGTACCTGACGGGCGCCGGCGTCGGTCCCTTCACGTGTCTGACGGGGGAAGGGGACTGCTGGCGTCCTCCTGTCACCTTGGAAACCAGGGACGGGGGGGACTTGGAGGTCGGCTTCGGAGGAACCCTCGGGGGGGTTTTGTGAGCTAAATGTTGAGTCATCATTCCTGCTTCTGTGTGCATCTCCATCATGGCGGTGGCCTGGAAGCTGGACTCCACCTTCTAGAGGACCCCCAGGTTTAGTCAGACACTACCAACACCACCACCCCCCAACATCTTTATTTAAACACGACTCACCCTCTGCACTCTGGTCTGGGAAGAAGTCGCCATCTGGGATGTGGACACGATAGTCTTGGTTTTCTTAGTCGGTACAGCTTCCTCACCTGCAGAGAGAACACACCTGGATGGTTTACTGGACACCAGGCCTCGGGTAGAACTGCACAGGATCAGGATCCAACTCATAGACAAGAAGAAGAGGAAGAAGATACACGACCACCCATTACTCTTGTAGGAGTGTCTCACCTTGGACCAGCAGCTCTGCGGTGGACGTGGCCCGTCCACTGCTGTTGGTGGCGGTCACAGAATACGTCCCAGAGTCCTCTGGGAAGGCCTCAGCGATCATCAGACTGTACAGGTCTCCGTCCTGGAGGATCCTGAAGTCGGTCGAGCTCTGGATCTCAGCTCCTTCTCTGTAAAACTTGACCACGGGAGTCGGGATTCCTGTGACTCGGACGTCCAGCCTCACCTGGCCGCCCTGTCTCACCGTCAAACTCTGAAGTCTCTGGAGGAAGTTTGGAGGCGCTGTCTCAGCTGAGGAAGGACCGAGAATGAGACGTCAAGAAGGGACATCTGAATACCAGAGACGATGAAGAAGGAGACAACTCTGGCACATTTACCACCAGATATCTGATAAATATTAATGACACTAAAGCTAAAACCAGACAGTGGTCTCTGCAGGCTCAAAGTCTCAGATCATTCTGGACTTCATGTGCAGAGGGAAGAGGCTCTCGGAGTTCTTGGTTCTTCAAGACGTTATAATCTTGTCTCTTTTCTAGATGACGGGTCAGAACTGTCTGTGGTTACTGAGCAGGAGGACGTTTTATGTTTACAGGCCAGAAAAGGATAACAAGGGCTGGTCCCAATGTGAGGACAACAGCGTTTCTAGGATGTCTAGTCCTGAATTGAATAAATATTCATACATTCATTGCCTCCACCACCTCATCCCTCAATTTACACTGGTTGTTTTTTCCACGTTAGCTACTTCAACCTGACAATTTACTTTGTTATATAGTTTTGTCTTATTCTATTTGTGTTTTGCTGTGTTGTTCCCTGCAGTTGTAACACATCCGTCCTGTGTTATCTCTGCTGGAGGTCAGAACCTGACACCCCCAGGCCTCAGACCCCCCCCCACCACATTTAATCATCAGCTACAGCGACTGGTCCATCTGCTCATGGCTGAGGCCTCTTAAGGAAAGTTATGCTGCAGCAGCTGCATCTATATCGGTTTTATACTGATTAAGTAAGCCCCCCCCCCCCCCCCCCCCCCCCCCCCCCCCCCCCCCCCCCCTGGTAGTGTCGGTGTGCTCCGTGATGTAGGTGTTGTGGGAGTAGTGTGACTGTGTGTGTGTGTATGTGTGTGTGTGGTGTGTGGTGTGTGTGTGTGTGGTGCGTGTGTGTGTGTGTGTGTGGTGTGGTGTGTGTGTGTGTGTGTGTGTGTGGTGTGTGTGTAGTGTGTGTGTGTGAGTGTGTGTGTGTTGTGTGGTGTGTGTGTGTGGTGTGTTGTGTGTGTGTGTGAGTGTGATGTGTGTGTGTGTGTGTGTGTGTGTGTGTGTGTGTGTGTGTGTGTATGTGTGTGTGTGTGTTGTGTGGTGTGTGTGGTGTGTTGTGTGTGTGTGGTGTGTGAGTGTGACTGTGGTGTGTGTGTGTGTGTGTGTGAGTGTGTGTGTGTGTGTGTGTGTGTAGTGTGTGTGTGTTGTGTGTGTGGTGTGTGTGTGTGTGTGTGTGTGGTGTGTGGTGTGTGTGTGTGTGTGTGTGTGTGGTGTGTGTGTGTGTGTGTGTGTGTGTGTGTGTGTTTGTGTGTGGTGTGTGTGTGGTGTGGTGTGGTGTGTGTGGTGTGTGTTGTGTGTGTGTGTGGTGTGTGTGGGTGGTGTGTGTGTGTGTGTGGTGTTTCTACCTGTAACGAGGAGCTCCGCGGTGCTCGTGGCTTGTCCGGCTCCGTTTGTGGCTCTGACAGAAAACCTCCCGCTGTGTGCGGCGCTCACGGCGACGATCCTCAGAACAGCGCGGCCGTCGCTGAACGAGATCTGAACGCCGGGCAAAGCAGCAGCAGAAAGAACCTGGCCATCACGGAACCAGCTCACCTCAGGAACTGGAGAACCTGCACAGGAGGACCAGGAGGAGGAGGAGGAAGAGGAGGAGGAAGAGGAGGAGGAGGAAGATGAGGAGGAGGAGGAAGAGGAGGAGAAGGAAGAGGAGGAAGAGGAGGAAGAGGAAGATGAGGAGGAGGAGGAGGAGGAAGATGAGGAGGAGGAGGAGGAGGAGGAGGAGGAAGAGGAGGAACAGGAGGTAGATGAGGAGGAAGAGGAGGACCAGGAGGAAGAGGAGGAGGAGGAGGAGGAGGAAGAGGAGGACCAGGGATAATAAGTGGTTTATAATTGGTCGTGAGGTCGTCTTGAACCAATCTTGGTTCTAGTGCAGTAAACAGAATTAAAATTCACTGTAATAATAAAAACATTATTATTATTATTATTATTATTATTATTATTATTATTATTATTATTATTATTATTATTATTATTATAAATAACAACAATAATAAAGATATTCGTGAAAGTTATTATTTATATTCAGTTTCCTCCATCTCATCCCTCAGTTTACACTGGTTGGTTTTATCAACTTCAGGTTAGCTACTTACTTTACTTACTTACTTTTACTTTTTTAAGGTGCTTTATAATTGAAATTAACCACACACACACACACACACACACACACACACACTGTTGCTGTTGAAGTCCCAGCTAATCTTATCTTATCTGGATATACATGCATGTTAACGCTAATAGCAGCTGTGGCTGCTGCTAACTGTTAAAAATAATAATGAATACGTTCGACATATTCATGTCCAGTATTTTTAGTTAATCACATCTGACATGTGTTCAGGTGTGACATCTCTGGATGATCCATGGATCCCTGATCTCCTCCAGACGCTTCCTTTATTTAGCTTGAACTTGAATTTATTTGGTTGTGTTTCTATGTTTGTTCATTTTCTTTAAGGTAAACTCACTCCATTTTCAACAAATAAGCAGTAAAAGTCTGAGCCGTCCTTACCACTAACTTGAGCCTCGAACGTCGCAGCACTACCCTCTAGTGCCACGACGCTCTGTAGCGGCTGTGTGAACGTCGGCGCCTGAGTTGACATGTTGATCGGCACCCTGCAACAAAAACACCAGAAACAATTAGAAACATTTAGAAACTTTAGAAACATCAGAAACATTTAGAAACATTTAGAAACATCAGAAACATTTAGAAACATCAGAAAATTTAGAAACATTTAAAAACATCAGAAACTTTTAGAAACATTTAGAAACATCAGAAACATTTAGAAACATTTAGGAACATCAGACACATTTAGAAACATCAGGAACATCAGAAACATTTAGAAACATTTAGAAACATCAGAAACATTTAGAAACACCAGAAACATTTAGAAACATTTAGAAACATTTAGAAACATCAGAAACATTTAGAAACATTTAGAAACACCAGAAACATTTAGAAACATTTAGAAACATCAGAAACATTTAGAAACATTTAGAAACATTTAGAAACATAACGTCATTAACACGTTACTGACACAATGTTAAAACGTTACTAAATGTTAGAAAAATGTGACATGAACACATTAAGGCATTATCATTATCATTAATCCATCATAAACACATTATAAATGATCAACTCATTAACATGTTTTTGACATTAGTAACATGTTAACACTTCTCAGACTAGGACTAGTAGAAGTTCTTGAAGACGTTTCATCCGAGTAGCTTCTTCAGTTCTGAGAGAAAGTTGAGGTTTAAATAGGAAACTTGACCAAAAACTGGTGCCACTACTTTCCCACAGAGTTTCCTATTCAAACCTCAGCTTCCCACTACTCAGAAGCTACTCAGATGAAACATCTTCAAGAACTTCTACTAGTCCAGTTGCCATTAGACTTCACTAACACATTTTTAACACAATGTTAACACATTATTAACGTCTAATTATTATTAACACATTATTAACACGTTACAGCTGAAGCTTGACCATAATAATGAAACATGTGATGCCATGAATGATTGTTTGAAGGCAACATGTGACAACAACATTAAATATAAAATCCAGGAAGAGTTTGAAGACAATGTAATGACAGACGCTTTAAATGACCAGAATAAACTTTAGCCTATAGTGAGACACATCTGGACAACAGTCAAACTTATTCTCTTATTTTGTTTGACCAAATACAAATTCATGAACAAATTAAATCCACCTCCACATCTAGTATTACTCTAAACTACCTGCTTATAGATTTCCTACAGGTCTCTCATTCTGACATCTATTTATTTTTTTATATCCATGAATATTTTATTTATTTTTAACTCTATTATTTGTATGTGATAATATATAATAGTACAGCATATATCTATACAGTATATATAAAGTGACTTTATAAGTGACTCAGATTAAACCAGAACTATTTATTAAACACAAACCATATGTTTAATTCTTCTCTAGTTAATGAAAGGTTGAAACAGAGTTAAACGTCTAAGTCTTTATTTAAATCTATCACCGTTAATCACATTAATTCTAGTTTCCAGACATTTAAAGTCTCCAGGTTTATTGTCAGTGTGTGTTAGTTTAACACTAACAATAAACAACAAACAGTCACGGACACTTTGGAAAGTTTAAGATGTTTTTTTCCTGTTATGTTTATTTGTATATTCTTTGTGTTGTTCTATTAAAAGTGTCTTGAACTTGTGCCTTAACTTGATGAATGTGAATCTAAAAGTAAACGGTGGACTGTGTCTGGTGTGAACTAGAAGATAAGAATGAGTCAGTAAATCCTTCAGTGTCATGGAGCAGGTTTTGTTAAAGCAGACCGGGTTCACAGCTGAGCCTGCTGACAGCGACACTCCTCTGGGTTTATTTTAGGAGCCGTGTCCCTGGAGGAGGTCCAGGTCCAGGCTCCATCGGGTCTGGATGATAAACCAGCTCAGAGCTGATTACAGCACCTGTCGCTCTCAGGTTTCAGTCTGGTTCAGTCTGATGAGAATCACTTCAGTGCTTTATAAACCGGGTCCAGACTGAGACCGGTTCAGATGTTCAGGAGTCACATGACCCACATCATAATCCACGTTATCCATGTTAATGGTTAACGGAACATCTAATATGTTCTAACTGTGGACAATATGTTCTTCAGTCGCTGTTTCACCTGCTAGTTCTTCTTATTTTATCTGACTATGTTTGACTTTTTATGTGTAACTAAGCTGCTGATCATTAAAGTCTAATTCTAAATCCTAGTGATGATCCTTTGATCAGCTGCTGGGTCTGAACCTGGTTCGTCCTCATGGTGGCGCTAGAGATCCTTCAACATTAAAACCAACAGCTACTGTGACCGTAGATGAATCTGCTGCTGATCTGGAGCCAGAAAACCTTTCAGTCAAAGATCAGATGTTCAGATGTGACGATGAATGAATTCATTTTATTTACTCACTTTACAGACTTCATTCATTCATTCATTCATTCATTTATTCATTCATTCTACCAGAGACTCAGAACTCTCTCATGAACATCTCTGACTCTCTGGACTAAAGCTCAGTTTATTCGTATGAATTTGTTCTTTCCCAGTTGATCTGTGTGACTGGTTCTGGTTCTGGTCCATTCAGACTGGTCTGGTTCGGTTCTACCGACGCTTTAATGTAGACTGACCCAGTGTAACTAGAACCATAACCACCCCAGATTCTGGTTCTTAGCTTGGTTCTGATTGACCCTGTTCATACAGGGTCTAATGGGTCCTGGTCCTGGTCCTGGTCCAGTCTGGTTATCAGAGACTTCTGGTCTCAGCTCATTTCTATTTTGTTTCTCTAAAACTAAAACGTTTAAATGAAACTAGGTCAGTTAAGATGTTGAACTGTTTTCTGTTTTATTTTAGTAGATTATACTATGTTCTATTTTTATGTAATTATTTCTAATTACATATTACTATTTCTAGTAATTATGCATCATTAAAGTCTTTAATGTCTAAGTGTCATTTAACCTCTTGATTTTCTTTGGCTGTTTAACAGTTAAACGAATCACTTGTTTATTTATTCATTTATATATTTCATCCTTTTTATTTATTCTTGTTTGATTAAACTTTTAAAAGACAGAGCTGAGTTTTGAGTTGTGATAAAAAGCTGAGGGTTGGTTTTAATCTGGGATGAACACCGGATCAGTCTGTGTTCACATCCCACTAAAAATACACCAGCAGAATAAAGCCTAAAAATAAAAGCCCCAGCTGTTCATGGCCCTCCAAAATAAAAGCTCCAGTCCTTCAGTCACTTCCTATCCTCAGCCCTGTGTAAAGTCATTTTAAGGTGTGTGTGTGTGTGTGTGTGTGGGGGGGGGGGGGGGGGGGGGGGTTGTTAAACCAGGACACCAGGCTCTATAAATAGCACCCACCCACCACACCTCGCTTTGATTGACAGGCACCATGTGGTGCATAGCTGGAGAAGCAACTGATAGCCCCGCTGCAGATTCCCTTAAAAAGCCATGGGGCCGGCTGGGGCCCACACTGATGCTCTCAGCGTCTATTCTGGGACCCCCGCTCTCACCTTCACCAACAAACTCACAAAAACTCCCAAAACGTCTGCCTGAAACCTCTGAAAGCTGAAGGAGCCACTTACTTGTAGGGTCAAGGATGCCTGGGGAGCCCGGGGCCGGGCGCTCTGCAGGGGTCTCGGCCCTTTATCCAGAAAACGTGGAGAGAAAATCCAAAAGGAGAACAGCTGAGCCTGGAAGGCACCCCAAAAAAAAACAAAACTACAGGCCAGTCGTGCGCCGTGTAGTTTTGTTTTTCCTCCTGACAGCAGTCCCTCCAGCCCAAGCGTCCAGGCCGGGAACGCTGACTCTGCTCAGAGCCCACGTCCCTCCAGCGGGGGCCTTTATACCGCGCTGACATCACCGGGGCCCCGTCGCCCCATTGGCCCACACCGCAGGGCCTCATGGGAGCATGGGCGGCCATTTTATGCAACTCATAACACCTGTCGACTGTTTTACTCAGCAAGATGAATTTATTAATCACATGTGACCAGTCTGCAGAGGAAGAACCCTCATCGTCATCATCATCATTATAATATATGTATATAATTATTATTATTATTATTTATTACATTTATAAACACGACTTCAAGCTGTTACTGGAGAAACTCACTGCCGAACATAATTTTGTTGTAACTTGTGTGCAATGACAATTAAAATGGTATTATTATTATATTATTATTACTAATATTATTATTAATCAATTCAGTTTTCATTCATTCCTATAAACTCTCTTATTTATCCCGTCAATTATTTTATATTGTTAGTGATAGTATGTATTTTTAAATGTCATATTAGGGATTAATTAAGGACAAATATATATATATATAAACAGACACACAAAAACATCAAAAAAGGCTGTGAATGAACAGAAGAGAAATCTTAGCCAGTCCTCCTCCTCCCTGATGGTGTTGATGATGGATCAGTATCTGCCTGAGGACCAGACTCTCCAGGAGCCTCCACCATGTTTCACTCATTACTGGAGCTCAACAAACATCATCAGTCCAGATGTTTCTGAGCCCAGGTCCTAGGTTCTGGTTCTAGTTCTGTTTCATGGGTTAGGGTTAGGGTCCAGACTGGTCCAGACAGTAGCTGGTGGGCCTGGGTCAGTTCTGAGCTCATGTCTCTGCTGGACGGATGTGTTTATCGTCCTCTGAGTTTCCACTGAGTCTCTGATCCTACTGGACCCTGACGTAGATCCAGAGGACCTAGACCCTGATGTAGAGCCAGAGGACCTGGAAGGACTGATGTGGTGGAAGGTAAAGTTCTAGAAACACCAGATACTGATGGGACTTTGACTTTTATTCTGTTTACTCACTTTGCATTTTGTAAATAAAATAAAAATCAGCAATCATTATTTATATTTTTGAAGACACATTATAAATTAATTGATTTTAATCCTGTTTTTTGGACATTTCCCTGGGCGACAGTGTTCAGGTTCAGGGAAGGAGAGAAGTTCCTCCATCCAGCGCTGTGATAAAGGTTAAAATCTTTGCTTGAATAACTGACATGTTCCCTAAAAACAGACGGATTCTCAAGGGACTTCAGAACTGTGGGACTCACCAGCTGACTCTTCCCAGCATGCATCAGGAGGAAGGAGGCGGTTCCTCTCAGTCATAACTCCAGACGGACCAATCAGATCGCTGCTCCTGTTCCTGTCAATCAAACAGGACAGAAGCTTTAATGGTGAGAGGGAGGAGGTGGTGGAGCAAGGAGGTGTCGGAGGGAGTAATCTATTACCAGATAATTTAAATAGAATTAATAGGAACTGAATGAGTAACATGAGAGAATGGGAGAAGGAGAAACAGGAGGAGGGGGGAGATGGAGAGAGGAGGAGAAAGGAGGGAGGAAGAGGAGGAGAGAAAGAGGAGGAGGAGTAGTAAAAGGAGAACTTCTTCTTATCTCTGTGGGATGTGCAGGAGAAGGAGTTATTTTCTCCAACTTTTTTCAGAGGAGAACATGGAGGAAGTATCTCCTCCTCCTCCCGGCTGGTGTCCCCCAGTAATGTCACTGTGGTTTTATTAATTTAATCTGTTGTATTTTAGTTTGTGTTTTCATTTAATGTTTTCCCGTTCATTGGCTAACACATGATAGCTAACACATGTTAGCCAGCTAGCGCCGTTAGCTTGGTTTTCATGAACTATATATATATTTTTTTAAATTAAACTCACAGATGTGGTGAACAATGTGAAATGATTCTTCAACTAATTTCAGACCATGGAGGGTAAAACCTGAAGCTTCACTGGACGAATTAAAAAAGTTTTCTTTACTCCTTTTCGTTTGTGTTTTTCAAATAAAAATAAAGATGGCGACTCAGAAACAGGAAGTAAGCGCGCCCCGACCTCGGAGGCCCGGATCATGGATCATAGATATGTAAAACATGGATCATACATATATACATCGGCGTAATTTATAACAATAATCCAAACCAGCCACCACAACTCACCCAATATAATATTAGGTATTATAAACACGACAAAGTGGTAGATTTTTCTCAATTTAGCAGTAAAAACTAAGGGACGTTTGTCTGCGCTCTGAGATTTGGTTTTGCCCACCTCAGACCTGCGCGTGTGTCACCTCCAGTGTCTCCCCGTGTATATATGAAGTATCCACATACTGTTGTTGTTGTTCGGGGGAAAGAATGACAATATCTTCCGAACAGGAGGTTCGGTACTGCTAGGGCTCCAGTGCCACCGCTCACGAGTCAAACAATGTTGTAATGCCTCCTCTAACCCTCTGAGGTAAAGGTTAGCCCTACTTTCTGCTGCGCTGTGAATCCTAATAAATAATGTAAACAGCCATTTATGCATTTAACACAAGCAGGCAACTTTGAGAGCTTTTAGACCAGGGGGGTCAAACTCATTCTAGTTCCAGGGCCACATTCAGACCGGTTTAATCTCAAGGATCTGGACCAGTAACACAACAGAATAATAACCTATAAGTAACAACAACTCCAGATGTTTTCCTTTGTTTTAGTGTAAAGAAGAACATTATGAACATGTTTCCTTTTAATGAACTGAACTATTAGAAATATGGGATGAACAACTGGACGTTTCTAAAGGAAAAGAAGTGAGTTTCTGTTAAGTTCCAGGTCTCAGTGTCGTGTTACGTCCACGATTCTCACTAAAGCTGTGTGAACCTGAGGAACAGCAGATACTTTTGTAGTTAATCCCTTAATGTTCCGCTGGGTCGTATATGGGACAGCAGTAGTTTTTTGAACAAATCGGAGCTCTACACACGAGTTGTGTTGTGTTGTGAATAAATGCTGCATGCATTGTGTTGGAAAGTTCATTTTCTTCTGGTTTGACTGATATAAAAAACAATAAAAACAAGAAACAAGCATAAACGCATCGGTAAAGCCTCATATAAATCCAACAATCAATATTATCCAGGTCAAAATCCCCCCTTTGTATTGATAAGCTTTAAAACGGTATTTTCAGTCCATTTTTAGTCCCATAAAAATCCACAAAGAGCTGTTTCAACATCTTGGACAAAGAACAAAAAATTCACTTGAAAGCAAGCACTAGAAACTTCAGAGTCTTGGCTTTTAAAAGAGACCAAGATTCTGAACAAGCTCCAAAATGTTCATGAACAGTTTTCACTTTGACCTAATAAGACGTTTTCTGCAAAAAGCCTCGAATACTAAGAGTTTAAAGTCTTCAATGTAATTTTTTGCACTTTGCAAATTCATCCCAGCATGGATCAGATTACTTTTCTTTTTTTTTTCTTTTATCAAATTTGTCAGTTACATTTTTCATGTAAATAAATTCTATAAATTGCAATACATCCAGACTCTACTAGACCTTGGTAGGGGCATGACAAGGCTTCACTGAGAAAATGACCAAAGATCTAAATACATAAACAAATGCTCATTAACTCAAAGCTCCGTCAGACCTGAACCAGCAACCTTTCAACGCTGTAGAAAGAAGAGTCCAGCTCACACACACTGTGAATTTATTCATATCATTAGTACAGATTCAAACAGATTAACAGAAAGCAGATTATAAAGTTGGAAAGTGGAGCTGGATTCGTTGTCTCCTGGTGAGGATCAGAGGATGATCAGGTAGAGCAGCCACAGCAGGGCACACAGAGAACCAAACCAGGTCTGCCAGTCCTCTCTGATGGTGTCCAACACTTCCACCAGCAGCCACCCATCATCACCACCACCACCACCACCACCATCATGATCACCGGCCTCCCTCTCCGGGTCCTGATGGGGGCTGAGTCGACCGTCACGTGACTCTCCATCTTCAGACCTGGAGCGACCATGACGACAGAGTCAGGACAGACGGGAAGATACTGGAGAACCTGGGCTCCCTGAACTACTAATGTCTGTACAGTCCCTGAACGCATCACGGCCTTAACCATTCATAGGGCTCTCACTGAAACACTTCAACCCTAGAGTGTCATCATAGGACGTCAGAGAAACTGATGAATGGATGTCTCATATGTGGTTCCTGGTTCCTGGTCTCATATCTGGTTCTGGTCTCATATGTGGTTCCTGGTTCCTGGTCTCATATCTGGTTCCTGGTCTCATATCTGGTTCCTGGTCCTTAAACTAATGTCAACATGTATTTGTCACATGAGAACATCAGAGCTGATTCAGACACTTGTCAACATCATCACATTAGAAACATTAGGACACTTGTTCTTCTTCATGGTTCCTAATAAACCAGATCAGAGGGGGACCTTGTAGACCACATTAGACCCTGATCATACCTGAGGATGGTTCCTGGATCTCCTCTAATTGGCTCAATGAAAACCACATGACAATAAACCTCACCAGGAACCACGTTACCACACATGGTTCCTGGTACCTGGAGGTTAAAGAGGTTGAATTATTCCAGAGAATCCTAGAAAAAAAAAAACACGGTGCTCCAGGAGTTACTCAGTTATCTCCTCCCGACCATCAGCCATGTGTTAGTATCTGCTAGCTAATGTTAACGTTAGCATGTTCTGTCCTCATTGGAAAATAAGCATGTGGTGGTTAGCAGGGAGTTAACATCTTCAGCTAAGCTAACTATTCATTGATCTCTTACCTGGTGATCAGGTGATCAACCAGCTTGGCCGTTCCCTTTCCGATTCAACCAATCATCATCTCTGACACGCTGTTACATTTTATTTTAGCCATGATCTTGGTTGAATTCCCATAAACCTTCACTCTAACCTACGTAACGACAACTCCAGACTTGTTAACTAACTAACCAACTATCCTTTTTAAAAAAAAAAAAAAAAATTTATATAAATCAGTGTAATCTGGGCTCATGTCTGCCTGCTATCTAGTCCTGGGTCTGGTTAGTCCTGGTCTATCTAGTCCTGGGTCTGTCTAGTCCTGGTCTATCTAGTCCTGGTCTGTCTAGTCCTGGGTCTGGTTAGTCCTGGTCTATCTAGTCCTGGGTATGTCTAGTCCTGGTCTATCTAGTCCTGGTCTGTCTAGTCCTGGGTCTGTTTAGTCCTGGCCTATCTAGTCCTGGGTCTGTTCAGTCCTGGGTCTGGTTAGTCCTGGTCTATCTAGTCCTGGGTATGTCTAGTCCTGGTCTATCTAGTCCTGGTCTGTCTAGTCCTGGGTCTGTTTAGTCCTGGTCTATCTAGTCCTGGTCTGTCTAGTCCTGGGTCTGTTTAGTCCTTGTCTATCTAGTCCTGGGTCTGTCTAGTTCTGGTCTATCTAGTCCTGGTCTCAGTGTTGTGTCCTGTTCACGTCTCTGAATTAAACAGTGAATTAATTAGAGATTATTTATTAGTTATTTTAACTGATAAATTGAGGTCATCTATGTACATTTGGACTTTTAAATCCATGCTGCCAGATTAGACCGTCTGACCCGTATGATTGACACTGGTGGTCTACAGACCTTCAACTCCCCCTGCGGTGCTATGGTTTGGCAAACGTAGCAACAGTAACATGGGAAGGAGTTGAAAAGGGACGGGAGCACTCTGATTGGTGGACAGATGAACCAGAAGACCAACGAAGAGTCTGAACATGATATGAAGGTAGAAGAGAACCATGGGTTCAGATAAAACCAGAGCATCAGGACATCGGGACACTGATGACGAGAACACAGGACATGGACAGGACCCACGGACCCACTGGTTCTTTGTTCTGGTTCAGGAAGTCGCTCTTTGCTTCCTCTGTCTCACTGACTTGACAGAGTTGAATATAATCATCAGTAATTAGTTTTCGTCTTGAACCAATGAGGTCGAGGCTGGAGTTAAGGTCATGTGTCCTAATCTGGACAGGAAGTGTATGGTAGGTGTTAAAAGGCGAAGGGAGTGTGATGGGGAGCTGTGTAGCTAATGCTAATCTCCTAAAGCGTGTGTGTTATCATGGAGTTGGTTGTACGCTACCCACCAGCTGAGTCTGGGCTCTGGGTGTCCCGTCACCTCCAGCTCTAGTGTCACTGGAGAGCCCTCCATGACGGTAGCTCTGGACCAGGGCCGGGTGAAGCAGGGGTGGCCAGCTTTAGAGGCTTTTCCCTGGGGAAGAGACTCTGCCTGAGCCAGAGGAGGAGCAGGAGGAGCAGGAGGAGCAGGAGGAGGGAGGGGAAGCCCTTGGATCTGAGGGGTGAGCTTGATCTCCTCACGTATTGACACAGGCTGGCAAATATCTGGATGTTGGTGTGGAGTTAGTAGATGGGGTGGAGGGGAGGGGGGGCTGACATGCAGGTTAGCCTGTTGAGCTAAGGCTTGGGTCTGAGCCCCAGAAGGAGCAGGAGGAGGAGGAGAATGAGGAGCAGGGCTGCTGGGAGTCATGCTGGAGTTATGCACACACTGCTGGGTGGAGGCCGAGGTGGAGGAGTAATGGAGGGAGCAGATTGTCTGGTGAGTGCATGTACTGATGGGAGGAAGGAGGTGAACATGGAGGAAATCTCTCTTCTCCTGGGAGGAGGGTCTTTGTGGAGCTCTGGACTGACAGTAACTGGTTTGTTTGTGAGTCGGGGGAGTGGTTGTGGACAAACTTTGGGCTGTGGAGCCTGAGGACGCCTCCTCACTGCTCTGGGACGAGGGTCTGTTCTGGTCAAGGCCGCCCCTGGAGTCCAGGTAAGTATTGTTATCTCGAGGGACAGTTGTAGAGGATTTGAGAAGACCCGTGTCCTGTGGACGGGTCTGGCCTTTATAGAGATGATCCATTGGAGTGGGACTTTGAGGACAACTGTCCTTTGGGACGGGACTAATTACTGTACCAGCTTCACTGTGAGACAAGGGACTTTCTGGGGCTGAATAGGTGGTATGATGAGCGTCTGCAGGGGGACGCTGGGTAACTGTACCGGCGCTGGTCTGAGAGTCGGTTTCCTTCCTAGTTTGGGAGGGATTTAAGTCCTGGTGGAGGCTGGTTTTTGTATCTTGTTGACGAGTGTTATGAGAGGACAAAGGACAATTACCGGTTGGACAAGGCAGCGGTAAAGTCTCACTTTTAGAAGCAATGCTGTGGGTGATTTGTAAAGAGCTCCATCCTTTAAAGACATTTTTCTGTTTGTTGCTCTCATGGACTGAGTTGGATCCAGAAGCTAAACTAGCCTGGAGGCTAACAGCCTGGGGGGAATGGACTGTGTTGGTGTCTCTGAAGGCCAGGACGCTGCACAGAGGACTGGTGGGGAGGCTGGGACCAGGAACTGTCAGGGGACTCTGGGCAAATGAACTGGACTCTGATCGGATCCTGTAACAAAAAACAGAAACATGAATCATGAATATTTCACTTTGTTTTATTTATTTATTTAAAAAGGACAGAAGAGTATCCGAGCCCCCCATGAGAGAAAAAAATTTTTTTTTTCATCAGGCACAAAGTAGTTTCACCACGTGAATGTACCAGTGTTAGTCAGCTGGCTAATTTACAACGGTCGTCTGTTTGGTGCAATGTTTTAAGAACTATTTAAGAATCATATCTGTACTAAACAATCAAAGTTGTTAAAGTTAGTCATTCATAACTAACAACCAGGCATTAGCCATTAGGCTAGTTCAAAGCTAAAACAAATACAGCCACCAGAGCAATAGATGACACCATGCAGCTATGAGGCAGATACAGCTGGTGATGTTCACATGTCTGGTTCTTCAGAAGCCTTCAGGTCCTTCAGCTGGAGACTGAACATATTGGAAGAGGTGCAGTTTATTATGTCTGGGATTAGTTGTCTACACCTCAGAAACAGCCCTTTCAGGGTGAGGACACTGTCCCCCTCCAACATCTGGGTTTCCACACAGAACAGAATTTAGTTCCAGGAACATTTTACCAGGACGTTTCTTCTGGCTGCTTACACCCAGAAACTAACAGTTATTTTGGGAATAATCTTTAATCTGATGTATGAAAAGAAAAGTGACACATGGGCCGTCCCATGTGTTTGAGGATGAACTCTGACCTGAGGTACGAGTGTTATGTTGACTAAATATTCCTATGTCGGTCTGGACTGGGACTAGAGGGCTTCAAGCTTAAAACAACAGGGACAATTTTTTTTTAGTCTTTTTAATTCTTTCTTTGAGAAGATACTGAAGACAGAACATTGGTAACACAGACCTGTTGGGAGGAGCCAGATAAACCTCCATGTGACTGGCCTGTCTATGCTGTTGGACTCCACCCGTCCCAGTTAGTTCTGCTGGGACATGACCCTGGTGGCTGTGGGAACTGAAGCAGGAGACATCCTCATCTGATTGGACCATGTTGGACTCAGGGGTCTCTGCCAGAGGTGGCAGGGAAATATCGTCCGGTGATGGACACTCGTATTCATCGTTAGAGAGACAGTCCTCCATCAGCTCTGCCTCCGGTAGCATTCCTGCTGATGTATTCTGGGAAACAAAGACCTGGATCACTATTGTGTTTACTAGGTGTACTGGTTTGTCCACCAGGTTAAAGCAGGTCTTACCTTTCTGGCATGTTACACAGCACCTAGTACAGATTTTAACCTCCTCCCCTGTCCCATGTGTTGGTAAAGTGAAGGTAGAGGTGCAGAAATTAACTAATGTCCAGTTCTCTGTGTGGTATCAATTCGAATGTCCTGTATCGTTCAGGTCCCTGCTAGTCTGACCAGCTCCCATTAACACCCTAGTCACAGTGTTTCATTTAAAGTATCCCTTTTTTCATGGTCACACTTTTTATCTTTTATAGTCTCAAAGTAAAACGCTCTGTCTCTCCAGAGACAAAAGAAGGAAGCAAATAAAACGTTTTTAAAACATGAGGAACACAATTCAAAATGAAAGAGGATCTGAACAGGATCCCTGAAAAAATCCATGTGTGAAATGATCTCTTTCATTTCCTTCACCTGAAACTCTCTCTGGATGTCAGAAAACGATGGGCCAATCACAGGTGAATGGGGTGTGGCCTGGCTGTCAATGGCGACAGGTTGGGCGTGGCTATGGACGCCACGGTTAACCTCTACCGGGGAACAGGAGGAGGTGAACCTGAAAAAGGAGGAGCTAGTTAGCAAGGTAGAACTGAAGTCATGTGATGAAAAGGGAACATTAACACCAACCTGCTCTGGAACGGAGGCTTCCTATTGGCTGCTGTCAGCCTCTTGTCAGAAACATACTTCCCATGATGCATGGCGGTTAGTTCGGGGGTGTGGCCTGTCTCCTTCAGCTCATTCTGCAAGAACAGGAGCTTCATTAGTGTTTGCAACTCACTCACTGTCAGAAGGAAATATAAAAACTGATTTCATTTACCCAACTCAACTTCATTTATAGAGCACTTTAAAAACAACTGAACATAGGTCGAAGAAGACAAACAATTAAAACGATAAAAACAACAGGATCATCATGTTGGAGAGGGACAGTGTCCTCACTCTGAAAGGGCTGTTTCTGAGGCGTAGACGACTAATCCCAGACATAATAAACTGCACCTCTTCCAATATGTTCAGTCTCCAGCTGAAGGACCTGAAGGCTTCTGAGGAACCAGGTGCACGGTGTCATCTACTGCTCTAGTGACTGTGTTTGTTTTAGCTTTAGCCTAATGGCTAATACCTGGTTGTTAGGGATGAATGAATAATTTTAACAACTTTGATTTTTTTTCCATAGATATGATTGTAGTTCTTAAGACATCGCACCAAACGGACGACAGTTGAAAGTTAGCCAGCTGGTTAACACTGGTACATTCACTATTAACATGATTAATGTAAAATGTCCTTTTGACAGACATAAATAGAAAGAAAACATTAAAAGCACTGAACATGAGCAGAGTCTGGTTCAAAGACAAGAAATGAAAGCTATAAATATTTTTACCATGTCAGCAACGTCCTGTGAACTTCGGTTATCCTCCTTCTGTTTCATCTCCTCCTTCTTCTCCTCCTTCTGTTTCATCTCCTCCTTCTCCTCTTTCAACTCCTCCTTCTTCTTCTTCTCCTTCTGTTTCATCTCCTCCTTCTCCTCTTTCAACTCCTCCTTCTCCTCCTTCTTCTGTTTCATCTCTTCCTTCTTCTCTTTCATCTCCTCCTTCTCCTCCTTCTTCTCTTTCATCTCCTCCTTCTTCTCCTCCTCCTCGTCGTTCTGTTCCAGACTCTCCATCTGTAAGCGCCACGGTCTCATTAGTGCTGATGTGAATGTGTTTCAGTGAATCAGTGCGATGAGAGGAATGAATGTGTCACCTTGAGTTTCTTCTCCAGCTCCATGAGGCCGTGGCTCAGCTCTATGATGGACGCCACCATCTCACTGTGTTTGACCGTCGTCTTCTCCACCAGACATCGTCCTTCCTCGGGCCCTGAAGCATTCAGACCAACGACACGTCTGCTTTAGACAGAAAACTTTCACTGGAACCAGATGAACAGCAAATGAACGACTCCGCCTCCCTCCAAAGCCCTGCCCACTCCCCCCTGTCTGACCTTTGACCTCCATTTTCCTGTCCCTCATCCAGAGAGGAGACAGTGGTATCAAATCATTTTATTCAGACTGTTATAATAAAACTATGACCCAGACTAACCAGCAGACAGACATGAGTCCAGATTTCACTGATTATTATTAAAGGATATTTTATTAAATATAAACATTCTCCTAATTTCCTTGTTCTTCTTTGCTCTAAAACTAATGTTATGTCTGGAGTTGTCGTTATTGCAGGTTATTATTCTGTTGTGTTACTGGTCCGGTCCCTTCACATCAAACTGGTCTGAATGTGGCCCCTGAACTAGAATGAGTTGGAGCCTCTGACGTAGATAAACAGTGAAACCTGCTGCTTTTTCAGAATAAGAGCCTGGTACCATTGTGCAGGAATGTCCATATTTTTTTAACTGAATGCATAATTTTTCCAACTGTGAGCGTCTATATGAGTTTTGCTCAATCTGGAGAAAAGTTTATGATAAAGTTTATTTTAAAAATATGAATGTGAACTGTTCATTTTGGAGTCTATGAATGTAGTTTAAAATTAAAAAATGTGAACAATGAACTTCAATTAGTTGTCTTTAATCAGAATCAGCTTTGTTGGCCAACTATGTGCACATACAAGGAAACATTAATAAAGAGTAAAAGGTTAAAGTCGTGGTAAAGAGCCAGAGAGCACAGCATTGAACGAGCCTCTGTGTGAACCGAACGCCTGGTTACCGTGCAGCCTGGCCGCCAGCTCTCGGATCTGACTGATCCTCTCTTCCTGCTCAGGAACTGTCGGCCACACGAACTTCTCAAACTGTTGGTAGAGGACAGAGACGGCGGCGCTGCTGCGACACTCGGAGGAAAACTTCCCAACTCTGGCGATGGTGGCGGCGGCGTCGTCCCACCAGAGATGGTACTGGACACAGAGCGGTAGGAGGCTTTATTAAAGTGTGGTTTGGATTTGAATGGGCCCTATGGGCCTGGTACTTGGTCTCCTGGATGCTAAACACATTCTACTCTTCTTGATCAACAAAGTGGCTCCAACAAAAACATCACATTGTTCTGGACTCCATTCCTAGTGCATGTTTCACCCAGAACAGATGCTGGACCCACGGTGTCATCCTCCTTACTTCATGGATTTCCTAGATCAGCCTCTCCTGTCTCTGTGACTTACTATCTAACAAATGGTAAATGGTCTTGCTCTTATATAGATCTTTTCTACCTACTCAAAGGTACTCAAAGCGCTTTTACAGTCAGAGACACATCCACCCATTCGCTCACACAAGCACACACACATTTATTCTCTTTACTGTACCTACATGCCCCCATTCAGCTGTTTTTTTCCTTTTCAGTTCAATTCAATTCAATTTTATTTATGTAGCGTCAATAACAATACCAGTTGTCTCAAGATGCTTTACAAAAACCAAAATGAACCCTCCAGAGGAGCCTGAGGGCGACGGTGGCAGGAAAAACTCCCTTTTAACAGGAAGAAACCTTGAGCAGAACCAGCTCATACGGAGGAACCGCTGCTGAAGGCCAGAGTATCTGTTTTGCATTTTGTTTGGCAAAATGTACTAAAACTTTCGTGCTGGGGTTTGTGCTGTGTAATGCTTACCTCGTCCATGGCTCGCTGCAGCCGGAGGCTCGTGTCCAGAGTCCGCCTGTGGTCGTCGATGCTTCGCTTCAACTCTCCCATCTGTCTCTGCAGCTCATTGACGGCGTCCTCCATCTCCCGGGCAACGGCTCCATCCCTGACCTCCGACCCCAGCCGGCCCGTCACAGTCTGCACACGCTCCCTGAGCCCCTGAGGATCAGGCGTGTATGCGTCACATGTTTGAGTTCATCATAATAATCTGATCACGTCTGTGAGGACGAACCTGCAGCTTCTCCTCCAACATCTCCACCTGCTGCAGCTGGTTCCTGACGGCCTTCATGTTCCTGCTGCGCTCGTTTCTCTTCAGGAAGTTAAACTTCAGGTTGTTGAAACGTTTCTTCAGCTCCTTAAAGGAGTCACGAAGCTGAAAGAGATTCCTCAGATTAAAGGTCAAACATCCTGAGGAAGGACAAGTATCCTCTCACCTGCCTTTACATGACCTCCAGTCACGTCTGCTCTTAGTCTCCAGGGTTTAATGTGACGTCTCCAGCCTCTGCAGCTCTAACAGCTCCAACTCTTCTGGGAAGACTTTCCACAGGCTCAGGAGTGAGTTGGTTTCAGGAGCTCATCAGTGATGTTAGAGGAGAAGTTCTGGCTCACAGTCCACATCTAGTTCATCCCAGAGGGGTTCTATGGGGGTCAGGACTCTGTGAGGCCAGTCCTGTTCTTCCTCATCCAGGTCTTTATGGACCTGGCTTTGTGCTCTGGTTCTCAGTCAGGTTGGAACAGGAAGGGGTCCAAAAAAGCATTCAGAGTTCCTTTGACTGGAACTAAGGGACCATGTCCAGCTCCTGAACAACCAGCCCCCACCATGACCCCCCCCTCCACCAAACTCCCCCTTGGCCCAGTGCAGTCAGACCAGCAGCGTTCTCCTGGGAACCTCCAGACCTAGACTGGTCCATCAGGTTTCCAGATGTCCTTCCAGAGAACGTCTCCACCGCTGCATCCCACGCTCTGCATCCAACGCTCTGCATCCCACGCTCTGCATGGACCGTGGTGATGTTAAACTGGGATGCAGCTGCTGGGCCATGGAAACCCATTCACACATGTCCTGACACTTCAGTGGCTTCCACTTTGTTCTAAAACAACTGGCAGGTGACTGTAGAATATTTAGTAGAGACTGGACTTGTTGCTCAGGTGGCGTCCGATCACAGTACAGAGAATACTTTTGGCCCTGTAGTGTATTTCGCTAACACCTGAAGCCGTGGACCAGCTGGTGGCGCTAGAGGAAGAAGATAGTGGGGAGGTTACGAGGTGCCTCTTCAGGTTCGGGTCGTCCTGGTTTGATGAGACTATTTTTAGAGGCGTTTAAATCCAGTGGGACGTTTCAGTCTCTGGTGTCAGATGTCTGATCTGTCAGTGAAGAACAGCTGAAGATGACTTGGACACATGGTCACGTTAAGATCAGAGGATTAGGCCGTGCAGTCTAGGGGAAACCCGGGTTGAGCAACAAGTTTGATGAATAAAATAAAAAAGGCTTCACACACAGAAAACCACCTTAAATAAAAACTGTAGAACAATGATTCTCAACTGGTGGGTCCTTCCTTCCCTCCTTCCTTTCTTATTTACTTCAAGCCTGGAGATGAATCACAATTGAAGAAACTCGAAGAAATAAAGACAAGAGACTCTGAACAACTGGTTTCCCTTCATCTGTAGAGATCAGCCACAACATTAGAACCACCAGCTGATGTTAAACGTCACCATCAAAGTAAAAAAAATTGACCCAGAGTTTCTAGAAACACCACAGAGCTCACATGTTCTTCAAAGGTTCTAGTGAAACAGAACCAGGTCCACTCTCCATCTGGACATTAGGATCAAACCAAAGAACCCAAAGTTCCTCCACGTTGGGTTTTTACCTCTTAAAGTGAATCTGGCTCCAAAATGCTACTGATTCACTACAGGAGGCAACGTACACACAATTCAACCTTTGGACATTTTATTTCTCCTGGACATCATCACATTCTACCATTGAGCTCATTATACGATCCAGAAGAAGATGGATGTTTACACATGGAACTCCCCAGGACCCCAGCCACCAAGGCTACATGCTACATAGCAATGCTAAGCTAACTGTCACGACTAGATGGCTACATTGTGTGTATTATCTGTAGTAGCACCATTAGACCACTAGATGGAGACTAAAGGTCCAGATTCTATGAGTCCAGTCTCCATGTGGTTCATAGCTGATGTAGAATCATGAGGACAAACTCTAAAGGACCCAGAAGATAATAAAAACTGAATGAGTTGCATTTATTGTTTTGTAGATTTGATGAAATATTACTCGGTCCCACCTGGTTGATGTTGTCATGCAGCCGTTGGGTCAGTCGATCTCTGCAGAGTTTCTCTTCACGTCGAGCTGCTTTGTTCAACCACGACAGGCGTAGAGAGTCCAGAGAGAGAAGACGAACCTCCAGCTGCTCCGTCCGGAAACTTGTCCAACTCTTACAGGGCAGATATGAGCAGCATGAACAACCTGACAGACAAAGACATGACTGGACTCTGCAAGGGTTCTGGTGTTCCTACAGTCTGGGTGACGGCGACACAGATGTCCGACTTCAACGCGGCGGCGGCTTCAAACAGGTTCTGGATCTGTTGACTCAGCTCGGCCTCACCGGACCCAGATAAACCAGATAAAAGACTCGAGGGCTCTGACTGGAGCAGCGCCTCCAACTGGACACAAAATAGGAGGTGACTTCTTGTGTATTGAGATGACGATGGGGTTCCCCAAGGCTCAGTGTTGGGCCCATTAATGTTCACTTTGATGTATTAACCACATTCTGTGAACTCACTCGTTTGGTCGTCAGGTGGAAGCTGCTTGTCAGATCCAGGATCGATTCGCTCTCCTGGATCTTGTGCTTCACTCTCTGCTGCAACTTGAGCAGCTCTGACAGGTCCTCCTCTACCACCTCCTCCACCTCCTTCTCTAGCTGATCCTGGCCTCCTCTAAGACTCTTCCAGCTCCTCATTGTTTGCTCCACCTCAGCGTCTAGTTGCTGGAGAAAAGACAGAAGGAGTAACAACATTCAAAGGTTGGTTTACATTTTCAAATTTCTCTAAAGCTCCTAGTGATCACAGACTTTATTCATCAAACTGTGGTCGTAAAAATGTGTTTTTATCTCATGAGCTGTCTATCTATCTAGATATTAAACAGAGTTTCTATTTAAACGTCAAACTACCTCCAGTCTCTTAGAACTGAAGAAGCTGCTCAGATGAAACATCTTCTAAAATCTACAAGTCCAGATGATTTTTAAAAATGTTTTTATTGGATGTGAACCATGACCTGGAGGACTGAAACCCTTAACAGATATATACAGTGGTGGAAAAAGTTTTTGGACACCTCATGTATTTGTCAAATATTGCATCAAGAATCACTCTTCATCAGAAATGTTAAGTACTGAGTCATTTTGGTTCCAGTGATCCACTATTACACAACAAGTAGTTCCGACCAAGCAGTCTGATTGGTCAATAAGACATTTAGAACGTGTTCAAATCAGCGTTACAGCACAGCTGACTCATCACCAAAAATGTCGCTCCACCAAGTCTGTGGCAATATTGTGTCCGTCTCCATGGCAACACTGTAACTGTCAGAACTGGAGCAGGAAACGGAAATGGTCTCAGTTTCGATGAATGGTTTATTTTGTTGGTAATTGTTGTATAATCGCAATATTACCTTCTCAAACCTTACCTTAATGTTGCTTAAGTGAAGGCTGTGTTTTTTATTTAAAGACACATTTTTCTGTTGCCGCGTTTCGTGTCTATATGAAGCTAGAACATTTGAAAGTTCTTCAGACTAAAATGTCTAAAACAAGGAACCTAAAGAAGATCCAGATTCTCAGCAGTGGTCAAACCAAACTGGTGTCCAGTGTTCCAGCCTCACTGTACGTGGTGGACGTTTAGATCATGGCTTAAGGTCCTACAAGGCTGTGAATAAGCCCCTGATCAATGAGAGACTGAGGTTAGACCCAAGAACACAAGGACTGGACAGTCAGGACCTGGAAGAAGATTCTGTGGTCAGATGAGTCCAGTTTCCAGCTTTATCTTCCTCCTGCTAATGTTCTGCTACGCAGAAGGCCAGGCCAAGCATCATCTCCAGCATGGACAGTAGCTACTGTCAGACATGGTGGAGGCAGCATCAGGCTTTGATGCATGATGCTGCTGGTGTTGCTCATCTCACTGTCTGTCATCACACATTCAGCTCGTTCTCCAAACCCACATGGTCCCTTCTGCACGTGCTCTGTTGTGTCCAGGTCCAAACTGGATGTTTCTACCAGATAAAGCCCCTTGACTCACATCCAGGACCAGCAGAACCATGCTGCAGGAGCACAGGATCCAGGACCAGTAGAACCTGGCTGCAGGAGCACAGGATCCAGGACCAGTAGAACCAGGCTGCAGGAGCACAGGGTACAGGACCAGTAGAACCTGGCTGCAGGAGCACAGGATCCAGGATCAGTAGAACCAGGCTGCAGGAGCACAGGATCCAGGACCATTAGAACCAGGCTGCAGGAGCACAGGATCCAGGACCATTAGAACCTGGCTGCAGGAGCACAGGGTCCAGGACCAGTAGAACCTGATCCAGGATCCAGGACCAGTAGAACCAGGCTGCAGGAGCACAGGGTCCAGGACCAGTAGAACCAGGCTGAAGGAGCACAGGGTCCAGGACCAGTTGTTAGTTCTTCTCGTAAACAATAAACAGAATAAATATAATTTGTATGTGTTTGTGTCTAATGCAGCCGCACCTTTGAAACACAAAAAGATTTTACACAAATGTTTCATGATAATATTTGAGATGGTGTCACATTTTAACGGTATCCCAAAACTTTTTTCCACCACTGCATCTTCTGGAGGAAGAAAAGCAGCTGCAGCGATTGAAATGAAGATAAGAAATCACGCAAGATGTCGACCAGAGTGAAGCCTCCTGACTGGATTCATTCTTCCTACTGGAGACACAGAGTCTTACTCAGTCCTCAGCAAAGAAAACCCTGAACCAACCACAGCCTCCAGTTAAATGACCTGAATCTGTCTTAGTGTAGGGGTCTAGGACCATGATAAAACCTTGGTCCTTGCTCAGACTCACAGTGAAATGAGGTCTGGCCCGACTGAAGCGCTCCATCAGTCTGGAGGTCTGCACGTCTGAACCCAGATCCGTCAGCGTACACGAGTCCAGCAGCTCCAACACACACTTCAGGTTCTGACGGGTCTGAAAACAAACGTCACTGACAGGAGACCTGACGGGAGGCGGCTCTGACTCCGAGGAGGTGTCGGCTTCGTACCTTCTGCAGCTTCTCCTGATGTTTCCTGAAGATCTGGATCTGGATCTGATGCTGGTGCCGCAGATCCTCCAAGTCCTGTTTGGTCGCCTCGAGTCGTTGCAGCGTCTGATGAACCACCGACACCGACCCCAAACCGGATCCAGATCCCTGACACACGAGGGTCATCATCTCATCATGTCACCTCACTTTCTCTCAGATCCTTTCATCTTATCCTGATCTCGTTTGAAGTCATGTTTCTATCAAACTGAATTCAGCCTCAGGTTGTTTCATTTCTCCTAATCTGACGTCCTGTTCTATAAACTCTCATCTTTTAATCCCATGTTGTTGTCAACATCAACAGGGGGTGGTTACCACAGTAACGGCCTGGATGCAGCTGTTTCCTAGTTCCTGAGCAGCGTCGAGTCTCTGCAGTGTTTCCTGCCAGCAGACATCCTCCTCTTTCTTCTTCTGTGGTGACCTGTAGATCTCCCTCAGCTCCTCCAGCTCCTCCTCCACCTGTAGATCAGGAGACAGTCATCTTCATCATCATCTTCATCAGAAGCAGAATTTATTATCATCGCAAAGCAGCACAATAAAATTAAAAGAGTAGATCACAGAACAAAACGAGACATTAATAATCCTGAGGATGAGCTCAGAGGTCTGTGGTCAGTTTGGGCGTGTTCCCGTTCAGCAGGTCATTAATGGCTCTTCTTAGTCTGTTTGCTCCTGTAGCGCCTCCCAGAGGCAGCAGATGGAATAGATGGTGTCCTGAGCTGTGTCTCTAGATAGAGTCCAGGGAGGCTGGTGGTGCTATGTGCAGTGTTGACTCTGATGTACCACACTGAGATGAAGGTTCTGTACCAGGTCTCCAGCTTGTTCCTCCTGAGAACCTCAGGAAGTGGAGTCTCTGCTGTTTCTGTCCAGGTATTTAAAGTGTGGACTCTCTCCACTCACAGACTTCAGCTGAGTTTGGTTTGGTGTTCAGGTTATTTGATGATGATGACGTAGTTTGCTTCATGTGCTCCTGAGATCAGATCCACCTCAGAGTTGTCGGCATCTTCATCTGCGACCCTCCAACCACCTTTAGGTGTAACCTGTGATTAAACCTAAACCAGGACGTCCTGCTTCAGAACTCAGAGCCTCATTAATCACCACTGTCTTTAACCCCATCCAGGACCCCAGGTAAACTAAATACATCATTTTATGAATAAAGAAATCAAATAACATCTCTAACTAAATAAAATTACAGCCACCACAACAGTCACACGGAACATGGTTTTGATTTTAAACACAAACAAACGATGAAGGACCTGCTGAGCTGCTCTCAGGAACCTGACGTAGGGCTGCAGCAGCACCAGGTTGGACTCAACCCTCCCCTTCACATTCTGCAGCTCCTCCACAACCAGACCCAGACAGCCAGACGGGCCGGTCTGAGAGGAGCTGGTTCTGGTTCCTGAGCTGCCTCTCTTCAGCTGCTCTGTCAGAACCTTCAGAGGAGACAGACCAGAATCATCTCCGAACTGAACACCAACAAAGAAGAACCATAACAAGTGAATTAGGCTCTCTTTACAGGTGTGTATCTACAGGTGTGTATCTACAGGTGTGTCTACAGGTGTGTATCTACAGGTATGTATCGACAGGTGTGTCGACAGGTGTGTCTACAGGTGTGTATCTACAGGTATGTATCGACAGGTTGTTACAGGTGTGTATCTACAGGTGTGTATCTCTACACGTGTGTCTCTACAGGTGTGTGTCTACAGGTGTGTATCTCTACACATGTGTATCTACAGGTGTCTGTCTACAGGTGTCTGTCTACAGGTGTGTATCTACAGGTGTGTTGTACCTCAGCTTGTGCGTACAGGGCCAGGTTTGTGTTCAGAGCATCTTCAGCCTCAGAGAGTTGTGGTCTTGGTTCAGAGCTGAGAGAGATCAACACACTGGTACTCTGCTGCAGCCCGGTACACACCTGCAACACACCATCACAATGCATTAATACTAGTAGTAGTACCAGCAGTAGTAGTACCATTATTAGTAGTGTTAGTAGTAGTAGTAGTAGTAGTAGTAGTAGTAGTAGTACCGTTATTAGTAGTGTTAATAGTGTTATTATTGTTATTAGTAGTAGTAGTAGTAGTCGTGGTAATATTAATATTAGTAGTATTAGTAATAGTAGTAGTAGTAGTAGTAGTCGTAATATTAGTAGTGTTAGTAGTCGTAGTAGCAGCAGGAGTAGTAGTAGTAGTAGCTACATTTAAAACCACAGAAGAAGAGTTGATACTGACTTTGTCCATGATGCCTTCAAACTGCTGCCTCTGATTGGTCAGGAGGGTGGGGTGGGCGGAGCCTTCTTCACTCGGCCAGTTCATTCCCAGCATGCTCTGCAGCGTCGGACTACCAGAGGGAAGCAGACATCAGATTCCAGCGTCCTGAGGACAAACAGGATAAATAAAACAGTTCTGACCTGGAGGAGGACGGAGACTCTCGCTGCTCCTGGACCAGATCCTGTTTAAGGGACATAACGAAGAGGACCAGGGGCCCCCCATGAGGAAAAACTGAGAGGAGGTAGATTTATATAAAGTCTAAATATAATGAGCCTGATCTGGATCTAGTCTGAGTGTAAACACAGATTCAGATCTAGATTAAACCAGAACTTCGCTCAGTAACTGGACTAAACCTTTACCTCTGATCTGGGTCCAGAACGTGGCTGCATATCTGAACAGGACCTGGACCCAGACTGAAGGTCTTGGATCTGCTCTGATCTGGATCTTGGGTCTACCTCTGATACAGAATCTCTGGTATCTTCTGAAACCCCTTGGGGTTCTGATATGGTTCCAGTCTGTAGGTCTGTGTCCTCCTCTGTTGTGGGGTTCTGGTTCAGGTCTAATCCACATCCAGGCTGCAGGTCTGATCTGGATTCAGGTGGGAGGTTCATGGTCTCCAATGGACTGAATCCAGACTGCTGGTTTTTGTTTTCATTTGATCTGGATCCAGTTTTCAGATCTAATCCAGATCCTGACTGGAGTACTTTAGACACTGATCTGGATCCAGGCTTAAAGACTCTGGTCTCCTCTGATCTGGATCCCGGGGGCAGGTCTTGAGATACAGGTTTCAGATCTCTGGTTAGCTCTAATCCAGATTTAGTCTTCAGACCAGACCCCGGTCTGAATTTAGAATTTAAATCCAGATCAGATCCAGATCCCGTCTCTTCTGATCTGGATCCAGATTGAAAGTCTGATGTGGACTCAGACTGTAGGATTCTGGACTCTGGTGACAGGTCTGGGCTGGATCCAGTCTTCAGTCTAGATTCAGACCTCAGATCTGATCCTGATCTTATGAGTTTGATCTTATGAGATGTGAAAACAGACTGGAGGTCTTTGGTCTTCTCTGATCCTGATCTTAGCTCTTCCCCTTTGGTTTCTGATCTGGTTCCAGTCTGCAGGTCTGGGTCCTCCTCTGTTGAGGAGTTCTGATTCAGGTCTGATCCAGATCCAGCTTTTAGATCTCTGGTTTGCTCTAATCCAGATTTCAGGTTCAGATTAGACCTTAATTTGAATTTGGATGTGAGATTCAGATCTAATCTAGACCCTGTCTGGAGCGGTTCACTTTCTTCTGATGTGGATTTTGGTGGGAGGTCTATGGTCCTCCATGGTCTGAATCTAGATTTCAGATCTAGTTCTTCAGTCTCTGCTGATCTGGATTCAGACTGCAGGTCTCTGGATACGTGTCCAGACTCTGGTTGTAAGTCTGATCCAGACCTCTGGTCCTGGTCCAGGATCAGACTCCAGTCCTGTGGAAGAGATAAAAAACATTTTAATTGTAGTCCTCTATATTTGAACCCTGTCTGGACCCAGATTAGACTGAGGGGTGCTGGTCTGACTCAGACCTGTTCCATATGTGGTTTAACTGGTCCACACTAACGCTGAGGTCTATCTCACCTCAGACTGATTCTCGTGGACCCTGATGTCGTCCTCCACCTGTTGGAGCTGCAGCCTGAAGCCGTGGTCGGCCCTCCGCCTCCGATCCTGCAGCAGCTCCACCAGCTCCTCCAGCTTCAGAGCCGCCCCCCTGCAGCTCCTGGATCTCTGGGGACTCTGGGGAGAAGGTGCAGCCTCAGCATCAGATCTAAGTCTGAGATGTGGTTCTCAGAAACCAGAACACACACTGGACCAATAAAAATCTCCACCTGGATGTAACTGAGCTCATAGTCCAGCGCCTCCTGGTGGATCATTAGTTCAACAAGTTCTTTAAGACCAACTGATGCAATGAGGAGCTTCTCATTTCTTCAACAACCATGTGTAAAGACACAAAACGTGTTAGTCTGGTGGAGGAGATGTTAGTCTGGTGGAGGAGATGTTAGTCTGGTGGAGGAGAAGATGTTAGTCTGGTGGAGGAGATGTTAGTCTGGTGGAGGAGATGTTAGTCTGGTGGAGGAGATGTTAGTCTGATGGAGGAGGAGATGTTAGTCTGGTGGTGGAGATGTTAGTGTGGTGGAGAAGGGTCAAATCATTGGCTGCATCAAGCAGAGGAAACATCTAGAAACTACTGAAACTGGCTTAAGACCTTTATTCCAGACTGGAAGGATAGTGAAGAACCATGGTCGACCAGGAAGAAATAAATCCTGATTGATGGAGAAATGTTTGGAAGAAAAGCAGCAGTAGAACTCAGGGCTGTGTTTAATAGTGGAAGGAAGAACATTTCACACCATGGACAATGTGAAGGGAACTCAAGGGACTGAACAGAAAACCACTGATCAGGGAGGACAATCGGGAAAAAAGGCTCCAGTCTGACAGGGAGCAGCACAAAGACTCTGGACCTGAACCCAGAGAGAATGTTTGGGACGAGCTGGAGACTCAGACTCTGACATCATCAATACAAGATCTGAACTAAAAACACTGGATGGAAGAAACCTGGAGACACTGGAGAAGCTTCTTATTGAACTAATGGAGTCAAAGCTGGAGGAGCTCCACCCACAGACTAGAGGGGAGGAGCTCCACCCACAGACTAGAGGGGAGGAGCTCCACCCACAGACTAAAGGGGAGGAGCTTTACTTGGACCAGGTGGTGAACATTAAACTCAGTTAAGGGTTTGAATCAGGAGAAGGTGTCATCATGTCTGCTGCTGTAACACTCCACCTCCTCTTGGTTCTCCTCCTGGTCATCTTCCTGCAGTACTCCTCCTCTCCTCTGGAGGGCCTCTGTCCACTGCAGCTGCTTTAGTTTCTCCAACAGGACACTGCTGCTGTTTAGAACCTGCAGGGACTTCCCCAGAACATCTGGAACCAAAGCACACACTCTGAGTTCAGACCAGTTCAGACTGGCTTAGACCAGTTAAGTCCGCTCTGAACCAGAACCATATATTAGAGAGAGTCTGTCCAAGTCAAGCCACGGCGCCATGTTTGCTACATCAGAGGTTAGATTCTACAGTGTAACCCTTTGGGCGGATGTTGAAATAAATGTCTTATTTCCACCATTAACAGGCCTATAAATGTTATAATATGTAAAAGGTTCTCACTTAAATGTCCCAGCGTCTACTTCCTTTAAATATCTTGTTATCTGGAGCTGTGTTTAGTCTAGATAACTAGCTAGCATAAGGCTAGCATAAGGCTAGCATAAGGCTAGGCTAACTTCAGACTTTATTCATGTGTAAAGTGGTGTTGGGTGTTTCTGAGATCAAAGTTCACATTAATGATGGTGTGACTTTATTTTTCTATATAAAATCTTAACAAACGTCGCCCTGTAACAAATGGCGCCCATGAAACATGTGACCAGCTCAGAACCAATCAGCATAGAGGGACAGATCAGACGCTCCGCCCCCTGGTTGGACAGACTCTCTGTAATATTCGACTCTGCCCTGAACCAGTTTACACCACTGTGAACACATAGAATCCGTTCTTTAAAGTATTTCCTACTGGTTCATGTCAGTTTATCACAACCTGGTTCATTTACTGAGGTTTTAATGTGTTTATTCACCTGTTGTCTTGTTCAAACCTAAATCTAAACATTTGTTCACCTCTTCTCATGGAGTCATAGATGAGCTTCACCTCCGTCAATTTCTTGTTGATCTGTAGATTCTCCACCTGCTGGATGCTGACGGAAAACTGCTCAAACAAAGAAGGACGAGATTAAAACCTTCACCTCAAAACTAGTAAATACACAGCACAGAGCCTGAGACGAGACCACAAACACTTCATGACCAGGACCAGGACCAGGACCAGGACCAGGACCAGGACCAGGACCAGGACCAGGACCGGCCCGTTGAGCCTGTTGCTACGTATGAGGCATCATGTCATTGATCCATAGAACGAGTCACATCCACAGACTGAATCCTAGAATCTGATCTATGAGACTGAAGAGAAATAAATAGCAGATCTACTTTAAAACCATTGTTGCTCTTCATCCATGTGTATTAACCAGGTAAAATGATTCCTGCTCCAGGAGAATATCTCTCCTCCTCTTCTTTCCACCATGTTCTCCTCTCTAAGCCTCTTAAAGTTCTCCTCCCTGCTCTCAGCACATCTCACTGCAGAACCTTCTTTAGGAACCTTTCCTCTCTGCCTCCATCTACTCTAAGGAAACTTCCTTTGTGTTGTTACCTCCAGTGCTCTCTGGTAAAAGTCTGCAGCCAGAATCAGGACCTCCTGTCGTCTATGGAGGAGTCGGAGGAGCAGCAACCACGCCTCCTTCAGAGACTCCTCCATGGCTCTGGACACCTCCTTCTCTTCCTCCTCCTCCTTCCTGCTCCTCATCCTCTCCATCATCCCTCCATCCTTTCTCCTCCTCGCCGTCTGTCGTTTGTTTTCCACCAAAGAAAGAACTTCATCCTCATGTTTCTGGAAAAACACAAATTAAACATCAAAGCTAACATTAGCTAACATGCTAATAGCAAACAGACGGTTAATGTTTTCTCTGCTAATTCACAGCTTCCTCTTTCTTAGAAGACATATTTGTTGTTACCAGGAGCTTCTCCAGCAGCTCCCTCTGCTCCTGGATCAGCGTCTGGTTTTCCTCCTGGTCCGATCCGATCTCACAGAGTCCTGGTTGGACCTGGACCAGCTGGAGGTGGACCAGAGACCCGCTCTGAACACAAACACACCCAGAACCCAGAAATCACCAGAGGAACTCCTCTCCTGAGCTCCTCTTAGCTCCCAACTGTTAGCGAGCTACCTGACTAGCTAACTAGGCTAATGCTCAGTAGGAGGAGATGAGACTGTAACTCCAAACACCACTACTAACAACAACAACAACAACACCACTAAGAATAACAATAACAATGACCTAAAGCGTCCTGCGTGTGTCAGTGTTGTGAAGGTGAGTGTGTTCATGTGTGTTTACATGTGAATGATCACGTTGTTGGTCTTTTTTGGTCTCATGCCTCAGATACGGTGTCACCCTGAGGAACGCTGCAGCTCCTATAAATAACTGGAGCTAAAACAGGAAGCAGCACATGGACACAACAACAGCAGCAACAGGTCGACCTCCACACAGCCCTCCAGGACCTCCAGGCATTCAGCCAGTCAGGAGGACGGGAGGACAGGAGGACGGGGGAGGACGGGGGACTGAGGAGGACAGTGTCTTGGTTTGTGTTCCTACCTTGAGGACAGAGATGAGGAGCTGTGAGCGTCCAGCCTGGATGCCGATGGTACTGAGAGCTGTGGAAGACGGGGGAGGCTTGGTGGGTCCTCCTTGTCCTCCTTGTCCCCCTTGTCCCCCTGCAATGTTCTTTGAGACACGTGACTCAGTGTCTTCTGTTTCTCTGGTCATCTTGAAGAAATCCTGTTTCGTATCTTCCTGTCAATCCTGAACCAGTTTGAGGTTCACCAGTGTATGGTCCATACCAGACCCAGATCCAGACCCAGACCCAGACCCAGACCCAGACCCAGACTCAGATCCAGACCCAGACCCAGACTCAGATCCAGACCCAGACCCAGACCCAGACTCAGATCCAGACCCAGACCCAGACTCAGATCCAGACCCAGATCTAGACCCAGACCCAGACTCAGATCCAGACCCAGACCCAGACCCAAATAAGATCAACCCTGAAGACAAAGACACCGCGTTAACTCTCCAGTGAGTTCTGCTCCAGTGGAATCAGTTAAACTAAAGAATAAAACCCTGAGTCTGGTTAGCGGTGGGTCTGTTAGCTCTGTTAGCTCAGTCTGGTCCAGGCTACAGGAGAGAGACCATGAATGAATGAGTGGATCATTCATTCATTGTTATTTTATCAAAACTCCCTGATTCTCAATAATGAGCTCAACTCAGTTATATGTAAATCTATTATTATCTGCATATATTATTATTATTATCTGATCTCCATATACAGAGCAGAGCTACCACAGCTTCATCTTTACAGAGTGAAACATAGAGTTAAAAGTAAAGTTTGTACCTCCTGGTCCGACGCCTCCGGATATAAAGTGAAGCCTGAACTGTGACACTCAGCTGAGGAGGAGGAGGAGGTGGAGGAGGTGGTAAAAATAGAGACACCATCCTCTCTCTCTCTCTCTCTCTCTCTCTCTCTCCCTCCCTCCCTCCATAGTTAAACACTGTGTCAAAGCTAACTGGAGTCAAAGCTAATTAGGGTCAAAGCTAACTGGAGTCAAAGCTAATTAGGGTCAAAGCTAACAGGAGTCAAAGCTAATTAGAGTCAAAGCTAACAGGAGTCAAAGCTAATTAGAGTCAAAGCTAACTGGAGTCAAAGCTAATTAGGGTCAAAGCTAACTAGAGTCAAAGCAAATTAGGGTCAAAGCTAATTAGAGTCAAAGCTAATTAGAGTCAAAACTAACTGGAGTCAAAGCTAATTAGGGTCAAAGCTAACGGGAGTCAAAGCCAATTAGGGTCAAAGCTAATTAGAGTAAAAGCTAATTAGAGTCAAAACTAACTGGAGTCAAAGCTAATTAGGGTCAAAGCTAACGGGAGTCAAAGCTAATTAGGGTCGAAGCTAATTAGGGTCAAAGCTAATTAGAGTCAAAGCTAACTGGAGTCAAAGCTAATTAGGGTCAAAGCTAACTAGAGTCAAAGCAAATTAGGGTCAAAGCTAATTAGAGTCAAAGCTAATTAGAGTCAAAACTAACTGGAGTCAAAGCTAATTAGGGTCAAAGCTAACGGGAGTCAAAGCTAATTAGGGTCGAAGCTAATTAGGGTCAAAGCTAACGGGAGTCAAAGCTAATTAGGGTCGAAGCTAACGGGAGTCAAAGCCAATTAAGGTCAAAGCTAACTGGAGCCAAAGCTAATTAGAGTCAAAGCTAACTGGAGTCAAAGCTAATTAGAGTCAAAGCTAACTGGAGTCAAAGCTAATTAGAGTCAAAGCTAATTAGAGTCAAAGCCAATAAGGATCAAAGCTAATGGGAGTCAAAGCTAATTATGGTCAAAGGTAACTAGAGTCACCGCCAATTAGGGTTAAAGCTAACCAGAGTCAAAGCTAACCGGAGCCAAAGCTAATTAGAGTCAAAACTGACTGGAGTCAAAGCTAATTAGAGTCAAAGCTAACCGGAGTCAAAGCTAACTGGAGTCAAAGCCAATAAGGATCAAAGCTAACTGGAGTCAAAACTAACTGGAGTCAGGCCAATTAGAGTCAAAGCTAATTAGAGTCAAAGCTAATAAGAGTCAAAGCTTATTACAGCCAAAGCTAACCAAAGTTAAAGATAACTACAGTCAAAGCTAGAGTCAAAGCTAATTAGGGTCAAAACTAACTGGAGTCAAAGCTAATTAGGGTCAAAGCTAACTGGAGTCAAAGCTAATTAGGGTCAAAGCTAACTGGAGTCAAAGCTAATTAGGGTCAAAGCTAATTAGAGTCAAAGCTAACTGGAGTCAAAGCTAACTGGAGTCGAAGCTAATTAGACTCAAAGCTAATTAGAGTCAAAGCTAACTGGAGTCAAAGCTAACTAGAGTCAAAGCTAATTAGAGTCAAAGCTAATAAGAGTCAAAGCTAACTAGACTCAAAGCTAACTAGAGTCAAAGCTAATTAGAGTCAAAGCTAATAAGAGTCAAAGCTAATTAGAGTCAAAGCTAACTAGACTCAAAGCTAACTAGAGTCAAAGCTAATTAGACTCAAAGCTAATTAGACTCAAAGCTAATTAGAGTCAAAGCTAACTGTAGTCAAAGCTAACTAGAGTCAAAGCTAATTAGACTCAAAGCTAATTAGAGTCAAAGCTAACTGTAGTCAAAGCTAACTAGAGTCAAAGCTAATTAGAGTCAAAGCTAATTAGAGTCAAAGCTAACTAGAGTTGAAGGTAACTGGAAGAAAACAAATTAACAAAATCAAATCAAAACCACTTGTTATAAAAACACCTTTGGTTTTATTGAACGTCACACAAACACATGCCTGAACTTTGACCTTTGACCTCCACACAGTCCCAGGGCAGACTGGAGGCTCATGGGAGTAGTAGTGCAAACAAAATAAATATTTAATCTGATCTATATCTGAGTTATTAAAATCACTTCCTGGCTTGTTCTGATTGGTCCATGTGTGCCTATGAGTGGCTGAGGGACATCCTAAGCTCCTCCTCCCTCAGGCTGCGGTCCAGTCGCTGCGTCTCCGTCTCCAACACGGACAGGACGGGACGCCGCGTGACGGCCGCCAGCGAATCGCTGAGGTCATGTCTCAGAGAGAGCAGCCATTGGCTGTTTCTGGACGACTGCTCGATAAACTCCGCCCTCTGCTGCTGATCCACGGCCAATGAGAGGCGGAGCTGACTCACCTTGGGGGAGAGGAGGCAGGGCATAGCGACATCATCACCATCTACCTGACAACACCTGGACATGTTCTCCCTCTTCTTCTGTCCCCGTCTCACCTGCTCCTCCAGCTCCCTCACTCTGCTCCTCAGACGCTGCTCTTCTTCTGTGGTGTCAGGACGCTGCTCTTCTTCTGTGGTGTCAGGACGCTGCTCTTCTTCTGTGGTGTCAGGACGCTCCTGGACACAGAGAAACAACAGAACAGCTGTATGATCGTGTTCTACTACTACTACTACTAGTACTACTACTACTACTAGTACTACTACTATGACTACGACTACTAGCACTACTACTACTAGTACTACTACTATGACTACGACTACTAGTACTACTACTACTAGTACTACTACTTCTACTGCTACTACTAGTACTACTACTACTAGTAGTACTACTACTACTACTAGTACTACTACTACTTCTAATCATAGTAACAATAATAGGACATTGTGACCTTTGACCTGAGTCTCACCTGAGTTCTGCTGCTGTCAATCACCTGATGACTGAGACGCTGCTGCACCTGGGACACAACACACAATCACACACAGATACACAACCAGAACACACAGTAACACACAGCTACACAGATCCCCTGTGTGTCTACCTGTCTCAGAGTGTCCCTCAGAGCGTCCCTGTCCCTCCTCAGTCTGTCCTTGTTGTCCTCCAGGTGTCGGTTCTTCTTCTTCAGACGTTTTTGTTCCAGCTCCAGTTCAGCCACCACTCGCTGGAGGACACTCAGCCTGTCCCCCTAGAGGACAACAGGAGACAGAGACACTCAGCCTGTCCCCCTAGAGGACAACAGGAGACAGAGACACTCAGCCTGTCCCCCTAGAGGACAACAGGAGACAGAGACACTCAGTCTGTCCCCCTGGGGGACAACAGGAGACAGAGACTAGACCAGACTTATAAACCACCACTCATTAACTCTTTCATTCATTCAGTACCTGGTCAGGCTGAGGCTCCGCCCCCGTCTCCACGCTGTGCTCTGATTGGTGGGCTCTCTGCCTGTAGCCAATCAGAGCAGCTTCTGTCTGATCCAGAGCCAATCGGACACGGTCTCTGTCTGTCCCCAGCTCCTCTGTCCTCTGAGTGAGACAGTACACCTGGACAGAGAGGACAGAGAGGTCAGAGGACAAAGAGGACAGAGGGGACAGGGAGGACAGGGAGGACAGAGGACAAAGGACAGAGGGGACAGGGAGGACAGAAGACAAAGAGGACAAGAGGACAGAGGGGACAGGGAGGACAGAGGACAAAGGACAGAGGGGACAGGGAGGACAGAAGACAAAGAGGACAGAGGACAGAGAGGACAGAGAGGACAGGGAGGACAGGGAGGACAGAGGTCAGAGAGGTCAGAGGACAGAGGGGACAGGGAGGACAGAGGACAGAGGGGACAGAGAGGACAGAGGTCAGAGAGGTCAGAGGACAGAGGGGACAGAGAGGACAGAGGTCAGGGAGGACAGAGGACAGAGGGGACAGGGAGGACAGAGGACAGAGGGGACAGAGAGGACAGAGGTCAGGGAGAACAGAGGACAGAGGGGACAGGGAGGACAGAGGACAGAGGTCAGAGGACAGAGGACAGAGAGGACAGAGGTCAGAGAGGTCAGAGGACAGAGAGGACAGGGAGGACAGGGAGGACAGAGGTCAGAGAGGTCAGAGGACAGAGGGGACAGGGAGGACAGAGGACAGAGGGGACAGAGAGGACAGAGGTCAGGGAGGACAGAGGACAGAGGGGACAGGGAGGACAGAGGACAGAGGTCAGAGGACAGAGGACAGAGAGGACAGAGGTCAGAGAGGTCAGAGGACAGAGAGGACAGAGGTCAGAGAGGTCAGAGGACAGAGAGGACAGGGAGGACAGGGAGGACAGAGGTCAGAGAGGTCAGAGGACAGAGGGGACAGGGAGGACAGAGGACAGAGGGGACAGAGAGGACAGAGGTCAGGGAGGACAGAGGACAGAGGGGACAGGGAGGTCAGAGGACAGAGGACAGAGAGGACAGAGGTCAGAGAGGTCAGAGGACAGAGAGGACAGAGGTCAGAGAGGTCAGAGGACAGAGAGGACAGAGGGGACAGGGAGGACAGAAGACAAAGAGGACAGAGGACAGAGGGGACAGAGAGGACAGAGAGGAGGTCTTACCTCTGATTCTCTGAGGAGGAGCAGCTTCTGGATCTCCTCCTTTTCTTGACGCAGAGAAGACACCTCCTCTTGCTCCTCCTGGTCTCGCCTCCTCCTCCTCCTTCCATCCGTCTCCTCCTTCCCTCTGAGGAGGTTCAGCTCAGCCTGGATCTCCTCCACCCTTGACCTCCACTCCTTCTCCACCTCCTCCTCTCTCCTCTTCAACTTCGCCTCCTGCTCCTCCTCCATCTCTGCAACTCTCCTCCTACACTGCTCCTCCGCCTCCTTCCTCTTCTCCTGCGCCTCCTCCAGCTCCTCCATCACCTCCCTCCTCCTCCTCTCCAAGGCCTTGGCTCTGGCTCTGAGCTCCTCCTTCTCTCCACGTTTCTCCTCCTTCTTCTCCTTCAGTGTTCTCCTCAGATGCTCCCCCTCAGCATGGCTCTCCTAAACCAGGGAGGGTTAGCTTAGCTTAGCATAAACTACCTTAGCTTAGCATAACCCAGCTTAGCATAGATGCTCCCCATTGGTATGGATCTAGTAAACCACACTACTAAACTAGTGCAGCTTAGAATAAACTAGCTTATCTTAGCATGAACTAGTTTAGCATTAGCATAGCTGCTATTAGTTTAAAAGAGAGGAGGTGCTGCTGTACCTGCAGGAGGTCTTTCAGCTTGGTCATCTCCTCCAGCGCCTCCTTCAGTTCCTCCTTCTTCACCTCCTTCCTCAGGTCAGAGAGCTGCAACACAGTCAACATGTAAACAGGCGAACATGCTAAGATACATGCTAACAGGCCAACACACTAAGAGACACGCTAACAGGCTAACAGACACACTAACAGACTAACAGGCTAAGTGACACGCTAACAGGCTAACAGACTAACAGACTAAAAGGCTAACAGGCTAAGCGACATGCTAAAAGGCTAATAGGCAAACAGGCTAAGAGACAGGCTAATAGGCAAACAGGCTAACAGACACACTAACAGACTAACAGGCTAAGTGACACGCTAACAGGCTAATAGGCTAGTAGACAAGCTAACAGGCTAACAGAAAGGCTAATAGGCTAACAGGCTAAGAAACATGTACCTGAGTCTCCCCAGCCTCCTGCACCTCCTTCCTCCTCCTCCTCTCCTCCTGCACCTCCTCTCTCAGACGCATCACATCTTCTCTCCTCTTCATCAGCTCCTCCAGTGCCTCCTTCTTCTCCCTTTGCTCCTTCTGCACGCGCCTCCTTCTTCTCCATTTGCTTCTTCTGCACCTCCTCTTTAAGTTCAGAAACCTCCCTCTCGCTCCTCCTCACCTCCTCCCTGAGCGACGTCACCTCCTTCTCAGAGCTCCTCAGCGTGGCCTGGATCTCCTCCTCCTCCTCCTGTTGCCTCACCAGCTCCTCTCTCAGCGCAGACACCTCCTCTTTCTTTCTCCTCACCTCCTCCCTCTCCCTCTGCACCTCCTCCCTGAGAGCTGCCACCTCCTTCTCCCTCCTCCTCCGCTCCTCCTCCGCCTCCTCCACGGCCCTCTTCACCTCCTCCTCCATGTCCTCCCTCTCCTCCCTGGACCTCCTCAGCTCCTCTGTAGCCTCTCGTAGTTTCTCCTCCAGCCTCCTCCTCCTCTCCTCCTCACTTCTCCTCTGTGCCTCCATCTCCCGCGCCTCCTCCTCCCTCTCCTCCAGCGCGCTCTTCAGTGTCTGCGCCTCCTCCTCTCTCCTTCTGAGGAGGTGGGTGAGCCTCCCCACCTCCTTCCCAGTCTGCTCTTCCTTCTCCTGCCAGGCTTTCACCTCCTCCTCCAGCCGGGCGTTCACCTCCTCCCTCTCCTTGGCGCGCCTCCTCTCTCTCTCGCTCTCAGCCCGAGCCTCCTGCACCTCCTTGTCCTGGGAGGAGATCCTGTTGTCTTTTTCTCCTCCCTCCCTCCTCTCCTTCTCCAGGAGCGCCTGGGTCTCCCTCAGCGCCTCCTCCAGCTGCTCCTCCTTCACCTCTTTCTGCCTCAGTCTGTGATTCACCTCCTCCCGCTCTCTCTCTCCTTCCTCCTCCCGTGCCTCCACCAGGCGGAGGCGCTGCTTCAGCTGCTCCACCTCCTCCTCTCGCTCCCTCACGGCGCTCATCTGTCGCTCCAGTCTCACCTCCCTCCTCTCCACCTCCTGCCTCACCTCCTCCTGCTCCTCCTTGGCCACATTCAGCCTCAGCTTCAGGAGCTCAACCTCCTCCTCCTTTTCCTCCAACCTCCTCACCACCTCCTCTTTCTCCCTCTCTAGTCTTTCTATCCGGTCACAGAGCGCCTCCACCTCCCCATCCCTCTGCACCTCCTCCTCTCTCAGCCTGACTTCCAGCTCCTCCTTCTCCTTCTTCCTGTCCTCCTTCAGTCTGTTCACCTCCTCCTCCTTCTCCTCCAACCTCTTCCTCCAGGCCTGCACCTCCTCCCTCTCCTCCATCATGAGGTTGATGTGAGCCTCCCTCTGCGCCACCTCCTCCATCAGTCCCTCCATGCGCCTCCTCAGTGCCTCCACCTCCCCGTCCCTCGTCCCCAGCTCCTCGCTCAGGGCCTCCCTCTCTCTCTGCCAGGCCTCCTTCTCCTCTTCCTGCTCCTCTCTCCTCCTTGTCCTTAGCTCCTCAAGCTCCTCCTCACACCGCTGTCTCCTCCTCCTCTCGTCTCCTCTCCGCTCCTCCTCCCGCTGCAGCTCCGCCCTCAGACACTGGACCTCCCCTTCAGACAGAGTCACAGTCACTCATTCATTTATTCACACGTTCATTAATAAAGTAGAGTGGTCTTGGCCTGCTGCAGGGTGGAGATGAATGAATGAATGAATGAATGAATGAATGAATACCCAGTAGAGTGGTCTTGGTCTGCTGCAGGGTGGAGATGAATGAATGAATGAATGAATGAATGAATGAATACCCAGTAGAGTGGTCTTGGCCTGCTGCAGGGTGGAGATGAATGAATGAATGAATGAATGAATGAATGAATACCCAGTAGAGTGGTCTTGGTCTGCTGCAGGGTGGAGATGAATGAATGAATGAATACCCAGTAGAGTGGTCTTGGCCTGCTGCAGGGTGGAGATGAATGAATGAATGAATACCCAGTAGAGTGGTCTTGGCCTGCTGCAGGGTGGAGATGAATGAATGAGTGAATGAATGAATGAATGAATGAATACCCAGTAGAGTGGTCTTGGCCTGCTGCAGGGTGGAGATGAATGAATGAGTGAATGAATGAATGAATGAATACCCAGTAGAGTGGTCTTGGTCTGCTGCAGGGTGGAGATGAATGAATGAATGAATGAATGAATACCCAGTAGAGTGGTCTTGGCCTGCTGCAGGGTGGAGATGAATGAATGAATGAATGAATGAATGAATGAATACCCAGTAGAGTGGTCTTGGCCTGCTGCAGGGTGGAGAGATGAATGAATGAATGAATGAATGAATGAATGAATACCCAGTAGAGTGGTCTTGGCCTGCTGCAGGGTGGAGATGAATGAATGAATGAATGAATGAATGAATGAATACCCAGTAGAGTGGTCTTGGCCTGCTGCAGGGTGGAGATGAATGAATGAATGAATGAATGAATGAATGAATACCCAGTAGAGTGGTCTTGGCCTGCTGCAGGGTGGAGATGAATGAATGAATGAATGAATGAATGAATGAATGAATACCCAGTAGAGTGGTCTTGGCCTGCTGCAGGGTGGAGATGAATGAATGAATGAATGAATGAATACCCAGTAGAGTGGTCTTGGCCTGCTGCAGGGTGGAGATGAATGAATGAATGAATGAATGAATGAATACCCAGTAGAGTGGTCTTGGCCTGCTGCAGGGTGGAGATGAATGAATGAATGAATGAATGAATGAATGAATGAATACCCAGTAGAGTGGTCTTGGCCTGCTGCAGGGTGGAGATGAATGAATGAGTGAATGAATGAATGAATGAATGAATACCCAGTAGAGTGGTCTTGGCCTGCTGCAGGGTGGAGATGAATGAATGAATGAATGAATGAATGAATGAATGAATGAATACCCAGTAGAGTGGTCTTGGCCTGCTGCAGGGTGGAGATGAATGAATGAATGAATGAATGAATGAATGAATGAATACCCAGTAGAGTGGTCTTGGCCTGCTGCAGGGTGGAGATGAATGAATGAATGAATGAATGAATGAATACCCAGTAGAGTGGTCTTGGCCTGCTGCAGGGTGGATGAATGAATGAATGAATGAATGAATGAATGAATGAATGAATACCCAGTAGAGTGGTCTTGGCCTGCTGCAGGGTGGAGATGAATGAATGAATGAATGAATGAATACCCAGTAGAGTGGTCTTGGCCTGCTGCAGGGTGGAGATGAATGAATGAATGAATGAATGAATGAATGAATGAATACCCAGTAGAGTGGTCTTGGCCTGCTGCAGGGTGGAGATGAATGAATGAGTGAATGAATGAATGAATGAATGAATACCCAGTAGAGTGGTCTTGGCCTGCTGCAGGGTGGAGATGAATGAATGAGTGAATGAATGAATGAATGAATGAATACCCAGTAGAGTGGTCTTGGCCTGCTGCAGGGTGGAGATGAATGAATGAATGAATGAATGAATGAATGAATACCCAGTAGAGTGGTCTTGGCCTGCTGCAGGGTGGAGATGAATGAATGAATGAATGAATGAATGAATACCCAGTAGAGTGGTCTTGGCCTGCTGCAGGGTGGAGATGAATGAATGAATGAATGAATGAATGAATACCCAGTAGAGTGGTCTTGGCCTGCTGCAGGGTGGAGATGAATGAATGAATGAATGAATGAATGAATGAATACCCAGTAGAGTGGTCTTTATGGGACTGTGACGATGTCGAGGTGGGCTGATGAGATGAATGAATGAATGAATGAATGAATGAATACCCAGTAGAGTGGTCTTGGCCTGCTGCAGGGTGGAGATGAATGAATGAATGAATGAATGAATGAATACCCAGTAGAGTGGTCTTGGCCTGCTGCAGGGTGGAGATGAATGAATGAATGAATGAATGAATGAATGAATGAATACCCAGTAGAGTGGTCTTGGCCTGCTGCAGGGTGGAGATGGTCGTGTTGAACGTGTTGATCTGAGACTGAGTGGTGAGTTGGTGCTGGAGGTTCATCTGATGCTGGAGAGACACCGACAGAGACCTGGAAACATGAGACTACTTAGTACCGCATAGTACTAGACCAGACTAGGTTAACTAGTACTAGACCAGACTAATAGTACTAGACCAGACTAGGTTAACTAGTACTAGATCAGACTAATACTACTAGACCAGGCTAATAGTACTAGACCAGACTAGGTTAACTAGTACTAGACCAGACTAATAGTACTAGACCAGACTAGGTTAACTAGTACTAGATCAGACGAGTTTAACTAGTACTAGATCAAACTAGTTTAACTAGTACTAGACCAGACTAATAGTACTAGACCAGACTAATAGTACTAGACCAGACTAGGTTAACTAGTACTAGATCAGACGAGTTTAACTAGTACTAGATCAAACTAGTTTAACTAGTACTAGACCAGACTAGTAGTACTAGACCAGACTAGGTTAACTAGTACTAGATCAGACGAGTTTAACTAGTACTAGATCAAACTAGTTTAACTAGTACTAGACCAGACTAATAGTACTAGATCAGACTAGGTTAACTAGTACTAGACCAGATTAGTTTAACTAGTACTAGATCAGACTAGTTTAACTAGTATTAGACAAGACTAGTTTAACTAGTACTAGACCAGACAAATAGTACTAGACCAGACTAGATTAACTAGTACTAGATCAGACTAGTTTAACTAGTACTAGATCAGACTAACAGTACTAGATCAGACTAGATTAACTAGTACTAGACCAGACTAGATTAACTAGTACTAGACCAGACTAGGTTAACTAGTACTAGACCAGACTAATAGTACTGGACCAGACTAGTTTAACTAGTACTAGACCAGACTAGGTTAACTAGTACTAGATCAGACTAGTTTAACTAGTACTAGACCAGACTAGGTTAACTAGTACCAGATCAGACTAGGTTAACTAGTACTAGATAAAAGATAACATGAGTAAATCCAAGATGGCCGCCACCGTTAACTCTGGTTCTTACCTGAGCTCCTTAAGCTCCTCCTCCATCTGCTCCCTTTGTTTTCGCTGCTCCTCCTGCTGCCTCCTCTGCTCTCTCTCCTGCTCCTCCTGCTGAATCTCCCTCTTCTCCTTCTCCTCCTCCAACTTCCTCTGTTGCTCCTGCGCCTCCTTCAGCTCCTCACGCGCTGAGGCATGCTGGGAGTTTAGCTGAGGACGGTCTACATGTGGTTAGCCTAATAGCATGATTAATGTAGCCATTCAGTTCAGTTTAATTTATAAAGCGCCAATAACAACACAAACTGTCTCAAGACGCTCGACAAAAACCAGCCTGAATCATCCAGAGCAGCGTGAGTCGCCCTCAGGCTGCTCTGGATGATTAGAAGACAGTGATTAATTAACACTCTTTGAAAACAGAGTAAAGACTAAAGACTGTATAATATGCTAACGTGCAGCTTCAGTGACGAGGTTCCTTCTGCCTAATGTTTGAACTGATCCCTCTGGAACCAGCATCATACATCACAGTGCAGACCGGTTCTGCAGAGTATGGGTCCTGTTTTAGGACTCGGTCCAGACCTTCCCTCCGTCCTACTGAAACGATGCTGTGGACGTACATTTGGTTTTGTGTCTAGCTTTGTAAACACTGTTTATTTGTTTAATGGAAACAAAAACTGCAATAAAAACATGAATATTTAAAAAAGTCATCCTGAGATTAATCTGGCTCAACATTTTAAATGTTTGCTCTACTTTGAATAAGTTTTACCAAACAGCGATTTCTACCAATGCTCCAGGACAACGATGTGAAGCTTCACCTCCTCCAGCTGCTGCTCCTCCCTGCGTCTCTCCTCCACCAAGGAGGACAACTCTCTGTCCTTCTCCTCCACCATTCTCTCCATCTCCATCCCTCGCTCCATCAGCTGACGCACCACCTCAGCCTCTGCCTCTTTCTGTAGCCTGACAACACGACAGAAACCAACACCTCATCTGGTAACTGGGATTAAGCGTCATAATCCTGATTTGGTTTTATTATTTATTTATTATTTTATTTTTGACGGTGCAAAGAATTTGGATGATACAACAAGTAGCTGTGACCAAGCGTTCTGATTGGTCAATAAGACACGTATCAGCGTTACAGCACGACTGCCTCATCACTAAAAATGTTGCTCCGCCAAGTCTGTGGCAACGCTGTGTCCGTCTCTATGGCAACGCTGTGTCCGTCTCTATGGCAACGCTGTGTCCGTCTCTATGGCAACGCTGTAACTGTCAGAGCTGGAGCAGGAAACGGCTGAAAAATACGCTACAAAACGGATCCGTTTGTTGTTCATTTCGATTTATTTGGTCTCAGTTTCAACAAATGGATGGAGGAGGATGAGAACAACCAAAAAAAGAAAGATTTGTGCCTATTTCGGATAAAGAACTGAATCAACTGGAATTGTCAGAGGTTTCCAGGACTATCTGAAAACCACCAAGAATGTTATTTTTCATATAATAGAAAAAAATCTGCATCTTTGTTATAACTCGGTCAATAAAAGTCAGCATTTTTTACTTATTTAAGTGTAATTTGTTCATTTGGTAAAGTCTGAGGCCGCGTTAAAACATGAACGTCAGCTCAGAGTTCACTCCTCTGGGACTAGAAAATCATTTAAGGCTCAGATTATTTGCTGTAGTGGTGAACTAGGTTCCATTACACATAGGAGTCTACTGACGTGACTGATTGTGTTCCAGTTATTAGTCAGACCCCATGTCCATCAACATGAATATATATTTAATTATACGCTTTATTTTGTTGGTAATTGTTGTATAATCGATGAAACGTCATTTGGTGATGGATCAAAATGACGCTAAAGCCTCTCGGGAAACGCTGCTTAAACATCAACTCACCTGAGCTGGCTACTGTCCATCTCCAGGGCTCGGACTAGTCCCTGCAGAGCGTTGACCTCTGACCTCTGGGCGTCCAGCTGTCCCTGCAGCTGTAAGGACATGGACATGGTGAGTCCCGCCCTGGAGCCTTTGAGCCAGGAAGTGTCTCTGAGACCAGTGGTACCTGCAGCAGCTGCTGGTTCAACTCCCTCTTATCTGAGGCCAGAGATGAGTTCAGGGCGGCCATCTTGTCCAGAGCTGTCCGTCCCTCATCCTCCTCCAGCCTCATCACACTCTGAGAGGACGAGAGATGCAGGACGCACTCCCTAGACTGAGGACAGAGACTTTTATTGTGAAGGTCTAGTCCAGCTTTTATTGTGAAGGGTACCTCAGCAGCTTCTTTTTCTGCTTCCTGTTTGTCCAACTGTTGTCTCTCCAGCGCCGCCTGCAGGACGACGGAGGACAGAGGACAATGCTGAGCTGAGGGACATCACAGTTTAATGTGAGACAGTGAGACAGTTTCTACCTTCAGACTCTGGACTTCTAGACGAAGACAAGATTCTCTTTCTGACAACTGGACATTCTCCAGAAGACATGTCCCAGCCCTGAAACAACAGGAGAGGACAATAGAGATCAGAGGACAGGAGAGGACAGAAGAGGACAGGAGAGGACAGGAGAGGACAGTAAAGTACCGTTGGTGAGTCTCTGTCTCCAGTTCTCTGTTCCTGTCCTCCTGTCTGTTTCTCTCCGTCCTTAGTCTGTCGTTGTCCCTCTTCAGCTCGTCCAGCTGCTGATGTAGAGTAGACGTCTCCTCCTTCTCCCTGAGGAGTCCACATGTCCACATCATCTTCAGCTGTCCACATATCTACCTGTCCCCCTGTCCACATGCCCACCTGTACCTCTGCTCGTCCTCCTCCAGTTGTCCCAGGCGTAGCTGCAGAGACGTCTTGTCCTCCTCCAGTTGTCCCAGGCGTAGCTGCAGAGACGTCTTGTCCTCCTCCAGTTGTCCCAGGCGTAGCTGCAGAGACGTCTTGTCCTCCTCCAGTTGTCCCAGGCGTAGCTGCAGAGACGTCCTGTCCTCCTGGAGACGGCGTGCTGTAAGCTCCGCCCCCTGCAGCTCCTGGTGTGTCCAGTGGAGGACACTCTCAGCCTGAGACAGGACGGACAGCAGAGAGGACAGGTCCAGGCTGAGGACACCGTCTGTGGAGACACTCGGAGGACGACCACTGGACATCAGGACCCTGGACTGGACACAGAGACACAGCCTCACCCAAAGAACCACACCCACACCTGGACCACACCTGTCCCTGGTCTCCAGGTCTGGTTCAACTTTGTCCAGGACCTGGACCTGGACCTGGTCCTGGTCCTGGTCCTGGTCCTGGTCCTAGACCTAGACCTAGACCTAGACCTGGTCCTGGTCCTGGAAGGAGTCCGGTCTGAGGAGACTCACCAGTCTGATCACAGCCCGGCTGACGGACTGGAGGCTCCTCTCTGATTCTCGATGTCGCTGCACCTCCTCCTCCTGCTCCTCCCTCTGACGGCACTCGGCCTGGAGAGAGAGAGTCAGCTCCTCCACCCTGTGAGGGGGAGAGGGAGGAGAGGGAGGAGAGAGGAGGTGAGGAGTGTGAACCTCCTCCTCCTGAATCTTATCTGAGGAGAAACCTTACCGCTGCTTCAGCTCTGAAAGCTCTCGCTCTTTCTCCTCCTTCCCTTCCTCCTCCTCCTCCAGCTCCTCCAAGGAGAAGGTCCCTAGAGTGGAAGGAGAGATGGGAGGAGGTGCAGAGGAGTCTGGAGGAGGGAGGAGCAGCGTGGAGGATAAAGAGGAGGCCTGTAGTCTCAGGGAGGAGGAGACGGAGTCACAGGAGGAGAGGAGAGAGGAGGAGAGGCGACAGAGCTGGGCCCTGAGCTGCAGCAGGTCCCTGGAGACGGACCAATCACAGGTCAGGACGGGGTCAGCTGACCTGCAGGAAGCCTCTGATTGGCTGCTCACCCTACCTGTCTGCAGCCGTCCTCACTGTGTGACAGAGACGCCTCAGGTCCACTACGGTCCTCCACACAGACATCAGCTGGGCCTGCACACGCACAACAACAACACAACAACACAACACACAGACATCAGCTGGGCCTGGACACGCACAACAACAACACAACAACACAACACACAGACATCAGCTGGGCCTGGACACGCACAACAACAACACAACACACAGACATCAGCTGGGCCTGCACACGCACAACAACAACACAACAACACAACACACAGACATCAGCTGGGCCTGCACACGCACAACAACAACACAACAGCACAACACACAGACACCAGCTGGACCTGGACACGCACAACAACGCACACTAACAGGCTCAGTGAGAACCACCTGTCAATCAAACAGACCTCCTTCCGTCTCTCTCTTTGCCCCGCCTCCTCTGCGGCTCTCGTCCAATCATCCGTGAGCTCCTGGAGGCGGTTCCTCAGGTCCTGGTTGTCCTGCTCTGATTGGCTGAGCTGCTGGAGGAGACCAACACACCTGGAGGCAAACACACTGGTTACACAACAGACTGACAGTAAATATGGATCCAGAGCGAGTAGAGCGCCCCCTGGTGTCTGGCTGCAGGACAGGTCATAAGCTCCACCCCCTCCATGTTAGTGGGCGGGGCTTGGACCAAACTAAAACACTAAAATACGTCAAGGATGGTTTCAGTCATTTTAGGGCGTTAATATAATGTTGATGAATGTTCAAGTGTTTAGATAAGTTTCATTTCAGTTATTTGACGCTATAGAAACAGGATGACATCGTGGAGACCACCAGTTGCCATGACAACCGCTCCCTAAAGGGTTAGGGTTAGGGAGGAAGTGGGTGGGGCATCGTGAGTCTGGAGGAAGTGTGGGCGGAGCATCGTGAGTCTGGAGGAAGTGGGCGGGGCATCGTGAGTCTGGAGGAAGTGGGCGGGGCATCGTGATCCTGATCAGATTCTCTGTCGCAGTATCATGTCATCACCTCTGCTGTTCCTCCTCCAGCCTGATGAGGGCGCCCTCCAGAGAGCCGCTGTGTTCATCCCTGATCCTCCGCTACACAACAGCACAACAACACAACAACACACATAGTATGACTGCAGTAGTTCTAGTAATAATAGTAGTAGTAGTATAGTAGTAGTTAAAATAGTAATAAAAGCAGCACTATAGTAGTAATAGTAGTAGTAATAATAATAATATTAATAGTAGTAGTAGTTATAATAATAATAATAGTTATTATAGCAGTAGCAGTAGTAGTAATAGTAATATAGTAGTTCTAATAATAATAGTAGTAGTAATAGTAGTAATAATAATAATAGTAATAATAATAATAATAATAATAGTTATAATAGTAGCAGCAGCAGCACCTCTGTGTGGAGCCGGTCCTCCTCCAGGTGGCGCTCCAGGCTCTGACATCGCTCTCTGTACTCCAACAGCTGCAGAGACACACGGTTAATACTGGCCTGTGATTGGCTGAGAGCCCTCGGGGGGCGTGGCCTGGTGCCTACCTTGTTCTGGAGGCGGTGGATGAGCAGAGCCTGACGGGCCTCCCTCTCCCTCCCCTCCCTCACCTTCCTCCTCCACTCCCTCTGCTCCGCCTCCACCCTCAGGGAGAGGGCGAGCGAGGGAGACAGCGAGTGGCACAGCTGGAGAGAGAGAGAGGGGGGGGGGGGGGGGGGTTTGGTTGGTGATGTTGATCAAATGATCCTCCTCCTCCTCCTCCTGCTCCTCCTCACCCTGTCACTCAGAGCTCTGCTCCTTGACTCCAGCTCCTCCCTCTCAGCTCGACTCTCCGCCAGCTCCACCTGCAGCCGACACACTTCCTGCTTAAGCTCCTCCTTCTCCCGCTGCCAGCCAATCAGCAGCTCTGCCTGCATGCTGCCCCCTGCCTGCGAGGAGTCTATGGAGAGAAAGAACGATGTGATGTCAGCGTGTTAATAACCAGCAGCGCCGTCCTGAAGCTCTTTATGCCTGACATCAGTCATTTTAGAGAAAGGAGAGAAGCTCCGCCCCCTCCATGTTAGTGGGCGGGACTCACTAATTCAAACCAAAGCTATGGGAGCTCCCCCTGGTGTCTGGCTGCAGTATAGGTCATTATAGGTCGTTAATATAACGTTACATGAAGGTTCAACTTTCATTTATTTGACGCTACAGAAACAGGATGTGATGTCATGGCAACCACCGGTACAGTAGTTATGATTGGACACACAAACATAGGAAGTGTCCATGAAGCCAATCAGAACAAAGCTGTGGCAGCGAGAGCACTGACAGGAATTAGCAAGAGACACCATGTTACTCCACCTTTAGCTTCTCTTTAAAATCTAGAATTGAGTTTAAAATCCTCCTCCTTACATACAAGGCCCTGAAAGGCCGAGCTCCAGCATATCTGAAAGACCTCATAGAACCAGACTGTCCCAACAGATCACTACCATCTCTAAGTGCAGGTCTGCTTGTGGTTCCTAGAGGTTCTAAAAGTAGAATGGGAGGTAGAACCTTCAGCTATCAGGCTCCTCTCCTGTGGAACCAGCTCCCAGTTTGGGTTCTGGAGGCAGACACAGTCTCTACGTTTAAGGTCAGGACTAAGACTTTCCTTTTAGACCAAGCTTATAGTTAGAGCTGGACTTAACCATCCCTTAGTGATGCTGCTATAGGCCGAGGCTGCAGGGGGACGATGCACTGAGGACATGTCCTCTCCTCTTTCTTCTCTGATTAGTTTTCTATTACTAAACGCTGTGTCTCTCCGTCGTCTCTGGTTCTACCCGGCCCGTCTTAGACAGACGGTTCCTCCATATGAGCTGGTTCTGCTCCAGGTTTTTCCTTCAGGCTGATCTGGATGTTTCTAAAGCAACTTGAGACGATTTGTATTTTTATTGACGCTATATAAATAAAACTGAACTGAAATGAATTAAACAGGACGTGATGTCCTCATCTACTCTGAACACGACGGGGAAAGAGGAACAGCTTAGAACCCAGTTAAAGGAACCGTGTTCTGGTCCTGGATGTTCACATGAGTTTAAAGACTGGAGGAGAAACTGTTCATCTACATCATTCACCACTGACACCACCTCCTGTTCTCCTCCTGTTCTCCACCTGTTCTCCTCCTGTTCTCCACCTGTTCTCCACCTGTTCTCCTCCTGTTCTCCACCTGTTCTCCTCCTGTTCTCCACCTGTTCTCCTCCTGTTCTCCTCCTGTTCTCCTCCTGTTCTCCACCTGTTCTCCACCTGTTCTCCTCCTGTTCTCCACCTGTTCTCCACCTGTTCCCCACCTGTTCTCCTCCTGTTCTCCACCTGTTCTCCACCTGTTCTCCTCCTGTTCTCCACCTGTTCTCCTCCTGTTCTCCACCTGTTCTGGCTGCACTCACAAGAAGAACCTGTTGGATCTGAAAAGGTTGTAAGTAGAACTTGAAATGGAAGCGGAGGAAACATTCAGAGCAGGAAGCAGGTGTCCTCAGGTAGAACGGGTCAGTGAAAGGTGGAGGAGCTGCTTCCTTCCTGTTTCAGCTGCTTCCTTCCTGTTTCAGGTGTTTGGGTTTTGCTGCTGAATGAACAGTCTGATCTGAAGCTTCTTCTCGTCTCTGGGTTAGTTTTTAGAAGAATCTCCTTTCAGCAACGAACACGTCCGATGACGTAGATACAGATCCAGAAAACGAGTCAGTGTTTTACTGAGAGTTTTTTGTTTTCTTTGTATTGTTCTGTTTTTATTTCTCTTTGTTTATATCCTGCTTCCTCCTGCGTCGCACCTCGATCAGCTGGTGGCGACTTAAAGGAGCTTTAGAAATAAAGCCTGACATGAGTTTATGGGGATTAATCCTGCTTCTAAACTCAAACTGACTCCACACAAACACACAAACTGGTCCAGAACCGGACTGAACCGGTTTGACCCGGGTCAGCTGCTGAGGACCTCGGACCGAACCGAACCGACTAGGCTAGGATAGCGTTAGCCTGTTAGCATGCTAGTAGCAACAAACCCAGAGAGAATTAAACCCAAAAAGAATAAAGTTTTTTACCGGAACCCGGAGGACGACCTTCTCCTGGGACCGGTCCAAAAGAACATCCATTCAGGACATTTAGAGACATTTAAAACAGTCCGCTTCTTCTTCTACGCATCAAACTGTTGATGTCTGCAGATTCAAACCAGGAACCTGACCTCTAACCCGGAAACAGTCACGTCTGACCCGGAAACGCAGAGCCACGTGACCAGGGGCGCCGGGAAAATACACTTTATTAATAAATACAACACAATCCAATTCAGTTCATCTAATGCGCATCTTGTCAAAAGATTCAACAGACAGACTGATGTGACCTTCTGTAAATACTGAAACTGTGGAAAAAACTTTAAGCTGTTTGGGAGGGATCTGTTGTTCATGCTCTTTGACTTTAACCGAACTAAGGCAATCATTTTTTCATTTTATTTCAGTTATCCACCAGGGGGCGACAAACATTTGAGAATATCTTATTACACAAAAACACGACTTAGTGAACCAACATTTGTGGATATGATATTTGTCTAAATGTATAATCACATTAATGATATACAATAGTTTATTTTTGTAGAGTGATAGTCAATGAAGCCAAACAATATGTGTTCAAAGCAAAAGGAAAAATGTGTTTCAACACATAGAAATCAAGTTGCAGAAAAGGACAAGAGCAGAATAAATGAAAAAGATCTTCAGGGAGAGCAGTTTACATCAGACCTGTTCAGAATACAACCCTTCGATGGATAAATCCAATTATTTCTTCTTATTATTTATTGTATAGATAGCAGGTACGTTCCAAATCCTTTTCCAGTCCAGGTTATTAATGAAGTTGGTCTAATTAGGTTCCACATATGGAGTTGATATGACTTCTTTCTGAAATAACGAGCAGATAACGGTTATACAACCTAATGAGGAGATTGTGATTAAAACCACAGCTGAATTATTTATTCAAAACTGTGGAGTGAATCAGATGAGAGAATGAATGAATGAAAAGACAGAAACAATAAAGAGACGTGAAACAAAAGAAGTAGCTTTTAATGATATTTATTTATTTATGAAATCGTTTAATAAAAAACTTTAAACATATACTTCATGTTTTACAGAGTACATTTTGAAAAGCTTAAATTCATGTCTGTAGAATAACTTATTAGTTTATGTACATGGCTAAAGAGAGGAGACGTTGATATAGTTTAAAACATTAATTCATTCTTGACTGTGATTAAATATTAAAGAAACAAACTGATCAGAAATGAGTCACTGCTGGATGAAGAGCTTCAGGATCAATAAATAAATGTTCAGCAGCTTGTGGCTGTCGCTCCTTAAATGTGACTTCCACCCATCACAGTAGTTTCCTTCAGTGATCAGTTCATGAAAGCTCCAGAGGGGGCGCTGTTCTCTCAGCTCAAAGTGCTTCATGTTCAAAGACAGTTTCTCCCGAGTCCATGAGGACGTCCTCCTGTCTCTCAGTACGTCTTCAGTCTGAATACCTTGCTGAGCCTGGAGGTGGCGCTAGAGTAGAGGAGGAAGGAACCCTGCTCCGTGCTGAAGTGTTCCCAGTCTCTGCAGCCAAACGTCGGCAAACTGTGGACGGGAACGAAGCCCTCGTATCCCTGCCACCTGGAGGCAGAGACGCCACATGACAGCACCATCAACCAACCATCCATCAACCAACCATCAATCAACCAACCATCCATCCATCAACAACCATCCATCAACAACCATCCATCCATCAACAACCATCCATCCATCAACAACCATCCATCAACAACCAACCATCCATCAACAACCATCAACAACCATCAACCAACCAACAACCAACCATCCATCAACCAACCATCCATCCATCAACAACCATCCATCAACAACCATCAACCAACCAACAACCAACCATCCATCAACCAACCATCCATCCATCAACAACCATCCATCAACAACCAACAACCAACCAACAACCAACCATCAACAACCAACCATCCATCAACAACCAACCATCCATCAACAACCATCCATCAACAACCATCCATCAACCAACCATCCATCTATCAACAACCATCCATCAACAACCAACCAACAACCAACCATCAACAACCAACCATCCATCAACAACCAACCATCCATCAACAACCAACAACCAACAACCAACCAACAACCAACCATCAACAACCAACCATCCATCAACAACCAACAACCAACCAACAACCAACCATCCAACAACCAACCAACCATCCATCAACAACCAACCACCAACCATCAACCAACCAACAACCAACCAACCATCCATCAACAACCAACCACCAACCATCAACCAACCAACAACCAACCAACCATCCATCAACAACCAACCATCCAACAACCAACCATCAACCAACCAACCATCAACCAACCAACCATCCAACAACCAACCAACCATCCATCAACAACCAACCATCAACCAACCAACAACCAACCAACCATCCAACAACCAACCATCAACCAACCAACCATCAACCAACCAACCAACAACCAACCAATCATCCATCAACCAACCAACAACCAACCATCCATCAACAACCAACCAACCAACAACCATCCATCAACAACCAACCAACCAACAACCAACCATCAACCAACCATCCATCAACCAACCAACCATCCATCAACAACCAACCATCCATCAACCATCCATCAACAACCAACCAACTATTCATCAACAACCAACCATCCATCAACAACCAACCAACCAGCAACCATCCATCAACAACCATCAACCATCCATCAATAACCATCAACCATCCATCAACCAACCATCAACAACCATCAACCATCCATCAACAACCATCAACCATCTATCAACAGCCATCAACAACCAACCAACCATCCATCAACCAACCAACCAACAACCAACCAACAACCATCAACCAACCATCCATCAACAACCATCAACAACCAACCAACCATCTATCAACAACCAACAACAACCAACCAACAACCAACCACCCATCAACAACCAACCAACCAACCAACAACCATCCATCAACAACCAACAACCATCCATCAACAACCATCAACCATCCATCAACAACCATCAACCATCCATCAACAACCATCAACCATCCATCAACAACCAACCAACCATCCATCAACAACCATCCATCAACAACCATCAACCAACCAACCAACCAACCAACCAACAACCAACCAACCAACCAACAACCAACCATCCACCAACAACCATCAACCAACCATCCACCAACAACCATCAACCAACCATCAACCAACCATCAACCATCCATCAACAACCATCATCAACCATCAACATCCATCAACAACCAACAACCATCAACCAACCTGTAGACGATGCTGTTCAGAGAGTACGAGTTGCCATCATGAGAATTGGCCACGACCAGAAACTTCTCATCTCCGATGGTGAAGAACTCCCAGTCCACAGCACTGCAACACAATGACAACAAAAACATCACATTTAGGACGTCCCATCAGCTCAGGTGTGTGGGTGCTACCTGTGGGTCCGGGGTGGGGGTGGGTCAGGTGTAGGGGGGCTACTTGTGGGTGAGGTGGGGGGGTGGGTCAGGTGTAGGGGTGGGTCAGGTGTCGGGGTGGGTGAGGTGTGTGGGTGCCACCTGTGGGTCAGGTGGGGGGGTCAGGTGTTGGGGGGCTACCTGTGGGTCCGGGGTGGGGGTGGGTCAGGTGTGTGGGTGCCACCTGTGGGTGAGGTGGGGGGTCAGGTGTAGGGGTGGGTCAGGTGTAGGGGTGGGTGCTACCTGTGGGTCAGGATGTCCTGGAAGCGGATGAAGGTCTGGGTGAGGGGGTTGAGCTCGTACACGGTGGAGTTGAGGCTGTAGAGACTCGGCCCATGGCTGGAGATGCTCTGACTGTTGGCCACGGCCAGAAAGAACCTGCCGTCGATCTGGAACGTCTCCCAGTCCGTGGCCCCCACCGTCTGGAAGGGGACACACATCTTTGAGGGGACACATCCAACTCTGTGTCCTGTCTGTTGTCCTTCTGCCTCGTCTTAGCTCAAGTATTCACTTTACACATCCCACTTTAAGTTAGTCGTAGTTAGCACGCTAGCTGTTAGCCTCTGTGGCTGATGTCCTCAGTGGAAATAAGAAGCGAAACCAGCTGGTCAGTACAATATTGAAAGGAAGGAAAGAAGGAGGGAAGGAAAGTCTCTCACACGTTAAGTTCTTCTTTACTTTAGACATGATCTGGAGGGAGGGGGAGGGTTCAGAAACCATAAATATTTTTTGGATTTGGGTCCTCACAAGTAGAGAAAGCAGAAAAATGAAATGTAATGATGAATGAGTGATGATGAAGTGATGAAATGCTTCCAGCTGTTGTTGTTGTTGTCTGATCTGAGCCATGTGTTGAAGCCTTTAAAGTTTAATGCGTCCTCAGAAGTTAAATTAAAGCTTCAGATATTCACATGTTTCTGTGGTTGGAAATGTGGAAACCCCCTCACCCCCTCACCCCCTCACCCGCTCATTACTGTGCTTCCTGACGTTATGAACCTGCTTTCATGTTGTCATATTAATGTTTTATACTCTGATTTATGAGCGAGTCTGCAGTTCGGTTCAGACCTCATATAAATAACCCTCCCCCTCTGTATCCAGAGTCCAGAGTCTTTGTGCTGCTCCCTGTCAGACTGGAACCTTTTTTCCCGATTGTCCTCCCTGATCAGTGGTTTTCTGTTCAGTCCCTTGAGTTCCCTTCACATTGTCCATGGTGTGAAATGTTCTTCCTTCCACTATTAAACACAGCCCTGAGTTCTACTGCTGCTTTTCTTCCAAACGTTTCTCCATCAACCAGGATTTATTTCTTCCTGGTAGAACATGGTTCTCCACCATCCTTCCAGTCTGGAATAAAGGTCTTAAGACAGTTTCAGTAGTTTCTAGATGTTTGATTTGACCCTTCTCCACCAGACTAACATCTCCTCCTCCAGACTAACATCTTCTCCTCCAGACTAACATCTCCTCCTCCAGACTAACATCTTCTCCTCCAGACTAACATCTTCTCCTCCACCAGACTAACATCTCCTCCACCAGACTAACATCTCCACCAGACTAACATCTCCTCCACCAGACTAACATCTCCTCCTCCACCAGACTAACATCTCCTCCACCACCAGACTAACATCTCCTCCACCAGACTAACATCTCCTCCTATCTCAGGACTAACACAGAGTCAAACAACCATTTGCACTCAGACCTAGGGTCATAATTACTATTATTATTATCATTCTCATTATCATTACCGGGATGCTCTGAAAGGTCTGGAAGCGTCCGTCCATCCAGACGTAGACGGTGGAGCTGACCGCTGTGGTCCGGCCATCGAAGGTGTTGGCCACCACCAGGAAGTGGAACGGTCCCACGCTGAAGAACTCCCAGTCATACGCTCCAGATGTGGACAGAGTCTGGTTCACCTCAAACAGCTGTGGAGGGGGGGAAGTAGATGTGAAACCATGTGGACAGTCCAACGTCTCGTCCCCTGACTGGACGGCGTTACCTTTGTCTCTGGGTTCCACCTGTAGATCACACTGTGGATGTTGTGGGCGGAGTCTCGGGCTGAGGACACACAGACAGACTGTCAATCCCAACATGGTGGTGCTCAACTAATTAGCTTCACTGCATTTCATGTTTACGTCCTGGTCACCTCGTCTGTGATTGGCCACCACCAGGAAGCTGTGGTTGTGGATGTGGAAGGCCTCCCAGTCCAGAGCGGCGTGAGTCTCCAGTGTCTGATGTCGGAGGAAATGCCGCCGCCTCCCGTTCCACCTGTAGATGACTGACAGCTCAGACTCCGCCTCCTTGAAGTTTGCCACCACCAGGAAAATCTGAAAAAGTTTGAAAGGAGGCATCTTCTCGTCCAATCAGATTCAAACATGGAACCTAGACAGTGGTTCTGGCTAAGGAGGTCAGAGGTCCTGGTCCTGGTCCTGGTCCTGGGTCTGGGTCTGGTTCTGGTTCTGGTTCTGGTTCTGGGTCTGGTCTTAGCCGAGTTATGGTTCTGGTCTCATTCTGGTCCTGGTTACAGAGGTCAGAGGTCTTGGTCCTGGTCTGGTTCTGGTTCTGGTTCTGGTTCTAGTTCTGGGTCTGGGTCTGGGTCTGGTCTCAGCCGAGTTATGGTTCTGGTCTCACTCTGGTCCTGGTTACAGAGGTCAGAGGTCCTGGTCTCAGTCTGGTTCTGCTACTGGTACTGGTTTCTGACCTGGTCTTGGATGGTGAAGTGCTTCCAGGACCGGGCCTCCTGGGTGCTGATGTTCTGGTGGAGCTGGAAGGATCCATCGGTCCACCTGTAGATACCTGATCCAGGTCTCGAGTCGCTGCAGGAGGAGGAGAGGGGACAGGGGTCAGAGACGGTTCAGGTTTTTTCGTTCCTCCCTTCCTGGTTCTGGTTCTGGCTCTGGTTCTGGCTCTGGTACCTGTTGGCTGCAGCCATGAACAGACCCTCAGATGGGATGGAGAAGACCTCCACGTCAAAGGTCTGTGAGCGGGTGTCCAGGTCCTGGTAGTCCTCCAGGTAGTCCAGACGCTCCTTCCCTGTCCACACAGTCTCATCAGAACCTACAGCAACATAGTTGTGTCTCTGCTGCAGGTCAGAGGACAGTTTCTACTTCCTACTGGATCATAAACTCTACATTAGAGGCTATTGATCCAAGGACCTGTCAGTATTTAGAGCAGATGAACACATGAATGGTGGAGTTAATGGGTTCATCCTGGTCTGAATGGGTGAACGGGTCTTTGCTCCCTAACATCTGTCCACACTTGGATTCATTAAACATCTTCAGGATGAGACAAGAGACAAGAGACAGAACAAAGACCCAGAGAGTCTGGTTCTCTGTGGACCAGGTTTATGTCAGGCCCTCTGTGGTACCAGGACCAGGGTTCAGATCATTTATGGTTAATTATTACTTTACTAATCACAGACATGGATTAAGATCATAACAGAGACACATAAGACATTATGACAGATTACAGAGGTCCACATCAAACCGGTCCCTGGTAGAACAGGGCTCTGTCTGGACTCACTCTGCAGCACTGGGCTCCATCCCGTCCCATCACAGATGAACAGACCTTTCCTCTGGGCGTCGAACCACAGCTGACCCAGTTCTGGTCCAGAACACCGAGGGCGGGTTCCCAGAGTCACTCGGGCCTCGGCCTCTAAACCGGAGACAGACACTCATCAGTCTAGAATAGCTTGGCATAGCTTAGCATAGCTTAGCATAGACTAGCAACAGCTCATAAATATATACATTCATACATGTATATGTATGTACATAAACACTCAGAGGGTAAAATAAGTATCGAACACGTCACAGTGTTTCATAGTGAACATGTTTCTAAAGGTGATATCGACATGAACTTTTCACCAGGTGTTGGTACCAGCCCCAGTGATCCACACAGAGAAAGAACCCAGGCCGTTCTAGCAGCTTTATTCTCTTCCCCTGAAGCCAGTGAGAGTTTCCTTGGCTCTGTGTTTGGGATCAGTGTCTTTCTGAATGTCTGTCCTCATTTCATCTTCTTCATTCTGGTCGATGGCAGCAGATTTTTATCAAGAACGTCTCGGTTCATTTTCCCATTCATCCTCCCTTCAGTTATATGAAGTTTGCCAGTAGCATAAGCAGAAAAACATCCCCACACCGTGATGTTCCACCTCCAGACTTCACTGTCGTATGGTGTTTCTGGGCTGATGTGCATTGTGTCCTCCAGACATGGTATGTGTTGTGGCATCCAAAGAGTTCCACTGTGTTCTCCCAGTATTTTACAGGCTTGTCCAAACGTTGTGCAGCAAACAGCCTGGTTTTCCTTCATAAACAGAGTCGTGGTGGTGAGCGTGCGTACAGGCCGCGGCTGCTGAGTTCATTGCTTATTGTTTTCTTTGAAACTATTGTACCTGCTAATTCCAGGTTTTTCTCAAGCTCTCCACTCATGGTCCTTGGCTCTTGGACAACTCTTCTGATAATTGTTTTCACTCCTCTGTCAGAAATCTTGTGAGGAGCACCTGGTCTCGGCCGGTTTATGGTCGACTGATGTGTCGTGGTGAAGAGAGAGCTAAGCAGAAAGGCGAAGCTCCCAATTTACCAGTCGATCTATGTTCTAACCCTCACCTATGGTCATCAGCTTTGGGTGACGACCGAAAGAACAAGATCACAGATACAAGCGGAGATAGGGTTGGAGCTCAGACACTTGGGAGGAGCTCAGAGTAGAACTGCTGCTCCTCCTCATTGAGAGGAGTCAGTTGAGGTGGTTCGAGCATCTGGCGAGGACGCCTCCCTTTAGAGGTGTTCTGAGCATGTCCCACCAGTAGGAGGCCTCAGGGTCGCCCCAGGACAACAACATCTCCTGTCTGGACCTCCCTTCTGAAGCTGCTGCCCCTGCGACCCAGACCCGGATAAGTGGACGAAAACAAGACGAGATGTTCCTTGTGTGACACCTTGGTAATGACGCACCTTTTGGACTGAACCAGCTGATATTCATTGCACTGACAAAGGGCAGGATGGCTTTCTGATCGCTGATAGATTCCAGCTGGTGACCTTTAATTTTTGGCTACTTACTCTATTTCTTAGCAACCTAAAGCTAATATGCCCCATAAAAAAGCTAATGCTATCCATCGCCAGGCTAATGCTAATGGTTGAGCTAACACAAATCAAACAACTTAAGGTACTAAGATGAGATAATCCTTTAATGTGTCCCACATTCAGAGGAGAAGAAAGAGAAAACTCAGATGTGCTACCTGACTCACAACAACTCAAACACACCTGTACGAGTCGGCACCTGTCTGACCTCCCAGTGTTGTCATGGAAACCCACATCAAACAATTAAGCTGCAGGTAGCTGTTGAGGCCTGTCATTCAGTCTGGAGCTCAGGTTACTGAACCTCTGATACCATCACAGCTCCACGCTCAAAGCCCAAACACAGCCAGCAGCCTCGTGCACACTTCACCCAGACGCTAACACAGACCCTGTCCTAGACGCTAACACAGACCTTCACCCAGACACTAACACAGACCCTGTCCCAGACGCTAACACAGACCCTAACCCTACGCTAACACAGACCCTGTCCTAGATGCTAACACAGACCCTGTCCTAGACGCTAACACAGACCTCTACCCAGACACTAACACAGACCTCTACCCAGACACTAACACAGACCCTGTCCCAGACGCTAACACAGACCCTGTCCCAGACGCTAACACAGACCCTGTCCCAGACGCTAACACAGACCTCTACCCAGACACTAACACAGACCTCTACCCAGATGCTAACACAGACCCTGTCCCAGATGCTAACACAGACGCTAACACAGACCCTGTCCCAGACGCTAACACAGACGCTAACACAGACCCTGTCCCAGACGCTAACACAGACGCTAACACAGACACTGTCCCAGACGCTAACACAGACCCTGTCCCAGACGCTAACCCTAACCCTAACCCTACGCTAACACAGACCCTGTCCCAGACGCTAACACAGACCACTGCTCAGATGCTAACCCTAACCCTATGCTAACACAGACCTCTACCCAGATGCTAACACAGACGTTAACGTTATAGCTGACGTTCATACAGAAGAATACAGAAGTTGTATCAGGAATGAAAAGGATTTTGTCTCACAATGTCCTCGTTGACTCAATCCTGCAGGACATTTATTGAAAACACTGCAGGACCAAGAAGATCCTTGGATGAAGAGTTTCTACCTCCATCAATCTGAGAGCAGCTGAGACCAGGACATTCCCCTGGTGGATCATTAAAGTCTGGGTCCTCCTCACCATAGGGGTAGACTGGTCCCTGGAGGTCCAGCTGGAGCGGGGTGGACTTCAGAACCTGAGGGACGGAGAGCTCAGCCAGACCCGGGTTGGAGGTGGGACACAGTCTGGATGTAGCATCTGAGCCTGGAAGCAGAACCAGCTGACGGAGTAGACCCTGGACACAGACAGACCAGCGTGAAACAGGTCCAGGTCCAGAAGGTTCTGGATCCATCTGGTCCTGATCACACACTCACAGTGAAACGGCCCCTCCACCGGCCCCGGCCCCCGATGTAGAACCTGGACCCTCTAGTGCTCAGAGTGCTGGGAAATGACTGGACCTGTTTACTGGGAGACAGGAAACCAAGGTAATGACTCAGGAAGACCTCTGGACTAGGAACCATCAGGGGACGGCTCAAACCGGACCAAGCAGGACTGAACCAGGCGAGACCTCGCCGAGCAGCAAGACAAGAACCTGAACTGGTCCAAATAGTTTGATCTGGTCTGAACTGGTCTGAAAGTGACTCACATCTCCAGAGGGAGCCCACAGTCCACGGTCAGCGTGGCGTAGGGGCCGCTGACGGCCAGCACCACGGTGTGCCAGTGGTTATCATCCAGGCAGACATCTTTGAAAGTCAGCCGACTCCTCCCACCAACGCCAGGGGGCGTGGTCAAGAAGTGAAGGCGGCTCTCGGAGACACGTAACCCCAGCAACAGTGACTCAGATCCCTCCTCCACCACAGAGAAGATGTACTCATTGGTCTGGAAACAGAAAGAACAGGTTAGGACTGGACCAGACTGGACCACATTGGACCATATTGGACCAGGCTGGACCAGGCTGGACCAGACTGGACCAGACTGGACCAGGCTGGACCAGGCTGGACCACATTGGACCAGACTGGACCACATTGGACCAGGCTGGACCACATTGGACCAGACTGGACCAGACTGGACCAGGCTGGACCAGGCTGGACCAGGCTGGACCAGACTGGACCAGGATCGGTTCCATTCCGCTGACTCACCTTCTGTTTCAGTCTCTGCAGCTTCACTGTGGCGATAACTGAGAACTCCGCGGGGAAGAAGTCACAGTTGGTGAAGATTTGGGAGGCAGGGAAACTCAGTCCTGTTGCCATGGCACCGGCCAATCGGAGCCCCCGGGACCCTTTGGACTGAACCATCTGCACCTGGTTGAACCAATCGAGCGTTGGGTTATTAGTCCAACTGTGGCCTTGGCCCATTCACCTTCAGCCAGGGTCCTACCTGAGTGGGCGGGGCTTGTCCGGGGAGTGGGTGGGGCAGGGCTCTGGACAGCAGGTCTAGAGGAAGTAGATCTGTGGAGGAAATTTCTCAGATGTAAACGATCTGTCCTCTCATCAGTTTATTTTATCAGCACTTCCTCAAGCTGTGGCTCCATCCGTCTAAAAATAAACGCAGGAGGCGGCCATCTTTGTTTTGGTCACAGGTTGGAAAACATTTAGTAGACGAATGATCCAGGACCCATCCTCCTCCAGGTCCTCCTCCTTCTCCATATCCTCCTCCTCCTCCAGGTCCTCCTCCTGGTCCTCCTCCTCCTCCAGGTCCTCTGGTGTAGCTCCTAGCTGAGCCTAAAGGAGTCTGGTCTGAGCAGTGACTCCAGGACAGGAGCTGTGATGTTAGTGAGGAGGTGTCAGGGAGGAGGAGTCAGTGAGGAGGAGTCAGGGAGGAGGTGTCAGTGAGGAGGAGTCAGGGAGGAGGTGCAGGGAGGAGGTGTCAGTGAGGAGGAGTCAGGGAGGAGGTGTCAGTGAGGAGGAGTCAGGGAGGAGGTGCAGGGAGGAGCTGGGCTTGAGCCTGTTGCTACGTATGAGGCATCATGTCATTGATCCATAGAACGAGTCACATCCACAGACTGAATCCTAGAATCTGATCTATGAGACTGAAGAGAAATAAATAGTAGATCTACTTTAAAACCATTGTTGCTCTTCATCCATGTGCTATTAACCAGGTAAAATGATTCCTGCTCCAGGAGAATATCTCTCCTCCTCTTCTTTCCACCATGTTCTCCTCTCTAAGCCTCTTAAAGTTCTCCTCCCTGCTCTCAGCACATCTCACTGCAGAACCTTCTTTAGGAACCTTTCCTCTCTGCCTCCATCTACTCTTCTAATCTTGCACTAAGAACTTTTAGGAATACGGGCCCAGGTGCTTAGTAGCAGGCTAATGCTAACACACATCAGAGAGCTAATATCTTTTATCCAGATGCTAATGCTAATAATATCCCTTAGTTTCATTTGTTTTGCAGCTAGAAGAAAAAACTAGCTACCAGCTACCAGCTACTAGCTACCAGCTACTAGCTACCACCTACTAGCTACCAGTTACTAGCTACTAGCTACCAGCTAGCAGTTACTAGCTACTAGCTACCAGCTACTAGCTACCAGCTACTAGCTACCAGCTACCAGTTACTAGCTACTAGCTACCAGCTACCAGCTACCAGCTACTAGCTACCAGCTACTAGCTACCAGTTACTAGCTACTAGCTACCAGCTACCAGCTACCAGCTACCAGCTACTAGCTACCAGCTACCAGTTACTGGCTACTAGCTACCAGCTACCAGCTCCTAGCTACCAGTTACTAGCTACTAGCTACCAGCTAGCAGCTACCAGCTAGCAGACGTGTGTATTAGCAGATCAGGGGTGAACGAGGACAGACCGGATAGTTTGTGGTTTCCTTGTAACTGTGTCTCTGAACAAAACAGAACTCTTCAAAGTTCACCCACATCCTCAGATGTTGCTGAGCCTATTCTTGCCTTTCACAGCGAGGGACCCAGACAGATGAAAGGCCATGAACGCTGTCCTGATTGTTTAAAGGAGACACAATCACAGGATGGACGGCACATTTGATAACACGTCTGCTACCAGCACGACCTGGGACTGGGACATCTGGGGGTCAAGTCCTTTCACTGTAGCTTCAGACCAGGAAGAGAAAAGACATCAGGTTAAATATAACATCAGATTTTAGCAGGAATTCCCCTTTAAGCTCCTCAGAGGAGGATCAATGGAGGATGAATGGATTATGAATGGAGGATGAATGGAGGGAGGGGACGACGCGTAGAGAAACAGATCTCACATTTCAAAGACTCAAAAACATGGAGACAAAGAAAGACACGAAACATTAACATTGACGTCCAGGTGTAAACACAACCACGTTCAGACGAAGTGGACAAGAGACACACTGGAGACTTTCCAGCTCAGGTAGAGCCCGGAGGGAGTGGGCGGGGCATCGTGTCTATGGAGGGAGTGTGGGCGGGGCATCGTGACTATGGAGGGAGTGTGGGCGGGGCATCGTGACTATGAGGGGAGTGGAGATATGGTGTCCATATTTATAAACTACTACAGTAGTATTACAGTAGTATATAAACATGGACACTGGGCCACGCCCCCCCTCCCCCCCCCCCCCAAATAACGAACTAAAATTAAACTTATCTAAAGACTTTTTCATCAACATTATATTAACGACCTAAAATGACACAAACTGTCCTCGAAAATAAATTATTAGACACATATTTAGTGTGGTTGGTCCAAGCCCCGCCCCTAATCCCGCCCCCTAACATGGAGGGGGTGGAGCTTACAACCTATACTGCGGCCAGACACCAGGGGGCGCTCTACTAGCTTTGGTTCGAAATGTATTTACAGTCTATGGGAGGAAACATTTGTGAGGCTCATGACCAGTAACTTTTATTTGTTGTGATACTCTGGGTGGGCGGGGCTAACCTGCATTGATGATGACGTCACACAGATAACAGGTTGTAATGACCTGACAAACTAGTACTACTACTGCTAATGCTAATAATGCTAATAATGATAATAATGATAATAATGCTAATAATGATAATAATGATAACAGCTGACGAGTCTCCTCCTCTGTTTTGATATTAAATATTATATTGATATAAATATTCTATATTATAAAAAGCAGCTTTCATCACAGATATTTAAAATATATATATATATATATTGTAAAAAGCATCACAGACGTCTAAAGGAGTTTTGTCTATGATCAGGGCACAAGTAATTGTAACATCTCGTCCTGTGTCTTAATGAATTTGTAACTTGTTGTCATTGTTGTGTAAATGTTGTTGTGTACCTGGTTTCCTACCTGTACAGGGCCTCCAGCTCTGGACTGGGACCGTGAGCAGCAGCCAGGTCCAGGTCCAGGTCCAGGTCCAGGTCCAGGTCCAGGTCCAGGTCCAGGTCCAGGTCAGGGAGCAGCACGGCATCATCACGCCTCGTACCGTGGACACGTTGGATTCACCAACACTGACATCCGACTCCTTCCTCTTATTATAATTATTATTATTATTATTGTTTAAGTTATTAACAGGTCAGATATCACCAGACCTGGTCAGACGTCTTCTAGGAATCTGACTTTGTGGACAAACTTCAGGACAAGCCTCTGTCCTCAGAGACCGGAGACCAGGATGTCCTCAGAGACCAGGATGTCCTCAGAGACCGGAGACAGGATGTCCCCAGAGACCAGGATGTCCTCAGAGACCAGAGACAGGATGTCCCCAGAGACCAGGATGTCCTCAGAGACCAGGATGTCCTCAGAGACCGGAGACCAGGATGTCCTCAGAGACCAGAGACAGGATGTCCTCAGAGACCAGGATGTCCTCAGAGACCAGAGACAGGATGTCCCCAGAGACCAGGATGTCCTCAGAGACCAGAGACAGGATGTCCCCAGAGACCAGGATGTCCTCAGAGACCGGAGACAACAGTGTGAGCTGGTTCAGGTTCAGGTGAGTCTGAGAGTTTATCTGCAGGTGAGCTGGGCTTGCTCGCCCCACAGGTAACTATAAAAGACTGGGAGGAGCTAGAGAGAGAGAGAGGGAGAGAGAGAGAGGGAGAGAGAGAGAGAGAGAGAGGGAGAGAGAGAGAGAGAGAGAGAGAGGGAGGGAGGGGTGGGAGTAAGGGAGGGAGGGAGAGGGAGGGGTGGGGGTAAGGGAGGGAGGGAGAGGGAGGGGTGGGGGTAAGGGAGGGAGGGAGAGGGAGGGGTGGGGGTAAGGGTAAGGGAGGGAGGTGGGGGAGGCGTTTATCAAGTGCTGTCCTCAGACCAGATCATTCATTCATGTTCTAATTGAAGCTGATTCACAAGTGATTGACATGAATGAGTTAGTTTCTCTGTCAGCACGTGTCCACCAGGGGGCGCTCTGACAGGACGTTACTGCAGCCAGACACCAGGGGGCGCTCTGACAGGACGTTACTGCAGCCAGACACCAGGGGGCGCTCTGACAGGACGTTACTGCAGCCAGACACCAGGGGGCGCTCTGACAGGACGTTACTGCAGCCAGACACCAGGGGGCGCTCTGACAGGACGTTACTGCAGCCAGACACCAGGGGGCGCTCTACTCGCTCTGGATCCATATTTATTTACAATCTATGGGAGGAAATGTTTTTATTTCTAAAGCTGAAAGATCCTCACACACACAACACACACACAACACACTCTACACACACAACACACACACACATCACACACAACACACACATCACACACATCACACACACAACACACTCTACACACACAACACACACACACAACACACACACAACACACTCTACACACACATCACACACAACACACACATCACACACATCACACACAACACACACACAACACACTCTACACACACAACACACACACACATCACACACATCACACACAACACACACACAACACACTCTACACACACAACACACACACACATCACACACAACACACTCAACACACACACACAACACACTCAACACACTCAACACACTCAACACACACATCACACACACAACACACTCAACACACACATCACACACAACACACACACAACACACTCTACACACACACACAACACACACATCACACACAACACACACACAACACACTCTACACACACAACACACACACACATCACACACATCACACACAACACACACTCAACACACACTCAACAGTGTGAGGGGGCGGGGAGGGGGGGCGAGGGGGCGGGGCTAAGTGGAGGTTAAATGATGATGATTGGGGTGAATTTGAGAGAAGAAGACTTGAAAGAGATGAACAGGCCCCTGATCTCAGGTCTGAATCCGTCTCTGAGGAATTCCCCAGGTGAGACCGAGCTCCGCCCCCTCACCTGAGGCTAAACACGCCACAGATCAAAACCACTTCTGAGGACACGGTTCAGACTACACAGAGACCAGGACCAGAGACCAGAGACCAGAGATCAGGACCAGGACCAGGACCAGGACCAGAGACCAGGACCAGAGACCAGGACCAGAGACCAGGACCAGAACCAGAACCAGGACCAGGACCAGAGACCAGAGACCAGAGATCAGGACCAGGACCAGGACCAGGACCAGAGACCAGGACCAGGACCAGGACCAGGACCAAGACCAGAGACCAGGACCAGGACCAGAGACCAGGACCAGAGACCAGGACCAGGACCAGGACCAGAGACCAGGACCAGAGACCAGAGACCAGGACCAGGACCAGGACCAGGACCAGGACCAGGACCAGAGACCAGAGACCAGGACCAGGACCAGGACCAGGACCAGGACCAGAGACCAGGACCAGAGACCAGGACCAGGACCAAGACCAGGAGCAGGACCAGAGACCAGGACCAGAGACCAGGACCAGGACCAGGACCAAGACCAGAGATCAGGACCAAGACCAGAGACCAGGACCAGAGACCAGACCAGGACCAAGACCAGAGACCAGGACCAGAGACCAGAAGACAGACCAGAGACCAGGAGGACCGAGACCAAGACCAGGACCAGGACCAGGAAGGACCAGGACCGGAGAGGACCAGAGACCAGGACCAGGACCAGGACCAGGACCAGAGACCAGAGCCCAGGACCAGGACCAGGACCAGGACCAGGACCAGGACCAGGACCAGGACCAGGACCAGGACCAGGACGTCCTCCAGTCCTCATAGTTTCTAAAGATGCTGCTCTGAGACATGAAAGCAGCTCTGAAGAGGAGAGAGGAGGAGAGGAGGAGGGAGGAAGAGGAGGAGGGAGGAGGAGGAGGAGGAAGAGGAAGGAGGGAGGAGGAGGAGGAGAAGGAAGAGGAGGAGGAAGGAGGAGGAGAGAAGGAGGAGAAGAGGAGGAGGAGGAGAGGAGGGAGGAGGAGGAGAAACAGAATGAAGAACTGTTTCCTGAACTCTCACAATAACATTAATCTACATGATGTTATTGTGTCTGTTACTTTTACCATAAAACACATTTTATTTGATATTTCTTGTGTATTTTCAGTATTTGTTTAGTTTTAGTATTTTAACTGTAGCTTGTAAATAAATAATATCTTTGCATTATTTGGTTTATACTGTTTTTGAAACTCTCCAATGTCGTAGTACAAATACAATAAAGGGAATTCTACTCTACTCTACTCTACTCTACTCTACTCTACTCTATTCTACTCTACTCTACTCTACTCTACTCTACTCTACTCTACTCTACTCTACTCTACTCTACTCTACTCTACTCTATTCTATTCTACTCTATTCTACTCTACTCTACTCTACTTTACCATAACACATTTATTTCTATTTCTACTCTTATTTTATATTACTCTTTATAATATATCTTTCTATTGTACTTTTACTCTCCAATTCTAGTCAATCATATTCTACTACTCTACTCTATTCTACTCTACTCTACTCTACTCTACTCTATTCTATTCTACTCTACTCTACTCTACTCTACTCTACTCTACTCTACTCTATTCTTTTCTATCCTAAGAGGAGGAAGATGAATGAGAATCTGGACGCGACTGTTTTCATTCTGTGTTTTTAATGAAGAACATTTGAAATCAAACAAAAAAAACTCCTGGTGAATAAAAACCTGCGTCTGAGCTCAGAACAGATAAAGTGCTTCAAGTCCTTCACCGCGGCAACACGCGGCAACACGCGGCAACAAGATGGAGGCTGAGACGAGATTAAAAGAACTTTAAGAAATAATTTAAAGACAAGTGGAGACGGATAAAAAGAGTTCGTTAGACGCCACGTTGGACGTCTGCTGCCGTCAGACTGATGACGTCATGATGACATGGCCCCGCCCACTCTCAGTCCATGCCTGTTCATTGGGCGCAGCGTGATGACATCATCACCTCTACAGTCCCAGAGACTTGCGTACGATCTTCTGGGCCAGTTTGTAGAACTGGTCTCGGTCCTCGCGCCACATCTTGGAGGCGTCCACGTTAGCGCCGCTCTCATCATTGGGCTCTGAGTCACAGAGGAGACACTGGTAGCAGCTAGCACAAGCTAACACATGCTAACACAAGCTAACACATGCTAACACAGAGACAGACTAGTGGTGTGAAAGTCTTCCTCCTTCCTGGTTTTATTTACATGTTTGTCTCATTTAAATGTCTCAGATCATGAAACTAATTTAAATATTATTTAAAGTCTATGATCCATTCGTTTACATGAAGGTTTTTATTAGTGACGGATCATCCAGACCCTCATGGTTCTGAGGGGAAGGGGTTCTCTCCTAGACCTGATCCCTGATGGTTTAGTTTAGTCCCTCCCGTCTTTACAGAGCTGTTGTAGTTCAGCCTCATCGGAGGGTTCTCCAGGTCATCGGAGTGTTCTCCAGGTCTTTGGAAGGTTCTCCAGGTCTTTGGAAGGTTCTCCAGCATCAACCTCCTGTTTAAGGTCGGGCCTCAGCATCTCAGGATCCAGGTCTGGATCCAGACCTGGATCCAGGTCTGGACTCTGACTAGAACCCTCCAGTCTTCATGTAGTTGGTCTCCATCCGTTCAGAAGTGGACTAGATGCTGGGTTCTGGATCATTGTCCAAGTTCTCTTCAGCTTGAGGATGCTCGTCTTAGGGAGAACCAGAACCCGTGGTTCCATTTATCACAGTCAGTCTTCCAGGTCCTGAAGACCAGCACCCTACGGGGACGAGGACCAGGTTTTCCTGCTGCTGTCACTGACTCCAGCTTTAGTCTGGTCAGTCCAGAGTCTTGGGGTTCCTCCAGGTGTTCTTGTAGCTCAGCAGTGGTTCTGGTCTTGGGGTCCATGTTAGTCCGGTCTCTTCCTGACCTCTGACCTCAGCTGAGCCCAGTGAGGCTCAGGTCTCGGGATGAGGGGGGTCATGTGGTCTCTCTTGGTCCATGTTTGCTCCATGTGTGGGTAATGGTTCTCACTGTGGTTCTCACTGTGGTTCTAGAGGTCCAGCTTATGAGGCCTCGCTGTGGAGGATCTCTCTAAGACTAGGACCTCAGGACCATGGAGGTCTGGATCTACCGTCCCTCAATAATAAAAATATTCATTTAAATTAATGAACCACAGACTTTGACTAATATTTACATTAGTTTCATGATCTGAGACATTGAAATGTGACAAACATGCAAAACACATATGAAACCAGGAAGGAGCAACACTTTCACACCACTGTACTTGCTAACATGCTAACTCACCTGCTAACATGCTAACTCACCTGCTAACATGCTAACTCACCTGCTAACATGCTAACCACAGACAACAGGATCTTCTCCACACTCTGGACCGGGCTCCATCTCTCGGCACTGCTCTCATAGCCCATAGGATCATCACCAGGAGCATGAAGGATGGAAATACAGACCCGGCCATCAGGGTAGACTGAGGAGGAGCAGGAGGAGGAGGAGGAGGAAGAGAGGAGAAGGAAGAGAAGGAAGAGGAGGAGGAGGAGGAGGAGGAGGAGGAGAGGAGGAGGGGGGAGGAGGAGAAGAGGGAGGAGGAGGAGAATTAGTTATATTCAGCTTTTCTTGGTTGTTTAGTCTGAGCTGATGATGATGATGATGATGATGATGATGGCGTCTTCTAGTCTGAGCATGCTCAGATTACCTGTAGTCACATGACCAACTTCTAGGACCAGAGAGACCTGGACCAGTGGTCACCATGCCGACCATGAGGGTTTACTATGATCACCTGCCTGCAGGTGGAGGGGCGGGGCCTATAGCAGGTGAGGGGCGGGGCCTGTAGCAGGTGGAGGGGCGGGGCCTATAGCAGGTGACGGGCGGGGCCTGTAGCAGGTGGAGGGGCGAGGCCTATAGCAGGTGAGGGGCGGGGCCTGTAGCAGGTGATGGGGCGGGGCCTGCAGCAGGTGGAGGGGCGAGGCCTATAGCAGGTGAGGGGCGGGGCCTATAGCAGGTGAGGGGCGGGGCCTGTAGCAGGTGAGGGGCGGGGCCTGCAGCAGGTGGAGGGGCGGGGCCTGCAGCAGGTGGAGGGGCGGGGCCTGTAGCAGGTGATGGGGCGGGGCCTGCAGCAGGTGGAGGGGCGAGGCCTATAGCAGGTGAGGGGCGGGGCCTATAGCAGGTGGAGGGGCGGGGCCTATAGCAGGTGGAGGGGCGGGGCCTATAGCAGGTGGAGGGGCGGGGCTGTGGACTTACTGTTGGGGTGGAACATGTCACAGGTGAACCTCATCTTGGGAGGACTGAGCGGATAATCCGAGGGGAAGCTGAGCACGGCTGGAAACACGCCTCCTTCAAAGCAGGTGTCCTGAGGACCCCTGCAACAGAACCACAGACGACATGAGGACAAGAACCTTCCAAGAGGTCCGGGTTCCTTTAGAACATCTTAGAGACAGTAGTTTTTCTGGTTCTTAAAGGAGAACCTGGAGTGGTTCCAGTGGTTCTAGAGTCTGGCAGGTTCTAGTACTTACTGAAAAGGTTCTAAAGGTTGTTTTATTCACTGAGGAGACTCTGGTTTCTGAAAGAGGTTCCAGAAGCTGTTAAGCTAGTAATATAAGGGTTCTCTAGAGGAACACTGAAGTGGTCTGTGGTTCTAGATTCTAGTTCTCTAATGTTCACAGCCTCTGTGAAGTTACATGAGGCGCTTCTGGAGCTGATAAACTTCCGGTTCTAGATCCGTCCGTTCTGATGTGGTGACTGATTATCAGAGCGGACCTTTGAATATCTGACGTGATGGATCTGATTGGATCAGCTCGGCCAATCAGATCCATGAGTTCCTGCCTGAGCGCCGGCTCCATTCAAACACAGTGAGATCTGTCCCAGATTGTCCTGACCTGAGGCGACCGGAGCTCAGGACAGGACGCGGGGACAGTCAGAGGACGTCTCTGGGGGGACAGTGAGAGGACGTCTCTGGGGAGGACGGCTGTAATGACGGGGTGTGGTCCCACTGATCTCAGGTATGTGGACTGAAGGAGCTGCAGCCTAAATTAAAGGGCAGACTGAAGCTGCTGTCACGCTACCACAACAACACCACAACAACAACAGGAGCTGCATCGGCTGACATCACGTAAACCACAGCGTCTCCAGCATTTCAACACATTCGCCTCATATTAGTTTGAATGTAGTGACTCAAAACGACACAGGATTTTCTGAACGTAGGCGAAGAGAAACCAACAAAACAGGGGGAACAGAAATGTTAAAATGAGCCAGTATTAAATATGTATCTCTGCTACATCCACCAGCGCCACCTAATGGGCTGCAAACAAATCAGTTCTGCATCTGTGGGCCGCGAAGGCTGCAATGCAGCTTCCCTCCACATGGTGGCAGTCAATGCATTTACATGCAGAGCTTAATCCAGCTACTGCTGGAGCTGTAACGATTCATCCACTGCATCAATGAATCGATTTATTTTCCTACGATCCAACTACATGGATCTGTGCTCGGCTGGTTGGCCTTAAGGACGACGTACATCGATCTAATATCGATTTAAAAATTAATCAGTCCATTGTACCAGAGACACACTGTGACCTGAGCAACAAGATGGAGACTGGATGGAGCGTCGGATACTTTAAGGCAGCGTCGGTCGCCTCCGTCACGTGATAAACAGAACAGCGCGTAGCGAGAACGTCAGCGCTGTTCTCCTCCTCCCCACCAGGGGGCGATACGTGTCTTTTCAGCGGGTTAACACCACGTTAATACGGCCCGATTTCCCGTTGACCTATCATGTGATATAATAAACTAGAGTCGTTTAAACATTACTACTACATTTTAAATCTCATATGTAAAGTTCTCGGTTCTTCTGGTGCAGGTTCGATCTGTGCGTCTCAATCAGATAATGAAACTCTGATTTTAATCGGAGAAACGTGTTTACATGCACTGAAGTTCTCCTGTTAGAGTCCGATTAAGGCTTCAGCTCGTTGTTTAACACACTACGATAAGCATCAGCAGGAAAAGGCCTTCATACACAGCTGACAGGCTAGCAACCGTAACTAAGGGGCGGGGCTTCTGTGCATGGTTGGACTGTTTAAGGGTGGCCCCTCGATTAAGTTTGGTTTTGTTCATGGAGATGATGATGAGTGTGGGCTGATGCTAGTGAGGCAGCATCTTAAAACGACATTTCCTAATAAAAGCAGCCTCTCGTCTTCTAAATGCCCCTGGAAGCGAAGTTTCATTGCACTCGTGTTTGGGGCTTGGACGTGGTCAGGAGTCCGGGTCGACTCGTGTTTGGGGCTTGGACGTGGTCAGGAGTCCGGGTCGACTCGTGTTTGGGGCTGATATCTGCCCGATATCGGCCCGATATCTGCTACCGAACCTCCTCGGAGGAGGCTCGTAGATTTCCAATTGCCATGATTGTTGAAAACGTGTGTGATATCGCTATAAACGCTCTATTAACACATACATCACCCGATGGGCACAGCTTCACATGACGAAGGCCTAATTCACATGTGCGCTTCCATTAACGATGGTGCAACAACACATTTGATGTGATTGAAACAAACATGTCAGAGCTCAGTGTTTGGGCTGAAGCTTCTACAGTGACACAGTCTGTCAGGAACGTAACAGGAACACACATCAACATTAAAGCCAAAAGCGATTTCCTGTTCACATCTGGTGCCTTATCACCTTCTTCTGGGCTGAAGTGCAGAGCAGGAGTTTGTCAGTAACAAAAAATATTTAATTATTTTTAAGAAATCATCAAATTTACCGTCTCCGGTTATAGAGGAAAACTACGACCATGGAGGAGAAGGGCCCTGAACTTACAGTTCATTTATTTAATTTGAAACTTTTATTATTTTGAATGTATTTATTTTATTTCCACAAATTTTTATCAAAAATTCTCTTCAGTTTTTTGAACGTGTATCAAACTCTAAATATTGAGCCCTGAGTCTTTATGTTGGTGTCGTATGTGCAGGTTTACATACACAGTATAAATAAATGAGGTAGTAAAAGTGTATTGCATAATTTATTTCGCAAGGTTTTAACTGTCAAACCACACGAGGACTTGATTTAGATATTGATTAGAAGTCAAACCAAGACTCAGATCAATTAAAACGAAAGTGTGAATGTTTGAATGGGCCCCGGGAAAAAAGGTTAAGGAACCATGTTCTACATTAAACGTGTCTCCATGAATGTGATGAGACCAGAGTAGAATAGTTTGGTTTAAATGTTTGGAGATGAACCAACACTGCATTCCAGCATCAGAACCTCATCCCTCCATGAAACATGGGGGCGCTAATGTCCTGGTTTGGGCCTGTTCTGCTGCATCTGCTCATCATTGATGGACCAATGAACTGTGAATTCTACCAGTGAACTCTGAAAGAAAATGTCAGGACATGAGTCCATGAGCTGAATGTGAAGAGAAACAGACAAGGAGCCCAAGAACACCAGTGGTTCTCCAGAAGAACCAGATGAATGTTTAGGAACAAGTCAAAGTCCTGACCTTCATCCAGTAGAAATGCTGATAGACCTGATCAGCTGTTACCACAAACACTTGTCTGAAGGTCTCAACAACACGATCAACACTGGACCAGTTTAACATCATAGTTCTGTTCCATGTGTTTGGTTCTTTGTCGACTTTCAGGTCGTTCTGAGTTGTTTTCATGAAGAAATGTAGAAAATTACAACAAAAAACGAATGAATTAAAAAGAATGAGAACAACATTTAGGCCGCTCATCCTCTTAAAGTACAAACTGTTTCCCTGGAGATGAAAGTTTTCATTGATGTCATGCTGTCAGGTAGTGAACAGCGACACCTGCTGGTCACTGTCACACTTCACCAATAAATGAAGGACTTTATCAAATAGATGTGATGAGGTTTGATGAACCATGAAGTCGAGCAGGAGGATCAGCCTTAAACAGAACCTGCTTCATCTTCAGGACGTCATCTGTTCACTGTTAGCAACATTTTTCCTGGTGTTTTCTTTGTTTGGGGTGTGTGTGTGTGTGTGTGTGTGTGTGTGTGTGTGTGTGTGTGTGGGGGGGGGGCACTATGATGTCACTGACCTGGGCCTCTGCTAAGCTAAACTTTAAACTTATTAATTATTTAGGCTTTAATACTTTAATAGTGTGGTGACGCTTTATTTTACTCTTCTTTCCTCTTATTCACTGTTTGTATTTTTTAACTGAGTTTTACTCGTGTACTCGTTAAAGTGAACATTAATCCATGTCTACACATGAAGTAAGAGCCTGTGTGGACTCTCAGCGTGGACTCACATGATGAGGGCCTCCCACTCGAAGAAGTTCTCCTCGTTGGCCGGACCTGCAGAGAAACACAACGTCCCGTTTACGTGGTTCTGGCCCAGAGAACAGGTCTGAGCCGGATCGGTTCTCACCTGCTACGATGCCTTCGGGGGGGTTCAGGGTCAGCTCTGAAACACACACAGACCCTAACATTAACATTAGATGACCTCTGACCTCTTTGCTGCTCCTATCTGCTCTTAGCGCTTTAACCCACCACCTCACTGTCCTACAACACATTTTACTCTCAGTCATTTCTGACCAGTTTTACCAGTTTCAATGATCTCCACCCTGCACATACAGATTTATATTACATTATTATATCTTTCCTGTATGCATTCATGTCTAACTCTGCTCTACTGTGACAAGGATTTCTCACACCTGAGATAAATAAACACTGAACCCCAACAGTCATTTATTAAAAGTAATAAACTAATCCTGCAGCTCAACATTAAAACACGAGCAGAACAACACAACGGCTACAATAGACACAAACAATAATACGATTCATTAGGATTAATAGCAGGTAGAAGATAACACACACATATATATATATATTTAAACACACAACTTTTAAACAAAGGTTAGAATACGCAAACTTCGTGGGTCGTGCACCAAACTCCGTTCAAAAATCGTCATATTTAGGATTTTCTTCAGGCGCCCGTTAATCAGCGTTGTCACTGTGTCGCACTGAAAGTCTGGACGTATTAATGAGCTCTATTATTTTCTTTCCGAACACAACAAACTGCTCCCATCTTCACTGTTCACTTTTATTTGTCAGAGTTTCTAAAAGAGGTCGTCTGTTGTTTCACTTATATCCTTTCAGAAGTTTCTAGATGACGATGGCGAGCAACACCAACAAATTATATAATGTCTTATTTCAACTGATTTCATGCTCCTGAGTTAACGAGCATGAGGTCGAATTAAGCAGAATTTACTTTTATTGATAAAAACGATCCATAATTGAGGTCACTGGTTGTTTCTACACAGACAAACGTTAAAATCATCAGATTCTTTAACGGAGCTTGGAGCAGCAGCGGGGCTGGTAGCTTAGCATGTATGCTAACGTCTAAATTGCCCCGCTGAGGTTCGGTCCCGCGGTCCGGTCCACTCACGTTTATACTCGGCCATGAGTCTCTTGAGGGCGGTACCGGCCATCGCGTTCACCGGAGACCGAGAAAAACCGGAGACCGAGAAAACAACAAACTAACTCCGACTCTCAGTTCAACGGAACAGATCGATCCTGCTGAGCATGCGCACACGGACTTTCCGGGTCCTGAGCCTATTGAGCATGCGCACACGGCGATACTTCGTCGTTGTCCAACATTTTATAAACATTAGATTTCTCTGTAAATGATATATTATATTATGTATAAATATTTATTGATATACATTGTATACATATAAATACAGGGATGTCTCATTTTATTCAAATACATTGATTATTGTTATTATTATTGTCATATTAATTACATTATCTATAGACTTTAGTCTAACTTCATAGTGTTTAGATGGTTTATGTCCAAAAAGCATCTTCTCTTGTAGAGTTTTGAGAAGATGTTTCATCCGAGCAGCTTCTTCTGGGGCTGAAGCTTCTTGGGGACGTTGTGTCCTGGTTCTGTCTGGGGGTTAGTCTCTGTGGTCTGGTTCTGTCTGGGGGTTAGTCTCTGTGGTCTGGTTCTGTCTGGGGGTTAGTCTCTGTGGTCTGGTTCTGTCTGGGGGTTAGTCTCTGTGGTCTGGTTCTGTCTGGGGGTTAGTCTCTGTGGTCTGGTTCTGTCTGGGGGTTAGTCTCTGTGGTCTGGTTCTGTCTGGGGGTTAGTCTCTGTGGTCTGGTTCTGTCTGGGGGTTAGTCTCTGTGGTGGACCAGTTCCTGGGACAATCCTGAGAATCTCCAAGTTTCTCCATCAGCCTCATAGAGGAGGAGGATGTTCCTCCTCCCTGTCCTTTCTGAGACATCGTTTCTTTTTGAGCCTTTGACCTTAGATCAGACTGATGTAACTCATGCACTGATCATACTGAACACGCCGCCATTGTCAGCTCATCAAATAACATCTGATCTCATCAGATCATGGTTTTTATGGTCAGTTATCAGCAGAAATAAAGCTCGATGATGAAGATGTTTCATCATCTAAACAACTAAACAGGTTCATGAAACACCACAGACTGGTTGGTTTGTGATAAAGATTTATTTGGAAGTGTTCTCGTACATCTGCAGCTCATCAAACTGATATAGAATTATAAAACTAGAGAAACAGGATCTACATACATCTAATAAAACACCAGTCACCTGGAGTGAGTCCATTAAAACCTGTGATCAACAGAAGAAGAATATTCATCAATCTGTGCTTTAAATAAAACCAAGAAGAAGAAACATGAGCACACACAAACACACACCTGTGAGCTGAACACACAAACACACAAACAGCTGGAATGTGACAACAACATGTCGTGACTTTAACTCCTTTCACGTTGACTTCTAGTTTGAATAAAGTGACATAAATGAATCCTCCTGTGTCTCTTTGATCACGTTTTTATTTTATCTTTATTTTTTATTTATTTTTATTATCTTTGCAAAAGAAGACGTGAGAAATAAAATCTAAAACGTCTCTGAGCTCACGACACGTTCAGGGTCTTCTGGGGAATCTGTACCTGTGCCAACAATGCTAGCAATGCTAACAATGCTAATGCTGCTAACAATGTTAACCCTGCTAATGCTGCTACTCCCGCTAATGATGCTAACAATGCTAACGCTACTAATGCTGCTAACCCCGCTAATGCTGCTAGCATTGCTAACAAACTGCTAATGCTGCTGCAACAAACTTCTAACACTGCTAATGCTGCTAACACTGCTAACAAACTGCTAACATTGCTAACACGGCTAACGCTGCTGACGTTGCCAACACGGTTAACCCTGCTAATGTTGCTAGCACTGCTAACCCTGCTAATGTTGCTAGCACTGCTAACCCTGTTAACACTGCTAACCCTGTTAACACTGCTACCACTGCTATCCCTACTGATGCTGCTAACGAGGCAAACACTGCTAACACTGCTAACACTGCTAACCCTGTTAACACTGCTAACTCCGCTAACACTGCTATCTCTACCGATGCTGCTAACGAGGCAAACACTGCTAACACTGCTAACTCTGCTAACACTGCGAACACTGAGGCGGATTCAGGCGAAGCCACAGAAACAGAAAAGTGCTCAAACAAACAGAACAAACTTTCATCAGCTGATCACAGAAGCTGGAACAAAAACAATCAGCTGTTTAAATCATGAGTCCACAGAGCATGCTCAGTTGGAAGGCACGTGGTGCCGGAAGACTTCATTACCCAGAAACCCTCATTAGCTAACTCTGTATCTCCTCTTCCTCCTCAGACTCCCACAGGCAACGACTACAACTCCCCTGATTATTTGAGGAAGGAGAGCTGCACATTAATGAAAGTCATTAATTTATTTTATCTGTGTTTGATTAGAGCTGAACCATGCCGCTCACATTTCTTAATTATATTTAGTCATTAATTGGCCGCTATACTGATGCATGATGGGAGCTGTAGTTAAATGTTGTCTCATACATGGTGTGATATTTCCAGACAATGACTCTGATTGGTCCTTGATGCTAGTGGCTAATTAGCAGAAACTCAGGGTGTCATATTTTAGCTCAAACCAGCAGTGACAAGGATGGAGTGGGCGGGGCTTAACTGGAGGCTCATTCAGGTTTTATTTAATTTTATTCAAAAACATTTAAACTAGGGCTGTCAAAGTGAACTCGTTAACATTAATTAATCTTCATCCTGATGAATGTGATTAATGAAGCGTCTGCAGCAGAACGACTGTGAACGTGTCTCAGTTTGTCCAAGTAGCGTTAGCGTTAGCACCAGCTGATCCGGTAGTGACAGGCAGCAGAACCAACCCATAAAGATGGAAGACGCTAAACAGCACGTTGGTCCTCTCCATGGGACATTTGAGGACAAAGACACCAAGAGGGACCAGTGGAGACACATAAAGTATCATCACACTCTGCAGGAAGGAGTTTTCTTTCCAGCTTCAAACAGCACATGAACCAAGCCAAGCATACGTTAGCCGGGGATTCTGCTAGCACTTGGGCTAACGCGGCTAACAGCTGGAGACAAACCAAGACAAACCAGGACAAAGACAAGCTGCCGATGCTGCTGCTAATATGTGTCCACTCCTGCAGCCACTGTTCACTGGGAGACACTGTTCTCAATAAGAAGCGTCAGCTCTCCTCTGGTTGGACAATGTCCACAAGTTAGTTTGTCTCCGTAGCAACAGGGACACATTAATGAGGACACATCGTGGACAAAAAAAGACACTAAAAGGTGTTGAAGGTGTTGAATGAACTCGTTCAGTGCAGATATATTCTCTTGTTCCTGGAGTCAGTTCATCATCAACAATGAAACGAATCAATAGAGATTTAATCTGATTAATCTGAATTAATCCACGGATTAAACTGATTAAACATTTAATGGTTTGACAGCTCTAGTTTAAATAAATTCATGAAGTTTTAGAAACAGAACATTTCAGACTCCGCCCACCTGCTCCTCCAATCACAGGAGGGTCTTTATGGGCAATATTTCCTGCTCATGTCTGAAACCTCCTCCTGTGGGAGTCTAAGCCGTCCCTTCACTCCTCCTCCTCCTCCTCCTCCTCCTCCTCCTCCTCTCCAGCCATCACCTCCACCAGGAGCTCTGCGGTGCAGGTGGCCTCCCCCAGACTGTTGACAGCCTTCACCGTGTACTTGGCGTCGTCATCTCCTGAGACCTGCAGGTTAAAATCGGACACAATGACGTTGGTTGTGCTAACACTGCTTCATGCTAATGTTTCCTGGCTGGTCTGTTGACCTCTGACCTCTGAAATGACCAGGCTGCAGTTTCCTTCCTCGTCGTAGTCAATCTGGAAGTGTCGGGTCTCTTTGATGGGCTGGTCATCTTTGTACCACACCACCTCTGGGTCGGGATAACCTGCAGCATTTCAACAAGTGGGTTTATTTTTGTTCAGAGAAAATAAACCCACTGCAACAACTAATCCTGGTCCTTATCTTCAGCAACGTAAACATGACAGTAGCATGTCATATTTAGGACAGTCCGAAACATAAGTCATCCATGAGAGTCAGCAATGGTCAAAGAGTTAACAAAAGTTTATCTAATTAGGACCTCCGGTAATCTGTAATAATGTTAGGTTTAGAGTCAGGGTTAGGTTTAGAGTCAGGGTTAGGTTTAGTTTTAGTTTTAGAGTCAGGGTTAGTTTTAGAGTCAGGGTTAGGTTTAGTTTTAGAGTTAGTTTTAGAGTCAGGGTTAGTTTTAGAGTCAGGGGTAGAGTTAGGGTTAGTTTTAGTTTTAGAGTTAGTTTTAGAGTCAGGGTTAGTTTTAGAGTCAGGGGTAGGTTTAGTTTTAGAATTAGTTTTAGAGTCAGGGTTAGGTTTAGTTTTAGAGTCAGGGTTAGTTTTAGAGTCAGGGTTAGTTTTAGTGTTAGAGTCAGGGTTAGTTTTAGTTTTAGAGTTAGTTTTACAGTTAGTTTTAGAGACAGGGTTAGGTTTAGTTTTAGAGTTAGTTTTAAAGTTAGGGTTAGTTTTAGTTTTAGAGTCAGGGTTAGGTTTAGAGTCAGGGTTAGTTTTAGAGTTAGTTTTAGAGTCAGGGTTAGTTTTAGAGTCAGGGTTAGTTTTAGAGTTAGTTTTAGAGTCAGGGTTAGAGTCAGGGTTAGTTTTAGTTTTAGAGTCAGGGTTAGTTTTAGAGTTAGTTTTAGAGTCAGGGTTAGTTTAAGTTTTAGAGTCAGAGTTAGTTTTAGTTTTGGAGTTAGTTTTAGAGTCAGGGTTATTTTTAGAGTTAGGGTTAGTTTTAGTTTTAGAGTTAGTTTTAGAGTCAGGGTTAATTTTAGTTTTAGAGTCAGGGTTAGTTTTAGTTTTAGAGTTAGTTTTAGAGTCACGGTTAGTTTTAGTTTTAGAGTCAGGGTTAGTTTTGGAGTCAGGGTTAGTTTTAGTTTTAGAGTCAGGGTTAGTTTTAGTTTTAGAGTCGAGTTAGTTTTAGTTTTAGAGTTAGTTTTAGAGTCAGGGTTAGGTTTAGAGTCAGGGTTAGTTTTAGTTTTAGAGTTAGTTTTTGAGTCAGGGTTAGTTTTAGTTTTAGAGTTAGTTTTAGAGTCAGGGTTAGTTTTAGTTTTAGAGTTAGGGTTAGTTTTAGTTTTAGAGTTAGTTTTAGAGTCAGGGTTAGTTTTAGTTTTAGAGTCAGGGTTAGTTTTAGTTTTAGAGTCAGGGTTAGTTTTAGTTTTAGAGTCAGGGTTAGTTTTAGTTTTAGAGTCGAGTTAGTTTTAGTTTTAGAGTTAGTTTTAGAGTCAGGGTTAGGTTTAGAGTCGGGGTTAGTTTTAGTTTTAGAGTTAGTTTTAGAGTCAGGGTTAGTTTTAGTTTTAGAGTTAGTTTTAGTGTCAGGGTTAGTTTTAGTTTTAGAGTTAGGGTTAGTTTTAGTTTTAGAGTCAGAGTTAGTTTTAGAGTCAGGGTTAGTTTTAGTTTTAGAGTCAGGGTTAGTTTTAGAGTCAGGGTTAGTTTTAGTTTTAGAGTTAGTTTTAGAGTCAGGGTTAGTTTTAGTTTTAGAGTTAGGGTTAGTTTTAGTTTTAGAGTTAGTTTTAGAGTCAGGGTTAGTTTTAGTTTTAGAGTTAGTTTTAGAGTCAGGGTTAGTTTTAGTTTTAGAGTTAGGGTTAGTTTTAGAGTTAGTTTTAGAGTCAGGGTTAGTTTTAGTTTTAGAGTTAGGGTTAGTTTTAGAGTCAGGGTTAGTTTTAGTTTTAGAGTTAGGGTTAGTTTTAGAGTTAGTTTTAGAGTCAGGGTTAGTTTTAGTTTTAGAGTTAGGGTTAGTTTTAGAGTTAGTTTTAGAGTCAGGGTTAATTGTTTTGTTTAGAGTTAGGGTTGTTTTAGAGTTAGTTTTATGAGTCAGGGTTAGGTTTTAAGTTAAAAGAGTTTAGGGTTGAGTTTTAGAGTCAGGGTTAGTTTGTTATTTTAGAGTGGTAGTGTTTAGTTTGTAGAGTTAGTTTTGAGCAGTCAGGAGTTTGTTTTAGATTAAAGTTAGAGAGTCAGGGTTATCTGGGTTAGTTTGTTAGAGTCAGTTTTACGTTTTAGTTTTAGAGTTAGTTTTAGAGTCAGGTGTTAAGTTTGTTAAGTTCAGGTTAGTTTTAGTTGTTAGTAGTTAGTTTTTAGATCCCGGGTTAGTTATTAGATTTTAGGGTGTTAGTTTTAGAGTCAGGGTTAGTTTTAGTTTTTAGAGTTAGGGTTAGTTTTAGTTTTAGAGTTAGTTTTAGAGTCAGGGTTAGTTTTAGTTTTAGAGTCAGGGTTAGTTTTAGTTTTAGAGTTAGTTTTAGAGTTAGGGTTAGTTTTAGTTTTAGAGTTAGGGTTAGTTTTAGTTTTAGATTTAGTTTTAGAGTCAGGGTTAGTTTTAGTTTTAGAGTCAGGGTTAGTTTTAGTTTTAGAGTCGAGTTAGTTTTAGTTTTAGAGTTAGTTTTAGAGTCAGGGTTAGGTTTAGAGTCGGGGTTAGTTTTAGTTTTAGAGTTAGTTTAGAGTCAGGTTAGTTTTAGTTTTAGAGTTAGTTTAGTGTCAGGGTTAGTTTTAGTTTTAGAGTTAGGGTTAGTTTAGTTTTAGAGTCAGAGTTAGTTTTAGAGTCAGGGTTAGTTTTAGTTTTAGAGTCAGGGTTAGTTTTAGAGTCAGGGTTAGTTTTAGTTTTAGAGTTAGTTTTAGAGTCAGGGTTAGTTTTAGTTTTAGAGTTAGGGTTAGTTTTAGTTTTAGAGTTAGTTTTAGAGTCGGGGTTAGTTTTAGTTTTAGAGTTAGTTTTAGAGTCAGGGTTAGTTTTAGTTTTAGAGTCAGGGTTAGTTTTAGAGTCAGGGTTAGTTTTAGTTTTAGAGTTAGGGTTAGTTTTAGAGTTAGTTTTAGAGTCAGGGTTAGCCTAACACCTGTGACATGTAAAAACACATCCACGACTTCCTCCAAGAAGCTTGGCTTTGAGGCCTGTGGTGTAACGTGTCCTTTGTGGCATTGTTAACATGTTTGAGAAGAAGTTTGGATCCACTCATTAATAACAGGTTCTCCTGATCCTCTACCTTCTATCTTGCAGTCAAAGCGAGCGGCGCTGCCCTCCACCACCTCCACGTCCTTGATGACTGAGCTGAAGGTGGGCTTACACTCTGTCTTCTGCTCGTACTCCAAACACTCCAGGAACTGGTTGTCCTCTGGAGACAAAGACACAGACAGACATTTAATATCCTGGTCTCACCTGGATTACCTAAATTAAAATGAATGTATGTCTGTCTGATATAATCTGGACCAACGGGCCCTCAGTGATCCATCCTGGTTTGTCTACCTTCAGTAGGAGATCCCTTCTTGGCGCTGACACCTGCCATCATGGCCATGGACGACAGTCTTCCAATGGCTCGGACAGCATGACCTGTTTTCTATCACAGAAGAAGAAACAAGAACAGTCGAGCTTCCTGTGTCTCATCTACCAGAAATTAAAAGTAGAAGAAGCAGCGCTGCACTCTGGGTCTGTTTGTTGAGACATCATTTTTACCTTCTTAAATGTTGGTTGTCACCAACTCTCTACAGTCCAGAGTCTAGTGTCCAACCAGTAATAATGTCTACATGTCTCTAAACTGTCTCCTGTCTCCACAGACTGAATATAGCCTCACTGTTGCTTAGCAACCACTGACACATCATGTCCTGATTGGTTGATGGATGCATGTTTCCACCAATAGGAAAGAGGCTGTCATGTTGTGTTTCTTTCTATCATGTGTAGCTGGCTAGCTCTCTCCTCCTGCTAGCTCTCTCCTCCTGCTAGCTCTCTCCTCCTGCTAGCTCTCTCCTCTTGCTAGCTCTCTCCTCCTGCTAGCTCTCTCCTCTGGCTAGCTCTCTCCTCCTGCTAGCTCTCTCCTATTGCTAGCTCTCTCCTCCTGCTAGCTCTCTCCTCTGGCTAGCTCTCTCCTCCTGCTAGCTCTCTCCTCATGCTAGCTCTCTCCTCTGGCTAGTTCTCTCCTCCTGCTAGCTCTCTCCTCTTGCTAGCTCTCTCCTCATGCTAGCTCTCTCCTCTGGCTAGTTCTCTCCTCCTGCTAGCTCTCTCCTCTTGCTAGCTCTCTCCTCCTGCTAGCTCTCTCCTCATGCTAGCTCTCTCCTCTGGCTAGTTCTCTCCTCCTACTAGCTCTCTCCTCCTGCTAGCTCTCTCCTCATGCTAGCTCTCTCCTCTGGCTAGTTCTCTCCTCCTGCTAGCTCTCTCCTCTTGCTAGCTCTCTCCTCCTGCTAGCTCTCTCCTCTTGCTAGCTCTCTCCTCTGGCTAGCTCTCTCCTCCTGCTAGCTCTCTCCTCATGCTAGCTCTCTCCTCTGGCTAGCTCTCTCCTCCGGCTAGCTCTCTCCTCTTGCTAGCTCTCTCCTCTGGCTAGCTCTCTCCTCCTGCTAGCTCTCTCCTCATGCTAGCTCTCTCCTCTGGCTAGCTCTCTCCTCTGGCTAGCTCTCTCTTCTTGCTAGCCTTTTCCTCCGTGAACCAAACATGACGACAATATTCAGGAAAAAGACTCAGTTATTTAGAACCAGTCTAGTTTTACTTGGTCTAGAAACACTAGTTAGAAACTGATCTATAGGCTGAAGTTTCTGCTAAAGTAGAAACAGAGACTCAGTGAGAAGCGTCTTGATGCTGCGTCGTCTTAAACTGGTCGTGTGATTAGGATTTGCTCTGATGTCCTGGGGTTGTTACCTGCCACTTCCTCCTCAAGATGTACTTCTTCATCCTCTCCTTGGACAGCTTCTTGGCCTTCATGGTGTTAGTGTCTTGTTTCAGCCAGGGATGTTCGAAGCACTGAGGACAGGACAGCCGAGCCCTGGTGGTTTATCAAAGCATTTATTACATAAGACACAAATAACATGGACATATCACAACATGGCAGGACCCCCTCCCTACTTACTTCATGTCTTTTTTCAGCAGCTTGGTGATGAAGTCTTTGGCATTATCAGAGATTTCATCAAAGGCCTCGTCCTCAAAGTCCCAGGTCGCCGAAGTGACATTAGACAGTGTCTCGTTATCATTGTCCCCCATGAAAGGAGATAGACCGCTCAGCCTGAGGAGACAGATGGGCTAATGTGAGGCTAATGCTAACTGAGCATTATGTTTAATTCAGACAAAGTGAAACTGAGTTAGTTTGTGTTTAGTTAAACGTAGCATAGTTAGCTTTTAGGAAAGGGAGGAAGCTGAGGAAGGATCCATCCCATCTCCTACCTATAATAAACGTATTTTGTTCATAGTAGAACTCACAGGATGTAGCAGATGACTCCTATACTCCACATGTCCGTCGTGTAGCTGATAGCTTCATAGTTGATGACCTCTGGAGCCACAAACTCTGGAGTCCCAAACAAAACCTTCAGAGTTCCTGCATTTTCTGTAGGAAGAGGAGAAGAGATGGGTCAGGAAGTGTTTCGCTCCAGGAAGCGTTAGTTCCAGGAAGTAGTCAGGACCTAGTCGTCTGGCGAGGCCGAAGTCGATGAGTTTGATCTGGCTACCCGTCTTGTTGACACACATGATGTTCTCTGGTTTGAGGTCCAGGTGGACGATGCCCTGTTTGTGGATGAAGCCGACACCGTCTATGATCTGCAGCATGTATTTGATGACCTCCCTCTCTGACAGCTCAAAGTCCTCGTCGATGATTCTCTCAAACAGCTCGCCTCCAGAGATCCTGCACAGATGCAAAGACAGGAGAAGGTCTCAGAACCATGAACTGTCAGTGAGCCCCGGCTCTGAAACTAGAACTCTCATAGAAGAGGCTGAAGCTCCACCTACATCTCCAGCACCATGACGATGTCTGATTTGGCCTCGAAGGCGTCGACGCATTGGACCAGTTTGGGGTGGTGGAGGCTGTTCATGATGCCTATCTCCTGCCGGACGTTCTCCTTGTCCTTGGCTGAGTACGCCTTAATGAACTTCCCTGCCCACACCTTCTTAGTGGCCTTCTCCACCAGCTTGAAGACCTGGCCGAACTTCCCCCTGACCACAAACACACCACGGACTGTAAACAAAAGGCCCAGGTGCAACATGGGGAAATGAGAGTGGGTGGAGCCTTACGTTCCCAGCCGCTCCTCCACGTCGTAGAGCTCCTTCACCTTCACCTCCGTCTTGATCGTCACGTCTCTGTATTCAGGCTCCTTCTCCACGTCTGAGGTCACAGGTCATGAACCACGGGTTATATATGTGTGTGTGTGTGTGTGTGTGTGTCGTATGTACAGTGTTAGATGTGTGTGTGTGTGTGAGTGTGTGTGTGTCGTATGTACAGTGTTAGGTGTGTGTGTGTGTGTGTGAGTGTGTGTGTGTCATATGTACAGTGTTAGGTGTGTGTGTGTGTGTCAGGAACAGAAGTGGTACCTTCATCGTCCTCCTCGGCCTCGACCTCCTCCTGGTTGTCTGTCAGATGAACCAATCAGAGAGCAGCGGTGTTAGTTCAGTTCACCTCTTTAACTTTTAATGATGGGTATTTCAGAGAGTCTGGACCGAGCTGGACCCGTGTGAGGTTCTGGATGTTCCTCACCATCGTCTACCAGTCCAACAGTCACAGGTTCTGACTCCACGCTCGGTTCTCCCACTCCGTAGATGTTCTCGGCCCGGACACGAAACTTATACTGGCGGTCTGGCAGGAGGTTCTGGAGACAAAGGGACTGGATCAGAACCTGACTGGAGGTGTCAGGGCAGAGCCAGTGAACCTGGACTCACCTGGACGTTGTAGGAGGTGCTGTTGCAGGATACCAGGTGTTTCCACTGCTGGTCCACCGAGTCCCAGATCTCCAGGTTGTAGGACTGGACGGCGCTGCCTCCGTCGTAGGTCGGCCCGTACCACGACAGAGTCAGACTGGACCGCCGGATATCTGAGGCAGCAGGAACCTTGGCGGGGGGGTCGGGTTTATCTGAGGGGGACCAGGGAGGACCAGGAGGACAGAGACCCGTGAGCTGTCATGGACCATCACCAGATCCTACATCCTGTCTCTGGACCATCATCAGGTTCTACATGTCAGGTGGATCAGGTGGATCTTTATCTCTTGTCTATCTCTGCTTCTAGTTCTGGTTCAAGTTTTTCCATCATGCTGCTCTGGTGGTTTCAGACCAGATTTTGAGACAATTTTTTTTTATTATTGAGGCTTTAGAAATGCAACTGAATTGAACTGAATGGACCCCTTCATTCATGAACAGATGTAGTTTGTCTCAGTACTGACTCTTTTATCAAGACCAAAACAAACTCCTGTGTGAGGACAAAACGAACATGTTGAGGTGTTTCTTACCGACGATGGTGAGGTTGAGGGCAGCCTGACGGAGGCCGTAGCTGTTCCTCAGCTCGATGGTGTAGCAGCCACAGTGGTCCTGTTGTCCACTGCTGATGGTCAGTTTACTGCTGCTGTCATTACTCTCTATGGACGTATCACATGAGTCCCCCTGGATCTGGACAGACAAGACCAGGACTGAACTACAGACTGAACTACTGACAGATCTTAAGTCAACTACAACTTTTGCAGAAATGATAAATGTAAGTCCTGTAAAGATCATTCTCATGTCCATCAGGTTCTTTCTGGTGAACTATTTCCTCCTCACACTAATGGCACATCATCTCCATCAGCATGAACCTGCAGCAGATTCCACTGAGGACCAGGAGCTTTTTACTGACTTAACAATCAATGAGTGTCTCACTGGTTTCCTGAACTTCAGCCAGGTGCAGGTGATGGGAGGAGCTCCAGAGAACTTGCAGAGGATCTCCACCTTCTCCCCGGCAAGGATCTTCATGTCCTCGGGGAACTGCAGGATCTGAGGAGGCATCGCTGCACACACATCAACAACTCATTAATCATTAACCCTTATTTTTGGTCACATTAGAACATCAGAGCTGATTCAGACACTTAAACTCACTCACATCATCACATTAGAAACATTAGGACACTTGTTCTTCTTCATGGTTCCTAATAAACCAGTTCAGAGGGGGACCTTGTAGACCACATTAGACCCTGATTAGACCTGACAATGTTTCCTGGATCTTCTCTGATTGGCTCAATGAAAACCACATGACAATAAACCTCACTGAGAGGAACCAGGAACCACGTTACTTAATGACAATGCTTCAAGAGCCACATTAAAGAATATCTAATATAGTGAAATTCAACTTGAACCAAACATTTTAATCAGACATGACCTCTTATATCACATGGGGCAGCTAGATTAGTTTCACATTAAAGGAGCAGGAGGAGGCCTGAAGGGGGAGTCACCTTGTTTGGGAGGAGTCTTTGCAGTCGGCTTCTTTATTCTGGCTTCACCTGCAGGAGACAAACAGTAAATTATCAGTGGGAATCAAACCTCTGATGCTTCTGTTCAGAAATGAAGCAGAACACGTGAACCTCGAGGAAATGTTTTAAAACTCCTTGACTAAAACCTTTAATCTTTCAGAAGAACCCACTGATGACCATTTATGGAAACAGGAAACTGTTCCTGCAGCAGAGGAGGATTTTATTAGAGCTGCTGATCTTTATTTAACTCTATGGCTTGTGACCAGTGTTGTATTTCACATGTCGGCCTGATGGTGGCACCGTTGTCTTTCTCTCTGAAGTCAGACATAAAACACTGAAAGACTCAGGATCCTGAATCCTCTTCTTCTTCTCTGACAATAAAATGTTCTAAAAGAAGAAAGGAGTAAAGCTCCTGTTACTGTTACTACGGGATATTAAGAGGGTCAGAGGTCATCAGAGCCAGAGCCAGAACCAGAACCAGAAACAGAGCCAGAAACAGAGCCAGAGCCAGAGTCAGAGTCAGAACCAGAAACAGAGCCAGAGCCAGAGCCAGAACCAGAACCAGAACCAGAGCCAGAAACAGAGCCAGAGCCAGAGCCAGAGCCAGAGTCAGAGTCAGAACCAGAAACAGAGCCAGAGCCAGAGCCAGAACCAGAACCAGAAACAGAGCCAGAAACAGAGCCAGAAACAGAGCCAGAAACAGAGCCAGAGCCAGAGTCAGAACCAGAAACAGAGCCAGAGCCAGAAACAGAAACAGAGCCAGAAACAGAGCGAAAGCCAGAACCAGAGCCAGAGCCAGAGCCAGAGCCAGAACCAGAACCAGAGCCAGAGCCAGAACCAGAAACAGAGTCAGGACCAGAAACAGAGCCAGAAACAGAACCAGAGCCAGAAACAGAGCGAAAGCCAGAACCAGAGCCAGAGCCAGAGCCAGAACCAGAACCAGAGCCAGAGCCAGAGCCAGAACCAGAAACAGAGTCAGGACCAGAAACAGAGCCAGAGCCAGGGCCAGGGCCAGAAACAGGAACAGAAACAGAAACAGAGACAAAGCCAGAACCAGAACCAGAGCCAGAGCCAGAGCCAGAGCCAGAACCAGAACCAGAATCAGAATCAGAACCAGAACCAGAACCAGAGCCAGAGCCAGAGCCAGAGCCAGAAACAGAGCCAGAGCCAGAGCCAGAGCCAGAGCCAGAGCGAGGACCAGAAACAGAGCCAGAGCCAGAACCAGAACCAGAGCCAGAAACAGAAACAGAAACAGAAACAGAAACAGAACCAGAACCAGAGCCAGAGCCAGAGCCAGAACCAGAAACAGAGCCAGAGCCAGAAACAGAGCCAGAACCAGAAACAGAGCCAGAGCCAGAGCCAGATCCAGACCCAGAACCAGAACCAGAACCAGAACCAGAGCCAGAGCCAGAGCCAGAGCCACAGCCACAGCCAGAAACAGAGCCAGAACCAGAACCAGGCTTAATGTTCAGGAAACAGCTGTTCTTCTTCTGTTTTTATTGGAGCAGAGCTGCAACAGATCAAAGGTGAAACCAGACAAACAGGAACAGAGTCAGAGAGAATCTGAGAGTGTTTTAGTCCTCAACTGGTTCTTAGTTCCATCTTTCTGATGGTTCAGAGAGAACATTAGAGAGACGATACCATGTCTCCTGGCCAGGACCAGAACCAGAACCAGAGTCATCCAGAGTCATCATCAGGATTTATTTCTTCCTGGTGGAACATGGTTCTCCACTATCCTTCCAGTCTGTAACAAAGTTCTTAACCCAGTAGTTTCAGTAGTTTCTAGATGTTTCCTCTGCTTGATGCAGCCAATGATTTGACCCTTCTCCTCCAGACTAACATCTCCTCCACCAGACTAACATCTTCTCCTCCACCAGACTAACATCTCCTCCACCAGACTAACATCTCCTCCACCAGACTAACATCTTCTCCCACCCGACTAACATCTTCTCCTCCACCAGACTAACATCTCCTCCTCCACCAGACTAACATCTCCTCCACCACCAGACTAACATCTCCTCCACCAGACTAACATCTTCTCCACCACCAGACTAACATCTCCTCCACCAGACTAACATCTCCTCCTCCACCAGACTAACATCTTCTCCACTAGACTAACATCTTCTCCTCCAGACTAACATCTCCTCCTCCAGACTAACATCTCCTCCTCCAGACTAACATCTCCTCCTCCACCAGACTAACATCTTCTCCAGACTAACATCTCCACCAGACTAACATCTCCTCCTCCACCAGACTAACATCTCCTCCTCCACCAGACTAACATCTCCTCCTCCTCCAGACTAACATCTCCTCCAGACTAACATCTCCTCCTCCAGACTAACATCTCCTCCACCAGACTAACATCTCCTCCAGACTAACATCTCCTCCACCAGGCTAACATCTCCACCAGACTAACATCTCCTGTGTCTTTACACATGGTGGGTGAAGAAATGAGAAGCTCCTCATTGCATCAGTTGGTCATAAATAAGCTGTTGAACTAATGATCCACCAGGAGGCGCTGGACTACGAGCTCAGTTAGATCATGTTTCTACAGCCGATCCAGAACTCAGAGTCTTTCTCTCTGAGCTGGAGGTCGACCTGAAGACGAGGAGCTTCTTAAAAGGAGAGCAGCCTCCACAGACACAAACCCGGCCTTAAATGGAAGTTTGGGAGAGGAGCCATGAAACACAAACCTCCCCCGTCCTCCCCCGTCCTCCCTCTCTGTGTCTATAATAGAAATCTCATTTTTCTAGGAGAAATTTAACCTCCTGTTATTTATCTTTGGGTCAATTTGACTCCATTCAATGTTTAACGTCTCTAAATATGCGATTAACATCATTGTTTTTGCTTTCACACCAAATGTTCTAGAGAACAAGAATATGAACTTAGAAATGAAACAAAGATATTTGAACACATCTCTTTCCAATTCAAGGCCAGTCACATTTTATGGGGATCTGTGTATTTGGTGGTGTAACGTGTCTCCTGGATGAATGTGTGGGGGCTGTTTTATTTAAAGAGCTATTGAGGTAGTGAACAAACAAACAGAAAGAACCCGATTCATAAACTTGTGAAACATTTTTAATTGTAATCACTTTTTTTTTAAGTTGGCCCCAAGGATAAAAGTGTTAGTAAAGTTGAAGGTAATTAAAATAAAATACTCACGTTTCCCAGATTAGCCTAGCTTAGCATAGAGAATGGAGGCAGGTGGGAACTGTTAGCTTAGCTTCATTAGCTCAACATAGCAGCGCCCCCCGGTGGGTCTTTATTTGAATATGTTCACTTTAAAATAATTTTAGCTTTAAAACCAGAACCAGAACCTTTAACCGTAACACTATTTTCATACATTTTGTCATTTTGTACAAAGAATCCTTTAAATAACGCATTCCCTTTTTGTTTGTGTGCCTGGTTTCACCGTGTCTTCAGTGGGACCAGGGACCTTTGGTTAAATGTGTGAAAGGGGGACACCCCAGGAAAGCTAAATAAACTCAAGCAAGGTTTTACATAGAGAGTGGAGAACATGCCTCAACTTAAAGAACACAGCAGTATATTTAGATATTTTAGTATACTCTCCGTTTAGTTTAGACAGATTTGCTTGATGTCATTTTTTTTTTAATCGTAACAGAACAAAGTGTAGTTTGTTTTACTGATGTTAAAAGGACGTTTTTTGAACCTAAACCAGGTGTCTATTGAAAACAGATTTGTATCATGGCCAAATAATCCTTTATGTAATACAGAGCAGGAATTAACCAAGTAATTTACATATATGATGAAGAGAAGTGGTCCTATAATGGAACCCTATGATTGATTGATGGGTTTATACAATGATTTATGGTCGTTTACATAAACATACTGATGTCTTTCAAACAAAAAACTATGAAACCAGTCTAGCACTAGGCCTCTCTGCCAAGACAAGTCCAAAAAAAAATCCATTACCATAATCACCTTCATTAATTGCAGGACAGATTTTATCTGGTGGATCAAGCAGCCATGTATGTAGTTTCTCCCTGAGTCCATTCTGGGATGGGACGATAAAATCTAGCTAGATCTATTGTAGACTACTCTGTCCAGAACCTTGGAAACAGCTGACAGGATGGACACCGGACGGTGGTTGCTCAAATCGTTGCTCCAGATTTGAAAACTGGTGTAACTTGAACCAACCAACCAGAACCAACCAGAATTAACCAAACAGAAACCAACCAACCAGTCAGAATGAACCAGAACCAACCAACCACAACCAACTATCCAGAACCAACCAATCAGAACATGTTGAAGAATGAATGGAGAATGTTGGTAGTTCTGGTTGGTCAGAACAGCAATGCATGCTGGGAGCAGAGGGGCTGCTGGGAAATGTGGTCCTACCATGTGCAGAAGAGGGTGGAAGTAAGAATAATAATCTGGCAGTGATGCATGAACTGATGTTTCCAATGATACACAGAGACGCTTTAAAATAGAACCAGTGTTTAATGTGTGTGTGTGTTAATGTGTGTATATTAATGTGTGTGTGCTTCCATGTGTGTGTGTGTGTGTGTGTGGGAACCAGTGATCCCAGCCTTCAGCTCCTTATTGGGACAAAAGGAAAGAGGCTGCTGCATATTTTGGAAACTCACTCTCTGAGGTCGGAGTCGCCTTCTTGGACTTCTTGTCGGCCGGAGAGTTTTCTGCCGGGTCTGCAGGAGGACGAGAGACAGAGGGACAGGTTTAAAAAAGAATCTAAAGGCTTAAAAACTCACAGTTCTGCCTCATGATAAGTCAAGAGAGGATCCTCCATCTCAGACCAGACACTCTTTTAAAGTGGCTTCAGGTTAAGGTTTAATAAGGAATGACAGGAGGACGGATCCATGTATAAAACTATGAGCTACAATCACAGCAACACAACAGGAAGGAGAAATGATTCAGCATCAAACAGCCGTCACATTACTTTCATTTACAAGATAATAAACAGAAGTCTGATAAGAAGTCATGTGAGCAGGATGTTAAAACAATTACATCTCCACCAATCAGAACGCGTCTATGAACCAACCAATCAGAACGCGTCTATGAACCAACCAATCAGAATGCAGCTATAAACCAACCAATCAGAACGCGTCTACGAACCAACCAATCAGAACGCGTCTACCAACCAACCAATCAGAATGCAGCTATAAACCAACCAATCAGAACGCGTCTACGAACCAACCAATCAGAACGCGTCTACGAACCAACCAATCAGAATGCGTTAACAGAACGTCTACGAACCAACCAATCAGAAGCGTTACACCATATAATCAACCAACCAATCAGAACGCGTCTATGAACCAACCAATCAGAACGCGTCTACGAACCAACCAATCAGAACGCGTCTACGAACCAACCAATCAGAATGCAGCTATAAACCAACCAATCAGAACGCGTCTACGAACCAACCAATCAGAACGCGTCTACGAACCAACCAATCAGAATGCAGCTATAAACCAACCAATCAGAACGCAGCTATAAACCAACCAATCAGAACGCGTCTATGAACCAACCAATCAGAATGCAGCTATAACCAACCAATCAGAACGCTCTATGACAACATCAAACGTCAGAACCACAATCAGAACGCGTCTACGAACCAACCAATCAGAATGCAGCTATATACCAACCAATCAGAACGCGTCTATGAACCAACCAATCAGAACGCGTCTACGAACCAACCAATCAGAACGCGTCTACGAACCAACCAATCAGAATGCAGCTATAAACCAACCAATCAGAACGCGTCTACGAACCAACCAATCAGAATGCAGCTATAAACCAACCAATCAGAACATGTCTATGAACCAACCAATCAGAACGCGTCTACGAACCAACCAATCAGAACGCGTCTACGAACCAACCAATCAGAATGCAGCTATGAACCAACCAATCAGAACATGTCTACGAACCACCAATCAGAACGTCTGAACCAACCAATCAGAACGCGTCTACGAACCAACCAATCAGAATGCAGCTATGAACCAACCAATCAGAACGCGTCTACGAACCAACCAATCAGAACGCGTCTATGAACCAACCAATCAGAACATGTCTACGAACCAACCAATCAGAACATGTCTATGAACCAACCAATCAGAACGCGTCTACGAACCAACCAATCAGAATGCAGCTATGAACCAACCAATCAGAACGCGTCTACGAACCAGCCAATAGGAACGTGTCTATGAACCAACCAATCAGAACATGTCTATAAACCAACCAATCAGAACATGTCTATAAACCAACCAATCAGAACACGTCTACGAACCAACCAATCAGAACGCGTCTACGAACCAACCAATCAGAACACGTCTACGAACCAACCAATCAGAACACGTCTACGAACCAACCAATCAGAACGCGTCTACGAACCAACCAATCAGAATGCGTCTACGAACCAACCAATCAGAACACGTCTACGAACCAACCAATCAGAACGCGTCTACAAACCAACCAATCAGAACGCGTCTACGAACCAACCAATCAGAACACGTCTATGAACCAACCAATCAGAACACGTCTACGAACCAGCCAATAGGAACGCGTCTATGAACTAACGTATCAGAAATATGAACCAAATAGGAACACTCAACGGCAACGACTAGTTAATCAAAATAATAACATTACATACTTGATAAGATATTAGAATAGAAAGTAACAGAGACAATGATGGCAACCAAAGTCATTGTCTACTAAACCATACAGAACACACTACGACCCCTGAGTTCTTTGTCGACTTTTAACTGCCTTCATCTTGGTAAGCTTTGTCTATGTCACAGAGCACAGCTCCGCACACACACAACAATTGTTACTTACACAACATACAACTTTACATTTGTCATTATTAATTATTTATGGTTTGTAAGACATTAATGAGACTCCCTACATTGTGTTTGTATATATTGTGTTTTGTGCGATGATTGTTGTGTGGTGTCGTAGGCATCTTTGTGTGTCCTGTGGGTCGGATGTTGTTTTGTATGTTTATGTCTACAGATGAAAATTAGCTTTCTGCTAAATCTGGTGCACACACCTGCTCATGTCTTTGACACATACAACACAATGTTACACAACATTACAACACACAACACATTACACAACACAACATTACTACACATCGTTAAATGCCTTGGTTGTCTTCTGAGACTTGGGACACGGAGGAGGACAATCATGGACGTGTATGGCCCATATTTGTGTTGTTTGTGTTGTTTGTGTTGGTGTCTGAACGTCAGAGTGAGATTCTCTGTGACACTAACGATGATACGTAGAAACTGAGGAACCGACGGAGGGAGGAGCCACTACTCTCACCCTCCTGTCCATCATTACATTAAGCCCCGCCCCCAAACTATCTGATTGGCCCTGTTCTTTAAGGTCAGAGGTCAGATGTGTGTGTGTGTGTGTGTGTGTGGTCCTCACAAACACAGTAAAACCAACATGTGTGTGGATACAGCTGTGACATGAGACACCATGAGGATCAGGGGATGTCCTCAGACTGAAATAACACAACAACACACACTGAAATAACACACACAATAATACACACACTAACACAATAACAGACAGTAACACACACTGAAATAACACAATAAGACACACATTTAAATAACAGACACACACTTAAATAACACGAAAGCACACACACAATAATGCACACATTAACACAATAACAGACAGTAACACAATAAGACTCTGACATCATCAGTACGAGACCTGAACTAAAAACACTGGAGGAAATAAATCAGGAGACGTTGGAGAAGCTTCTTATTGAGCCAATGGAGTCAAAGCAGGAGGAGAAATCTCCATCGTTTACCACCTATTCTCCTCCTGTTCTCCACCTATTCTCCACCTATTCTCCTCCTGTTCTCCTCCTGTTCTCCACCTGTTCTCCTCCTGTTCTCCACCTGTTCTTCACCTGTTCTCCTCCTGTTCTCCTCCTGTTCCCCACCTATTCTCCTCCTGTTCTCCACCTATTCTCCACCTATTCTCCTCCTGTTCTCCTCCTGTTCTCCTCCTGTTCTCCACCTGTTCTCCTCCTGTTCTCCTCCTGTTCTCCACCTGTTCTTCACCTGTTCTCCTCCTGTTCTCCTCCTGTTCCCCACCTATTCTCCTCCTGTTCTCCACCTATTCTCCACCTATTCTCCTCCTGTTCTCCTCCTGTTCTCCACCTGTTCTTCACCTGTTCTCCACCTATTCTCCTCCTGTTCTCCACCTGTTCTCCTGTTCTCCACCTATTCTCCTCCTGTTCTCCTCCTGTTCTCCACCTGTTCTTCACCTGTTCTCTACCTATTCTCCTCCTCTTCTCCTGTTCTCCACCTGTTCTCCACCTGTTCTCCACCTGTTCTCCTCCTGTTCTCCACCTGTTCTCCCCCTGTTCTCCACCTATTCTCCTCCTGTTCTCCTCCTGTTCTCCTGTTCTCCTCCTGTTCTCCACCTGTTCTCCACCTGTTCTTCACCTATTCTCCTCCTGTTCTCCACCTGTTCTCCTCCTGTTCTCCTCCTGTTCTCCTCCTTTTCTCCTCCTGTTCTAGCTGCACTCACAAGAAGATCCTAGAACTGGAATTTGCATGTTCACCAGCAAATGATCAGAAGTTTAACCATTCAGAGGGAACAGGAGGAAAACAGGAGGAGAACAGGAGGAGAACAGGAGGAGAACCACCTGTGTTGAGCCACACTTTGAAAGTTCTCCATCGGGGAGTTACAGTGATTCAAATACCAGGAGCTTGTTATCATCTTCCTGGGCGTTGAGGTGTTAGAGGGCTCAGAACGGGTCGGTGGGTTAAAGGATCAGAGACTCTCTCCGTTCCGTTTGAGGGGTTTTTGTTTTTTCTTAAAGTTTTTATGAGCTGCTGAATGAACAGTCTGTCCGGAACCTCCTCATGTCTCTGGGTTAATTCTGTCTCGTCCTCTGACAGATTTCCTACTAAACGTCGTCATCTTCAGCAGCGACCAACGCAACGACCACATCCGATGACGTAGAATAAAGATGGAGGAGATAATTTCTACCACGGTTTATTTCAGTGATTGTGTTTAAAACATGTCTACGTAAAGTGTGTTGGAGTCTGTTCCCTGTGTTTAAAGTTCAGTGTGGAAGGAAAGTAATGGAGGTAGAAGCTGTGTGTGTCCTGTAAAGTGATCTCAGATAAATATCCTCCCTCTCTGCTCTATTGTTTCCCATCTGACTTCTATTAATAGAGTCTGAATCCTCTGAACTCCATCAACACCCCCCGCCCCCACCCACCCCCCAGGACTCCACCTCCTCACCATCATTCAAACCTTCCTGCCTCACATTACGTTCTACGACTTATTTTCATACGTATGGTCCATATATACTATGAACACGTTATACAGGTGGATTAAAACTAGAACATCATTAACACTAGAGGGGATGGATAGAAGATAATGAGGAGATATATATACAGATGAAGTGAATACAAAAACTGGTGCAGCATTGGCCCCATGTTTACAGAATTCTACCAAAACAACATTGCTTTTAATATTAGACATCAGAAACTAGAGCTGTCAAAGTGAACTTGTTAATATCAATTAATCTTCATCCTGATGAATGTGATTAATGAAGCATCTGCAGCAGAACGACTGTGAACGTGTCTCAGTTTGTCCAAGT